>NW_024537569.1:600000-936289 GCF_016628075.1 Suillus paluster
AGAGTGCAGCTGTTCCTGAAGACATACAGCAGCATTGTCCTTTCATGAGGCCCACTTGCACTCACTGCAGTAGTGCCTCTCGTATGTCTTGGTCTTCTGATGTTGTGTGTCAAGCTCAATTTGCAGGTGTGCCACGATCGCAGGACTTGGACTGCTGTCCCTTGCACTACAGGTCTTGGCAGGAGGACCATTTTCCTTTTTGACACTTCTAGAGTTTAAGTGTGCAAGATGAGCCTTTTGTGTTAGATAACACCTTTTTACTGGGTTGTAGTGGTCCCTTTTGATGTATCGGGGCTGCATTGGACAGTTAATCCTTTTCTTGATGTGTCAATTTGCGCTGAGTCAGCACACTCATCACTGGCCTCAAAGATCGACTGGTTGCCAGCAACACGACCCCTCGTGTCACTTGAAAATTGGGTGAAATGTATTCTTTTTACTCCATCATTGTATTCTATGAAAAAAAAAATCACAAAAAACGGTGCATTTCATGCCATTGTAGTGAGTGATTTTCCCAAGGACAGCACCATTTGCACTTTTTCCCCATAGAATACTCAAGTTTCATTAATCCATGCATGTTTCTCCACACAAACTTTTTGTCAGATTGTTGTGGTAATGTAGTGTCAGTCGATCTTTTCATTGGACACTTGTTTCGACTCCATGCACTACAAAGCAAATCACGGGCGGAGTTTCAAATTGACTGAGCGCTGCCCATCCCCACTCTTAACCGGTTATGACTGGGTCAAGTTATAACCCTTTTAATGGGTTAGTAACAACACTGCCACTGACGGTGCTGTGCTTCCGCAATTCTATATCCACCTTTCTGATACAGCAAAACAGTATCGGCCTTCCATCATGGGTCGATGTTCGATCAACGGATGTCCAGAATAACGTTGTCTGCTGAGGACACGATTCAAGGCACCACGTACCACATCTGACGAAGAGCGTCAGCATCCTTGGTCTCAGCGGTTGCTTGACCACGCAAATACTATGCAGCATGTTCCCTACTTGCTCGTGTGTGTAACATGCTATCAGTATCATCCGTTCGTCTGTAAGTACTTCAACCAGTTCATTTCAAGCACATGCGGTCGAGTGACGTTTGCACTGTACCAAAGCTGCCCGACTTTGAACAGCGGCGATCTCTCGTAGATGTCAGATGTACCTACGTTCTCTTCCTAGCAAGAGTAAGATACGATATTGAGGTGACGTTTCAACCATGTCGCACGATGCGAATATCGAGGAAGTTGGCGGGTCGGTTGACCAGGCGACAGCGTCTTAACGAATCATATTACATCTCGATACTATTTTGCAAAGTTCTTACTCGTCTGAAGTAAGCGATTTGGGATCTCTTTGCACTGAGACGTCAGCGTCTCAACTGATGCTATTTGCAGCTAACCAAGTTGAACCGCAGGGACCATTTGCAACGCTACTCCATCGTGCAAACAACGGCATCGGGGGGACGTCATGCAGTATTGCAGGTCAGTTATGTTTGTTACCGTATCAGTTTCTTGCGCAGATTTATTGTGGTTTGCGGCTAGCAAAACATTCGACATCGTAAGTTGGACCAAGTATGTCATTGATTATTGTATTGTTAGGTTCCATTTCTCTTCACTAAACAGAGCCGAACGTTGTGAGCATAGGCTGCCTAATCGGACCCGACCAGTCACGGAGCCGATGAAGAATAACTATTATGCCATTCATGGTTCATTCCCAGCATGTTTTCAGAACATAAAAAGCCAGCCGTCAGACTGCCGTCTTCCCTACCACGCACTACCTCAGAGTTAATCGAGAACCTGTCTGACAGATCCCACATCTCCTCGTACATCTAATGCGTTTCTCCTTTCTCGCCATCGTGACTGCTTTGACAGCATCTATGTCTGTCAGTGCGACACCAGCTGTTTTCAGCAGGGATTCGCAATGCGCTGAGGTTGGCGGCATTTGCGGCTTCGGTTTGCCAGGCTGCTGCTCTGGATATCTGTGTGCCGTGAGTATGAGTAGTTTGCTTTGCATCCCCTTCTGACCCTTGCGCCTTGTGATAGATTGACAGTGATGGTGATACGTCTTGCGTTGCCTCTTCCTTCTCCAATGCAGAAGGACCCTCAAGATAGCAGGGAGCTCGCATGTCACAAGGGTGAGTCGATGTCCTGCCTTCGCATCGGTGGGCATTCATGGAGCAACCTTTACATAGTTGATTCCTGGGTTGTTGCACTTGGTCAAATTTCCCTGCCACTGGAGTAATGGGGCCCCTGCATCTCGAAGACTCAGATATGATATTGATTTGAAAATATGACAGTACTGCAGCCCCAGTGGTCCGAGTCGTAAGCTTGAAAATCAAAAGCCTCGTAAGTTGGACATATTGCCGGTGTGTCGGCTGCAAAAATCAGTAAGGAGTACCGGTTCACAACACTTGCGATAACATGTATGGGTCGCAATTTCCGTCGAGTACAGCAACATGGACGGAGACGGTATGTCTAATAACCAACAGTGGGATGCCATGTATTATTGGAATGCTAGCAGGAGGGAGACGGAGCGAGGTTATCCTACAAACAGCACGGATTACAGCGTGTAGCATGCGCATTGTCTATCTCGACCTGGATCAACACATTTATCACCAATATTTACTGACGAGGACACTACCTTCCTTAAGCAATGCCCACGTATCGATACACAGATAACAAGTACAAATCCTAACTTCGCGAAAAGACGACACTCCACAAAGGAGTTCAGCAAGGAAAAAATTCAAGAGAACCAGTCCGAGAGTAGTCTGAATCGAGTTTCACGATCCACGAAGGATACGCGAGCCACGAAGCGAGCTCAAGGGCAAACCAGTCCCATCGCATAATGATGCAACCAACCGCGCCTCATACGCAGAGGTAGTTAGCCTCTCGCCCCTTACGCAAGGAGATATTGGCCTCCGAGCCATAGCGGCAGTTCATGATTACTGACCGTGAACAGAGCATATGCTCGCCACAACTTGTCAGTGCCCGCCACTGAGTCAGACTACTAACAGCAGCAACATAAGTAGTGCTCGCCAGATTGTTACCCGCAGTGGCAGGATATCAACACTGACAACCACATTGCTCGCCATATTTTTAGTGGCCCGCATTCAGTCAAGCTACTGACTCAATAGCGAACTTGATCATGCCTCGCCACGTATCGTGTAATCATCTTGAGCGCCTTCACAGGCGCACGCGCGATAGCGATGACTGGCTGCTAAACAACAGATACAAGTTCGCCCGATCCCCGCGACGTTTTCAAAGCCTTCATTCTCGCCCTCCTCTGCCATAAGCAGAATCTTCGGGATAGGAGAAACGAAGCTGTTTTGCTGGAACGTCGTGCAGCTGATTACAGCTGGGCTTTGTTAGAGCCTATCGAGGGGGATTGGAATACTCAGACCTTAACCCGCTCAGAAATTTGGGTGCATGTAGCAACCCTGTGCGTGACGAGCATTCGTGGCTTTCGAGCTGGTTGATGAGAGAAATAGTTTGGAAGTCCGCTTGATGCTTTATTTTATGCTGAAGTAAGCTCCGAGTAGATACAACCATAATAGGACGCTTCACGCCGCCCGAGGGTCGAGGGGCGCATATTGACCGCGTGCTCAACCAATGCAAGAATTCATGGATGTTGTTCGCTCATGGTCAGTCGGTTCTATGTGTACCACTAGGCGTCTTCATCTGATCACCTTCGAAAATTTCCATAAATCATGCAACTCGGAAGGACAACTTCCTTTCCCAGGTGAAGTTATAAGGGACATATCATTTATCTGTGGCGTCCTATAATACGCTCGAGGTTCAATACGTCCGACAAATTTTACCCTCTGGAATCTGGCAGGTTCGTCTCAAAGATCAAGGTGCATAGCTGCACTACCATGATGGCCACGGTTATACCGCGGTTCCATGTTCACCTTCAGGTATAGACCTCCCGTGTTCCTCTGTGCTTGCTTCTCGTGCACCCGGGGAGCTCTTTGGCTGGGGGGAACCCACCCTCGATGGATATGCTGATGCAATTGAAGGCGTTTTGGCTGACCTTGTCTGGCCTTTCCTCGGTTTGGATGCGCCAATGCGGAAGGTACAAGGGTATCAAAAATGTCTGGTTAGTTGCATAGCACGCTATGTTTTATTGTGTTTGACCTGTCTTGATGACGTGCGTGTCTACCAGCTTCCTCGCCCCCTATTCGAAAAAGTTAGTATGACTCGACCAGGCGGCCCTGTCTGGTCTTCATATTGCATTCCAGGATATCAAATGCAAGAAGTTTCGAGTGTCCAGGTGGTAGAATCAGGGATCGTGGTAGATCGGTTGTTACCATCTGAGTGCTGTCTGTGAAGCAGGAAGTGAACGCAAAGGGAAAGATTTGCTGTTGTAAAGATGAATACCACTGGTGAGTTCTATAACCTCACGATATTACGAGTCTGAGGAAATACTATGTAGCACCTGTAACGGTGACCGGCAGAACAACTGGGTCCGACCTCGGCATGACTAACCATTTCTGGCATAGGTCAGGTAATCTTACAATAGGCATCAAGCTAGCGTGAATATTACACCCCTACCAGGAAACGACCATGCGTGTCGCATCGTGTCCTAGGTGAGTACCCCATGTACTTCCTGGTTTTATTTTAGTGCCAAGCGCTGCTATAACTTCATTTCTTCGCGTGCTTGGCCTCTGAAAGGGGATAATGGTCCTTGCGGCCTTGCCCCACGAGTCAAGCTATCCACCTTGACGGCACGATGTTGATGCAGCGTTGTCACTTATCAGTTCCTCACCCCGAAGTCTTGGGTTACATACTTTGCTGATCATGTCGTCTCCCTGTGGCACAACGATACATAGAGAGGGAGGGAATACATGATGTCAGAATTCTAACGATTCCATATATTCTATCATTCATGGTGGTAATTATTAGGAGGCGCTGGAGCGAGGTCATGAGTGTATGTGAGAGGCAGTAGAAAGGGTTGTGCAGCGAATGTTCGTGGTTAGTTCTTTTGCCGATGAGCGCTGAGAAGTCAATGTACTTATGATCAGGGTGATGGTCACTGGATACAGGTTCTTTCGAGGGATCTTGAATATACATCGATTGACTCACCTTCGCTGTGAAAGACATGACTCCATGTTGGCCTCACTTTGAATGGGTGATCCGATTATGTTAAATCATAATATTTAATTTCATGCGAGGCTATATGAGCGAGCCTCGAGGACCACTACGTGCAGGGATTCTCCGCACCTGATTTCATGGCATACGCAGCAGTGCTCAGCGCTCAGCGCTTCAGCAGACCAGTGCTCGAGGGTGTATAAACCGGCAACTATCCTCAAGACCTTTGATGATTTCATTTCAAATGATCAAGTTTCAGTGTTCACTAGCACAACTTAATAATTGATCTTCTCTAGCGGCGTGCACTGCAGAATGTCATGCGAATAATACTCATTTCGGGTATAAAGCGCTGCATGGTGTGGTATATCTAGCACGAACGCTATCGATTTGTCACATGCCCACTAAGTTCACCACTCCCTCACGTAACATACTCTGACACCATGACACTAATCTCAAATGATCCCAGTTGGTGGCCGCTCATCAATTTGACTCGGATCAGCAGCTATTTTGTAGGTTCGTGGAGAGCCAGTTGGATGATGACAGTAATGTCTCGATCTAATCTTGGCTGCGGTTTCACAGTTGCTTCCTCTGCTGGGGTGATGTACGATTGGGGTAAGCAAAATAGTATTCAAGAACCACTGGTAATATCCTTATCATTTTTCAGCACTGTCATTCGGACAAGAGGTATGTTGATGCTGTTACTGGAACAGCCATCTCGCTAAGAAAGGTTTCGAGGTCGAACTGGTCTGGGTGAGCTGAGTTCCACATCAGAAGAACAACGTGAAATATAATTATTTTGCGGCAGAGGCAACGCTGGTCCCTCATGACTGTTCTGTATCTGAGTGTATGTCGTCTGCGTTATAGGTGTGGTTGGCAAATTACACTGACTTGAAAACTTTATCCTAGGTGCGCTATGTTGGAATAATATATATAGTGTATGTTTGGAACTTGGCTAAGCGATTGGCGCTGCGCTAATCGTCTCTCACAATCAGTATCAGCATAATGTGTATGTCTGCTCACATACACCATGTTTTTTTCTTCTGACTGGCATACAGTAAATGTCCCGACAATCCCGGTGACACCCGTAGTGAGTATTCTGCACCGACACCTGCTATTGCTGTCCAACTAATTGCACTCCCACGTAGGGGTGAGTGAGATTCTTGACCCAGCTTCAAGTTGTTGATTCAATATAATGATTACCACAGCTGTGAGTTTGTTTCGAGAGTGTGATCCTTCAAGGCTGGTCACTAACCGGATTTGTCAGGCTACATTATGTATGTCACACGAAATTGGACGAATGTCGCAGTATTCGTGATCCTGGGTGGTGAGCTGCATAGTTGCAATACCTCAGTATTTTGACTTGACTGAAACATCATGCAAGTTATTATGATCACTCGGTTACATGCCATGTATCAGGGATCCAGAATGATGCTGATATTTCTCGTTGTTGTCTTCTTGGCTGTCAAGATTGCCACCGTAGTGATCACCGCAATATCAATGAGTCATATTTCAGAGGGTAAGCTCTCATAAATAATTGAGTGCATCAGGCTCATTGATGCATACTAGACGTGTTAATTCTCTCCGGCACCTATCAGTGCACTGTGGACTTTCAGGGATCAAATGATTCACTTCTGGTGATCATCACTTCAACACTCACTACTGCATGGGAGGTCCTCGTACTGTGTCTCGCAGTTTGGATTGCTGTAAAACACTTTCGTGAACTGCAACGGTCGTCGACAGGATGGATTATTGAGGACTATTTCATGGTGTTGATGAAAACTCACGTGATTTACTTTGCAAGGTGAGCTTATAATGTGAATATGGTTCTCTTTTTCTTCTGAATTTTCGCACATGCTAGCTTCGTCGTTGTTTCTTGCCTTCACCTCATTTATTTGTCTCCGATGCTCTCAGCGGTATGCCAATCTGTCACCGACCTCTGCATGTGATCACGGTTCATCATTTCTACAGAACTTAGATTCCCTGGAAAATCATATCTCTGTTGGTGTTCTTCAAATTTTTCTGTTTGTCCAGATGTTCGTGCTGGGACCACGCCTGATCCTTGGCGTTCGACATTATCACGCTGAACTCCTAGCCGGCTCGGATGCGGGAACTGCCATGACTTCAATATTTTTCCAGGAGCGTGTGCATGTGTCGACTTGCAGTAGTGTGTAGCACGCGAAATGTTCATTCTCGCAACCATCCCTTGGTGATCGAACTGAGTATCGGAAGTTTACAGGTAAGTGTTGGTCATGTCTCTGCCTTCCAGCTTCATCTGAAAGATCGAGGTGCGTCTCGCGGGCAAGCATTGTACAGTGCTTCCAGAATCCATGTTTTCTTTCTGCATTACTATAGATTTGTCTTATATTGGTTCGCCTCGCCGGCCCAGTACATGTTCAGTCTCTGACCTTCCTTGAACAACGCCCATCGCAAACCCATGATAAACGTGGATCAGCAGCTGATTTGATCTACGGTAGCGTGGTGGCACATGTCTAAGTCGTACTTATTCAAATGTTGGAAGGTCAAGAGGGAACGGCGTCATCCTAGTAGCCGTCCACCGCCTTCCTTCATGATCAGTGATCGAGGCGCGTCCCAGATAGTCCCATAGCGTTGTACCGCAATCCATATCCACCTTCAAGTAGAAACCCTCCGCGTTCACTCGTACTGCGAGTTGACATTGTTGGCTGGGGAGAACTCACCCCCGAAGGACACACTGAGGCGACTGAGAACACTTGACGATTTTGCATGCCGTTTCCTTCATCAGAGTGGAGACTGGATGGAATCGAGGTTTACCTGGCAGACTGCATAGCACGCTATATTCTATCGTGGTGGCCCTCTCTACTCGCGACGCGAAACTTCGAAGGATATGTACTAGATGTCGCGCAATCGAACATGAGTACTCACCTCTCAGCCGACCTGCATGATCCATTCTGGTGTCTTTTTTAGCCTCTCTCCTTATCTTTTAATAGACCGACTAGACTGAATAAGTAAGGTCTCCGATTGCGGTGGAATACCGGAGTTGGTACGCATCGCCTCTCTGGCGGAAACATCACGATGTTGCACTTGACTTGCCTCGCACTGTCCATTATGACCGATTGCCTTGGCAGCGTGCATCGCCGTTCATCTTACTAGCAGGCGCTAATCATTAGTTTCAGGTATTTAGCCTTCATTCAGGAAATGAGATGGCATATGGGGTTTTCACTCTAGTGCACCCCTACTACCAGACAGGCTACATGTATATCTATTATAAGAACAGACCTCTTCATGTATCTCGCAGTTTTGCTGCGAAGGATGGTCACAGAGTGAGTCTCGTCCTCAATGGTCCACTCCATTATTATGGACAGATCTACATGATCCCGCGCAATTCACACTTTGCTGCCTCCCAACCATCAGAGATGAGCATGCTGACTGTCTTCTTTCCAACCCGCGGAGACGGCTTTCGAACTAATGGATACTGCATTTTGGCTCACCTAATCTTGTTGCTCTCCGCTCAACGCCCAACAGATTTGATAAGCCATAGGTCCTCCCAGTGGATGAGTGTGCTAAGGAACATAGTAGAGCCGGCACTGACCGGCGTTGGCCGAACTAACATGGGGGGAGGACGGAAGCATCCGTGGTAAAATTTTCTCTGCCACAAAACGCTTGGCTGCAACCAAACTGCTAGCAGGCGCTAAGCGTGTAATGACTATCGGAGCGCAACGAACCACATGCTGACGATATCGATATGGCAAAGTTCAAGGAATTTTTTTTGCTGTGCCTTCCCGAGTGTCTGACAACGTTATAAACATGCCCCTTGTTCATGTTTTTCTTATCGCGCCTCGTGTCTTCCCTCTGAGAAGCTTCTCACCAAGGTTGGGTTGCTTGGCTGGTCCACAGCAGTGCGCACAAATACCCTCTTAGATCTAATCAGCCAGTCATTAGACATATACTCATCAACAAACCTACTGACTAATTCGATCCTGCGACTATGGCCATTACACTGATCACTACAGTCCCTGGATTGCACCTGCAGTCCCCCTCGTTGTCGAAAATCACTTCCCCGACCACGCTGGTGCATTCTTGGAAGTCCCCACAATCACCTGCATTTTCAGATCCCTCTCCCATACTCCCCATCCCTCTCCAGATATCATCCACCTTCCAGCATCACGTCTCCACCAAGAGTACATCTCCTGCGACTCCTTCTCCGCGCCTCCCACCAGAGCTTTTCCTCGACATCATCTCATTCTTTGCCGTCCCAGACACACCCACCATGATGGACATCTACGACCAGTCAAATCTCGCAGAATTCTGCAATTGTTCCCTTGTGAGCAAATTTTGGCTACATGCAGCCCGAGCGCATCTATGGAGACACGTGCGACTCGGAGGTGGACGAAGGGGGAATAGATTCGTCGATTTATTGCAACGTTACACCTTAGGGCGTGGGTCCACACTACCAAGTTTTGCCCCGTACGTCAAAGACCTCTTCATTCGCGAATCGCGAGGAGGTTTGTCATGGGACCCGAAATGGCTTAACGCAGCCTTGCCTACCCTAGCCGGGTCGCTCCTCAATATCCACTCTCTCGAAGCTGAGCGCATCACCTGGGAGTACCTGTCGTCCAAGTCTCGAGACGCGTTCATCAAGGGATTCAAGGGTGTACGGAAGCTTGCACTGCGGGTGTGCGATTTCAGGACGACGCTGGATATGATCAGATTTATTGGAGAATTTGAAGATGTAGAAGCGCTCGCGCTGGACGGGGTGCGCTGCGAGTGGGACAATATACCTGCGGAGTTGCTTGGATCTAGAGCAGGTGATAGAGGTGTTCCTAAGCCACCAAGAAGACTAAGGGAGCTCGCGATGCGGGGAGCACGTACCCGGCAGGTATTGGAGTGGATACGGGCGGTGATGAAGCACGTTGGAGGGCCTGTAACAGTGGAAGTGTTGAGGCTCGGCGCGTTGGGTGTCAAGAGTGCCCCGGCCGCAGGGAAATTCTTGAAGGCGCTGGGCACAAGTTTGAAAGAGCTTCATCTCGGGTTTGATGCTGCATTCATAGACGAAGGAGGTAAGAACTTGCTTTGAACAACGAAAGATAAGGACTCACGCAACGCAGACGAGATTGTATCCCACATCGACCTCAGCCACAACATCGGTTTGAGAGAGATGCATGTGTATGGACTCGTTATTCCTTCCTTGCCACCTCCAGATCCATCGGACCTCGATCCTCCCCCTCCACCGCCGCAGTTGATGCCGCTCACTGCCCTCCTCGATCGTGTGCGCGCACCATTGCGAGCTCTCTCGCTCGCATTGCACCCTGCTGATCTGTACGCACTTTCATCGATGGACTTTGCAGGGCTGGCTCACGTATTCGACGGCGACTCGTGGACAAGTCTCGAGGATATACAAGTCGTGGTAGCGAATGAAGACGATGGAATGATGGGCGGGATTGTCAATCAGAGACTGGAAGGACTATTCGAGAGGGGCGTGCTAAGGGTTAATGTAGGTTTTGATGACAGGGAAGTCGTATTGATTTGAAGATCTAGACATATATATAGCTTCGTAATGCGATATAATATTATTTCATCGTGCAATTGGTGTTCAACGTGCAGAGTCTGGCTGATACTTGGAAGCGGACTGTGTTTTAACAAAATCTATTCCGCTTCAAGTACTAGTCAGACTGCAGAAAAGCCGAAGTGCTCCTTTGGAATGGATGGTGACGCGCGATGGTATGAAGAAGTCGAGCAAGGTTGCGAGCGCACTGGAACCGATGCCTCCCGGATCTTCCGCCATGGATGATGCCTATGTGCCTGAACATGGACGGCAATGAATTGGCAGAACCCGGTTCTTGTGAACTGCGCAGAGAAGGCGGTAAGGCAGGCCTATTGGGTCTGATCCTTTGGCAGAAATCTCTTCAATACCATTGCAACTAAAGGGGTAACAAATGGCCCAGATCAGCAGCGCATCGTAGTAGCGTTAATGAGGGTGCTTAATCTTACCAAATAATGTTGCGAGTAGATACCGACGATAAGAGGGATCTGAGAGGTTGTGAGGTCTGTCCGGCTCTCGACATACAATATCAGATCCTGGTCCATGAAGCGGAAGACTCCAGGACAATTGCAGTGCAAGTAGGAAGATATTGTGACATTCTTACACCTGAAGCCGGGGATTTGGATTAACTTTTGGATCAAACCTAGAAGACAGGTGCACACTGCTTTCAGATAGTGCCAATGAATTAGATAAGGACCGCCTGGAGCTAGATGAACTCTATCTGATTTCATGACAATGATTGTCTATGATTGCGCAGCAAAATTGTGATCGAAACGGTATGGCGTAGATGATCATGAGGATTTCAATGCAGAGGCCCTGTCGATTAGTTTCTTGATGTTGAAAGGAAAATTGCAAGAGGCCTGATCAGCGAAACCATCATGCCTGTTGAGTGCTTGCGTTTAGGGCAGGTCCCGTCCATCGGAAAGATTGATGTCCGACGTCTCCCCGAAGTATCCCGAATGGTAGTCCGTGGACCGTGGTAGTACTAGAGCGACAGATCTACTCAGTCGCATGACCGAGTGGGAACTCTGAATTAGGGTGCAAAGCAAACGACAAACTCGAGAGCCTGGAGCTAAAAGCGGGCTGCTCGACAACTTTTTAACTGTTCCAGACGGTACCTTGGCGCGTAGTAGTAGGCCTCGACGTTATCTGGGGACATGGCAGCTACTTAATGGATGGCCAGATATAGCATGCATACCTCAGGCTCTCTCCATCGCCATCATGTCCACTACAAATTGGGGAGACACGAGGGAAGTAACCGCCCCCGCTGATTTTCATGTTCACCTCCGGGATGGCGCATTATCGAGGCTCGTTACCCCCCATGTCCACAAGGGCGGTTTCTATCTCGCATATGTCATGGTACGTGCTAATTTCTCAGCACATATAACAACGATCGATTGACGATCACAGCCAAATCTTGTACCCCCGATTACCACTACAAGGATGGCAATGGAATACCAGAAAAAGTTGAGGGAGAACTCAGGATCAACCAAAGTGGAGTTCCTAATGACTCTCTATCTTTCCGACGATCTCTATCCCAGCGATGTCAAAAACTGGAAGGCTGCTGGTATCATAGGCGTCAAATCATATCCCCGTGGCGTGACCACCAACTCGGACCAGGGGATCGAGAGTTATGACAAATACGACGAGCTATTCAAAGAGATGGAGGCGCATAGCATCGTGCTTAATCTTCACGGAGAAATCCCATCGGATCACTCCAAAAACACCTGCGTCCTCAATGCCGAGGAACGTTTCCTCCCCGTTCTCGCAGATCTAGCCGAGAAATATCCTAAACTACGTATCGTCCTTGAGCACGCGACAACCGAAGCTGCCGTCAAGGCTGTCATGGCTTGCGGTGACAATGTGGCATGCACAATCACAGCACACCACCTCACACTCACAGTCGATGACTGGGCAGGCCAATCTTTCCACTTCTGCAAACCTGTTGCCAAGTTTCCAAGTGACCGTCTCGCTCTCCAAGAAGCCATCAAATCCGGCAATAAGAAATTCTTCCTCGGCTCTGACTCTGCCCCGCACCCCAGCCTTTCAAAATCGACGGCAACGCCGACAAGCGGGTGCGCAGCAGGAGTGTATACGTCCCCTATCCTTCTCCCCCTCGTCGCGCACCTCCTCGATTCGTTCGGAGCGATCGATAGGTTGGCGGATTTTACCAGTAATTTTGGGCGTGCGTTTTATCAGATCCCGCTGGCATCACACGCCCCGAAGGTTGTGGTACAGAAGGTGCAAGGGGTGACCGTCCAGGCTGAATATAGTAGCGAGGAGAAGGCGGTCGTACCTTTCTGGGCGAGCAGATCGATCGATTGGCAGATTGTAAATGTCGAGGAATGATCGATTCGGACGAGCAGGAAAATTTTGGAAGACGAGTTTAATCGTTAGAAGAACCCATCGACTTCAAATCAATCCATCCAACCTTTTGCTTTACATTGACGGTTTGAACTTCGAAGTTCTAAAGAGGACCGTGACAGTGCTGGAGGGCCTCCGGATCGCAATGCCGGCCTCCCACATCTGCGAGCCCTGCTAGGAATGATCAGAACGTATGTATATATGATTCAGGAAAGGCAATTGACGACACGCTCGAGCCTATCGCAACCTATCGCAACTCGGATTGGGAACTATCATCACTAGGACGTACGAGCGCTCGATGTGAAGGTGACCCTACCGAAACTTTGAAAGGACCCGGGACGACTCGGAATTCTTAGCCAGTAGCTGTGAACCGGGAACTTAGCCACAGCTTCAGTAGTCAGCCATCTCCGAGGATATGGCCCTATATATTGGGAATACCGCTACCGGCCCGGGTAGTCATGCATGCAGCAAGGCGAGCTTGGAACGGTTTGACCGACGGCCACTGGCCAGCAAGTAACTCCCTTCTTGAGCCTGTAGGGTGGGCTTACAGAACTTCTGTACAAGCCTAAGGGCCACGCCACCAGAGATCGTGGATACGACGATCTACGGAAAATGTATTTGCAGCCACCTTGCCACATCATGATGACATCCACTTTCGCCCGGTTGAAGGATGGCACTATCTAAAGTAGATTAAGCTCTAAGATACAGGTATAATTTTACAATTGCAACTCCTCTCTCTCCCAGCTAGCCGCCATTCATCTGGCCCAGAGCTGTCCCCACCTCTGTGCGTATGACCTTCCAACACTCGGAAAAATCTGCACAAGTCCCAGTCAAACGAGAGTTCAAGCAGGCTAAAGCAGCCTATCTTCACCAACCTCTACATCTCCAGCTCAATACTGGTGACGAGTATACCAACTTTCGTCAAAAATGGTGGCAGTGGTGGTAAGTGAAGCTGCTTTTGGAAGCAATGTATGCCTTCATGGAGCCACGGACAGGTTACCCAAGGACCCACCGCCTCCAGCTCCCCCATCTCTGGAGGATGCAGTGGTGAGCGAACCTCCTTTTCTAATTTGCTAAAGGATCCCCTAATGACTTCGTGTTCTGCAGCTGACGCCTTTGGCCGATGCTTCCATTTTCTCTCAGCTCACTTTCACCTGGATAACCGGTATAATGGTCGGTCATTGAACCTCGATCGCTATGCATACTGTTCTGACGCATATATTCAGGTCCTTGGATATCAACGCACGCTGCAAGCGTCTGATCTATACAAAATGGACACACCTCGACAGTCAGCGGTACTTGCCGCCAAACTTGAAGCTGCATGGCAGCGGCGTGTTAAGGCAGCAGCCGACTGGAATGCACGGCTTGAGAATGGAGAGCTCAGGCCATCTCTCTTCAAACGTACAGGCTGGGCCTTACGTGCAATTTGCTGTAAAGGACAGATGCAAGGCACGACTTGGTCTGAGCGACGTGCAGCGTTTCGAAAACATTGGCGAGAATCCGAAGGACGGAAAGAGGCCAGCCTTACCTGGGCTTTGAATGATGTCTTTCGCAGTATGTTCTGGATTGGAGGTGTATTCAAGGCATGGGTCTTCTTCATCAATTGTCACTGTCATGATGCATTTAACACCTCGCTCAGGTCTTTAGTGATACAGCACAAGTCATGAGCCCTATCGTCCTTCGGGTAAATAGCAAGCCGTCTTTCGTTGTGGTAACTTATGATATCTTCTACCTTCCCTCCAGCAAATCATCGTCTTTGCGCAGGAGCGTTCCGCCGCAATCATTGCTGGAGAGTCTGTCCCCAATGTCGGTCGCGGTATCGCTATGGCTCTTGGGCTCTTCGTGCTTACGGTGACAGCCGGCGTCTGCTCCCAGCAGGTTTGTAAAACTTTGTGAGTTGAAGATGAACCCGACTAAGTTGACACATTTCAAGTACTTTTGGCGTTCAATGGCAACAGGCGTACTGGTTAGAGCCGCGCTGATCACATGTGTTTACGAGCGTGGAGTGAACCTGACAGGCAAAGCGCGTGTCAAACTCAATAACGCCGCACTGATTAACCATATCTCTACGGATGTGAGCAGGATTGACGTTTGCACTCAGGGGTTTGTGAGTCGCAAACTTAAGTATACGCTTATGCCGTCGACTGACCGCAGCTTGGCGCTCTCGCTACTAGCATGCAGGTGAGTATATATCTTTTTTTAACTTTAAGATGGCTCACTATCTTCAAGCCTGGGCTGGGCCTATCCAGGTCATACTTTGTCTAATCATTCTTCTAGCCGAGGTTTGCTGCACGCCACGAAGAATTCATTTCGTTCTAACGATACTTGAAAATTAGCTCGGTCCGTCTGCGCTCACTGGTTTTTCGCTATTCGTCCTCGTCATCCCCTTTCAAATGCGACTAATGACACTGCAGCACCGTATTCGCTTGGGGTCAATGAAATGGACTGATCAACGAGCCAAAGTCCTGCTAGAGGTCCTCGGTACGTAACCATGGAGCGACTAGGATGAACAGAAATGCTGAAGGCGCGCACAGGCACAATGCGAGTGATCAAGTACTTTTCATACGAGGTTCCCTTCTTTCAAAGTAAGCACTGATGTCAATGACCATTACATAACACCACGTCCACGAACGCCGCGTAGGGATCTTGGAACTTCGCAAAAAGGAATTGCATGGTATCCGACGGATTCTTCACTCAAGTTCGGCGAGGTAAGTTTTGATGTGTATGGCGTGGCGAGTCGCGACGTGTTATTGATTCGATCCACCCCAGCCTGGCGCTCGCTCTTTCGCTCCCAGTTCTCGCTGCTACAGTAGCCTTCGTCACATACTCCCTCACAGCGCACAACTTCAACGTTGCCGCCATATTTTCCTCGCTGAGTCTGTTCCAGGTGAGATTCTTTCCAGTGGCGTTCATAAATACGCAGCTAAGCGGTAAACAGATTCTCCGGGAACCAATGTTGTACATGCCCCGCGCTCTATCGGCAATCTCTGACGCATCCAGCGCGATCCAGCGACTTACGCACATATTCCATGCAGAACTTATTCCCGAAGATGCGCTCGTAATAAACGAGGACCAACAACCCGCGCTTCTGGTGAAGGACGCAACATTTGAGTGGGAGTCCTTCGAGAAAGACTTTGGTGAAGCTCTCAGCTCGAAGAAGGGCGCACACGGCGACAAGAGCGCGAAAGAGGGCAAGGCGAAAGACCAACTCGCACCTGAAAAGGATGTACTACGCTTTAGGGTCAAGAACGTGAACATGACCATCCCACGAGGTCAGCTGGTCGCCGTGGTCGGGCCTGTCGGAAGCGGCAAGGTAATTTCGCTGAACGAATCCTTGAAGCTACTACTGACCTATTAACAGTCCAGTTTGTTGCAAGGATTGATTGGGGAGATGAGGAAGGTCTCCGGGCATGTCTCGTTCGGCGGTCGCCTTGGTTATTGCCCGCAGACTGCATGGATCCAAAATGCAACCTTGGTAAGCATGGCATGGCTCTCAAAGAGTGAATGCAGCTCATGCCCCACTCCAGCGTGATAATATCACTTTCGGCCGACCATTCGAGGAAGATAGATATTGGCGCGTTCTTGAGACCACTTGTCTACTTCCAGATCTGCAACTGCTCCCTGATGGGGACTTGACTGAGGTAATGTGGATGAACGCAACTTGATCACACGGTTCATGCTCTCTTTTAGATTGGAGAAAAGGGCATCAATCTCAGCGGGGGTCAAAAGCAGAGAGTGAGCGTGTAGCGTGTTTCCTCCAAAGACTCGATGTGTTTATCATCGACCTAGGTTAACATCGCTCGTGCTCTGTACTTTGACCCTGAAATTGTCATATTTGATGACCCGCTCTCAGCAGGTGAGTTATATAGTTTACCTTATAGTTTTCATGCTGACAAATGCCTTCAGTGGACGCCCACGTCGGAAAGTCGTTATTCCAAGATGCCATCGTTGGTGCTCTCCGCAATCGCGGCGTTACCGTGATTCTGGTCACGCATGCGATCCACTTCCTCTCTCAAGTAGATTACATCTATACCCTGAACAATGGTGTTATCACAGATAGCGGGACCTACGATGAACTGATCTCCCGCGGTGGGGACTTTGCGCGTTTGGACCTGGAGTTCGGTGGTCATGCGTCTGAGTGGGACAATAATGACCAGGCAGAGGAAGTCAAGACTCTGCAGGCTCACGTCACCATCGATGATGTGAAGTTGAAGTCAGAAAGAGCTAGAGAAAGGGCTACTGGCAGTGGTAAAGTCGAAGGTCACTTGATCGTCAAAGAGAAGCGGACGACGGGCTCTGTGTCCTGGAAAGGTGCGTTCAAGTTCATCTGCAAAGGTTCCCTGGATTAAAACAGTTCCAGTGTACTGGACCTACTTGGTTGCGGGACGCAGTTCGATAACCGGACCTCTAGTTCTTTTCTCTATGCTTGCGATGCAGGGAAGCCAGATCTTGAACTCGTATACGTTAGTTTGGTGGGAGAGCAAGTCAGTTTCGTTTTATAAACTTCTTGGTTCCTTTTCTGAGCTCGTGGTGCAGCAAATTTGAACGACCAAACTCGTTCTATCAGACGCTGTATGGTTGCCTCGGGGTTGCTCAAGCCATCTTTACATTCTTTCTGTAAGTAGTTTCCTATCGCAGATGGCGGCATACTCACTTGACGCAACTTGCTGTAGTGGCGTTGGAATGGATTTGATTGCCTTTTACGTGTCTCAAAACCTGCACCACAAGTCCTTACACAACGTCTTTTATGCATCCATGTCCTTTTTTGACACCACAGTGAGTGGTTATGAAAGTATAACAACGGATATTGAATATGATACTATAGCCCATGGGCCGAATCCTGAGTGTTTTTGGCAAAGATATCGACAGTCAGCATCTTGCCAATTTGTGCTATGATATGCTTTGCTGACACCATTCGCTCAGGTATTGATAATCAATTAGCAAGTGAGTCGTCTATCACCATATAGTGAGGTGTTACTTAGGCATGGTCCAGACACGATGAGAGCAGGTACGTTATCTGAATGCTTCGCTGACGAAGACTAACTATGGAGATCCAGTGGTCATGTTGCTGTCCGCCGTTATGAGCGCTATCATCATTGTTGCATTCCTTGAACCATACTTTGGTCAGTACAATCGATATAATTTGTGAGGACATAGCTTACGCTAGTCTAGTTATTGCTGTTTTCTTCATCTTGATCGGTTACAGCTACTACGCTGCCTTCTATCGAGCTAGTGCCCGCGAGGTCAAGCGCCTGGGTTCGTCGTTGTATTTCTGACCTTGAAAGCCTCTCATACCGACCATCAGACTCCATGCTTCGCTCTCTTCTGTATGCCCACTTTTCCGAGACCTTGACAGGACTTCCCACCATCCGAAGCTACGGAGAAATGAAGCGCTTCATTGCTGCTAATAGATACTACGTCGATCTGGAGAATAGAGCTCTATACATCGTGGTTACAAACCAGAGGTAAGTAGTCTGATACATATATTGTGGCGGTTGTTGGCTCATAACTTACCCTTAGATGGCTTGCGATAAGGTTGGACCTCACAGGAAGCGTGCTAGTCTTCTTTGTAAGTGTCTATTTAATGGCAAAAACCTCAGGCTCACCCGGTGCTGCGATTTGGATAGGTTGCTCTTCTCGCAGTGACCGACGTCTCAGGGGTTAATGCTGCCCAGATAGGGTTGGTATTGACGTATACCAGTGGGTGTCCCAATGTCGCCGTCGCAATCTATCATGTTAACCTTTTCGTATCAAAGTCTTTCTGACACAAACGTGTACTCTCGTGATCAGACAGACGGCAGACGTCGAGGTAGGGCGTTCCTTACCTTGCATCACTAGCTATTTAATGGTCGTTTGCCTTAGAATAACATGAACGCAGTGGAACGACGTGAGCCGCGAGTTTTACGATACTTCCACTCGCGTTTACTCTTCACAGTGGTACAGTACGTCGATGAGGACACGATCCCTCAAGAGGCACCACATGAGATCGAAGAACGCAAGCCCCCGACGCGATGGCCCGAACATGGCGCTGTCGAATTTAACGATATTAAGATGTCATATAGGCCAGGCCTCTCGAATGTTTTGAGGGGTATCTCGATCAAAGGTCAAGGGAGGTGAAAAGATAGGTGTTGTTGGAAGGTCGGTTAATCTATTGGATCCACATACGTGTGCTGATGCGGTGCCGCCTCAGGACTGGTGCTGGTAAATCTTCGTTGATGCTCGCAGCTGTTCCGAATTGTCGAGTTGTCTGGTGGTTCGATCATTATCGATGGGTACGTTGGTCATTGCTCGTGACAAATATTGTGGTTTTAACCCTGTCCAGAGTCGATATATCTACGATTGGTCTTAAGGACCTCCGCTCCAAGATTTCTATCATCCCACAAGATGTTTGTGGAAGGTTTCTTGTACAAGCTGATACAAGACTGACGTACGAACTTCGTTAGCCTCTTCTTTTTAGTGGTGAGGATCTACATTATTTTGTTTGAAGCGCTAAAAGATCACTAGGGACCATACGATCCAACCTGGATCCATTCGCCCAACACGATGACGCGGAGCTCTGGGATGCGCTACATAGATCTTGTCTTATTAATTCTAGCACCACCTCGAAACATTCATCTTCCAGCGATGGCATCAGGAACGAGCAAACTTCCACGGGCCGCTACGACCTTGACAACACCATTGAGAGCGAAGGAGCAAACCTCAGTGTTGGAGAGAGATCTCTACTCAGTCTAGCTCGTGCACTGGTGAAAGACTGCAAAGTCGTTGTGCTTGACGAGGCCACGTTAGTCATGTGTTCTTCTCCTATATGCTTGATGTTGAATTCTTTTCAGAGCCTCTGTTGATCTCGAGACTGATAGCAAGATCCAGCACACTATCCAGACAGAATTTAAGGACCATACGCTACTTTGCATTGCCCGTGCGTTTTATCCTTTGTGTTCTCGGTGCTAATTTGATGATACTTCAGATCGACTACGAACTATCATTTCCTATGACCGTATTCTGGTCCTCGACGCTGGCCTTGTTGCAGTAGGTTGGTTCGAACCTCTTTCGGTAGTTAATCCTCACACACACAGGAATTCGACACTCCATCTAATCTTTTCAAAGTGGAGGGTGGAATTTTCCGCGGAATGTGCGAGAAGAGTAACATCTCCTTGAAAGATATAGAGGCGAGTATGCAGGTTTAAGTGGTAGATTTTGAGGTGAATCAGGATTGATTCCTTTTACTTAATTTGGTTGTGCGTGGCTGTGTTGACTGCTTTAACTGTCTCCCGCCGGGTGCTCCATGATCCTTCGAGATTGCCTCAAGACTTCTTTTCTTGTCGAGAACTTGAAGAAGCGTTCAATGACGTTTTCGCATGTTCAGTCAGCTTGTCTCCCATCAGATCTCAATGGTCCCATGTCGCTTTAAATTATCACGCGTCGCGCTTGATAACAGCGCGAGCTCTAGTATTACCATACTCAATGGTGCTTCCGTCATCCGGACTTCCGCTCTGTATGAGTGTGGGCTCTTCGGTGGTGACCAACGCCATGACTCTGTCACAAATACCAATATTATGGTCTTTTTCGAACATGTGAGTGTATATATAGCAGCGGTACAGTCTTACAGAATACTGGTACATTCCCTCTGATGCGTTAGACATGACCTCTCTCGCTGAAACAAGTGACATTTCAGGAGTCACTCAGCATATCCCGTCATCGCTTGTCCTAGCGCAGACGGATTTGACATTCTCAACTGTACTTCTTTTGGTGTTTCAAGCAGTACAAACTGGGGCAGGAGGCATAAATGTTGCCGCGGTCATCATCTCTTGCTTCGGATTAGACGTGTTCCACCAAACACAATCTGTATCACTGTCTACGCTGATGTTCAGGTAAAAATTTATGCGGTTTGCGGTTCTGTGATACTGATCAAAACAAACCAGCATTTCCGATACTGCACGCTCGCGTTTAAACTCGCTGTTGATCATATCAGTGCGTCAATCCACACCTATTATGGAATGGCCTAATGAGACAACAAACTCTCGCAGGTTTTTCTCGCCCAGATTACAGGGACATCCGTGGGTACTGACGTTTTCGTCGGATATGGCTGGCGTGCAAATGCTGCGCTATTTATGGCCATGTATGCCTTGCAGCTCGCGGTGCTTATCCTTAGAGGTCCTCATTGTCCCAGGAATCGGTGGTTTGGTTATGAAGGTGGACTGTGATTCTGGCAGAAGCTGCCGTCCAAGCAGTCCAAATCAAATGTGAGCGACGACCTCAAGAACGCAGGAGGCGGCGACCTGGCTGTGTTGTACAGTGAAAAGACTTGAGGGATGCCGAAGGAAAAGAAGCACCGCTAGTCCGAAAATGGCTCGAGCCTAAATTGATACGCACTCATATAGAACAAACGCTGATTAGCTGCTTGCTTAGGGGCTGCATCACTTGATCATGCTTATCACTAGTTGACCAACTGCATACAGATAATGCAATCGATTACATCCCTTACATGGAAAACTACCCATTATTCGCTACTATCACTATTCGATATAGCCCTCACGGGCACCCCTGGACCCGGCCAGTGACTCACTTAATAAAAAGCGGAAGGCCCTCGATGTCACGGTATAAAATAACTCATCCTAACTCACTGTCCGTTTTTTCCATATGCGCTTGACAGGATCTTCGTGATACCGAGGGAGGTTGCTGGGCGTAGAGACACGGAACAACTGCCGCATGATGGGCTATGATGGGCGTTGCACAAATGTCAGCGGGTTGGTTAGAGTTGGGTTAGAGCAGGAAGTAGGCGTGGTGTGGCGTGGGAAAACGAGTAGGCGGGCCGTCATGATCGAGCGTTTCGGAGAAACTTTTCCTTAAACCTGTTCCCTTGTTACTTGTTAACGTTTGGGTCCAAGAAAACCTCTTTTCTGCTTCGTATAGCTCCTCTAAGGCAACAGGTTTTGTGCTATTTTCGGAAGATTCCTTGGCAAAAGCTGCTTTTGCAATGGTTATGCATTCGAAATCGATCACGGGCCGTCACGGTCGGGCCATAATGCATGATGCATGATGCATGATGCCTGGACCTTAGCTAACTGTTGACTGGTAGACCATTGCCTTCGGCGAATCGACAAATACAAATTCGAACTGGCGGAGTTTCGCAAAATACTACACCTGCGCACTTCACGGTCGTAGTTACGGCTGGAGCGTACAACTTGAAGGAGTAACAGGTCATAAGTATTACTTACTTGCAGCTTCGACGAAAATACGTGGCCGCTGTATAATCTGCAGCGAGAAGAGTTCAATCTCAATGCTGTTCCTCTCGTGCTGTCGACACAGATATGAGATTCATTCACAGATCTCCCTCAGCCATCCACACATTAATATCGTGAAGGTAAATATAATCCATGAGAATAAATGCGCGCTGGTGGGCATTATGACTGCGGCCTTCCGTCTCAGTAAGTTGCTGACTCGGAATTCGAACATCGCGGCCGGTGAATAAAGGACGTCCATGATGAAAGGACGTGTTTTCCCTCATCGATTGCCCGATCGTTCGAGATTTGTGCTCAAATGTCTCCCTCCAGCACTGAGAAGCTAGGGACGCCCGAGTCTCCTGAAGCGACTATTGAGAAGGCTGCAGCGTCCGCAGAAGAGATTTGGCCCACAAAAGACTTTGGTCTCGTACCGATCCCGAAGAGACTCCAATACAATCCCACCAAGCCTTTTCACTTTGGCATCTTGCTTAACGCCTCCTTCGGGTTTGCTAGCACATTCAGTACGGATTTCTCGGTAGACGGTGAATGGATGCTAACGGCAAGACAGTCGTCGGTAACTTGTACTATTGTCAACCGCTGTTGAGTATGTGGCTGCTGAGAGCAGTTGGCCGCGCGTGTTTCTGATCATGAACTGATAATTGTGCATAGTCGAGTTTTCTGAATCATTCAATGTAACATACGACGAGGTTTCACGGTGTGTCATTTCTTCCATTTCGTCCAATCTGGCTAAGTGTGATTGTGATATTAGTATCCCTACCCTCACTCAAGCAGGGTAAATAAACTTATCGGTTTCTGATGGGACATTCACGACTTATTACCATTCGTGGCTCAGGTATTTGGTGGGATTACTTCTCATATCACCCCTCGGCGACCTTGTTCGACGCAGACAACTTGTGTTACTGCTGGTTGCGTCATCTACTACTCTCACAATAGGATTAGCCGTCACCAAGAATCTCCGCGTCTTCGAGATCTTGTCTTTCTTGGTCGGCGTTGCAACTGTCACTCCCCAGATCTTGATGCCTCTAGCTGCAGATTTGGCTGCACCTGATCGCAGAGCGTCAGCATTGTCTGTGGTGCTCTCAGGTCTCATGCTAGGCATCCTGATCGCTCGTGTCTTGGCTGGCGTCATAGGCAATTTTACAACCTGGCGTGTAGTCTACTATATGTCAATTGGTGTTCAATCACTCGTTCTCATTGGCGCCTACCTCGTTCTTCCCGACTATCCTGCCAAAAACCGCGACTTGACATACTTCAAAATCCTTTTTTCGATGGCCAAGTATGCGGTAACGGAGCCACTTGTCATACAGGTGGCCATTATAAATGTTGCATCCAGCGCATGCTTCGCGAGTTTCTGGGTCACTCTCACCTTCCTTCTCGGGGGTCCGCCCTACTACTACTCCACGTACGCACGTATCCTCTGACTTTTGGCCGCCTGAACTGAAGCCAATCTTCAGTCTCGTAATTGGTCTCTTTGGTCTCATTGGCATGCTAGGCGTGCTCGTCGGACCTTTCGCAGGACGTCTTATTGATAGGCTGGTCCCTTGGTATGCGACTTTGGTAGCCACTAGTTTGCTTCTAGTTTTCCAAGCTGTGCAGACTGCAGCAGGTGGGATCAACGTTGCAGCTGTCATCATCGCATGCTTCGGGCTTGACGTTGCGCGTCAGTCTCAGGAAGTCTCCCTGTCGGCTCGGGTCCTGAGGTCAACATCCTTGTCCTCCATAAAGAAAATCACTGCTGACTCACAGATATAATATCACAGCATATCTTCCGCAGCTCGTGCACGCTTGAACGCCATCATCCTTATATCAGTGAGTTCCGTTGTAAGCTATCAATTGCAGTGTTGTTAAGCCAGACATCCCAGCTGTTAATCGGACAGGTGATGGGCACGTCTGTTGGCACCCAAGTTTTCGTACAACACGGATGGAGAGCATGTTCACTGCTTATGCTGGCGCTACAGGGCTTCCAAATTATAATTTTATTGCTCCGCGGTCCACATTGTCCTCGAAAGCGTTGGTTTGGTTACGAAGGGGGCCTGGAGGCGCGCAAACACGTTGTCTCGGAGAGGGAGAAAGCACAGTGTAGCGGAGAGTGGAAAGTAAAACACGATACAGAGGCACAGAAGGAGGCACCGACGCAAGGTGGTGAAGTCATACGGTCCGACACAACATAGATACCACAGTAGAGCATGGAACATATGCGGAAGACATCATCACTGAAAATTGTTCAGCATAGATATTTGGATTGGTGTCTTTGGCAACTCGCCCATAGTTGCAAATGCATCGAAAGCTGAAGGGTAGGATGTCGAAATGTCCATGGATGTTTCAGGCGTAAGACACCGAGTTAGCTTATGCCGCCAGGAAAGTGCAGCGATGCTCGAAAATGAATACAATGGCAGCTGGAGAGATCTAGGGAATTTGTTGAAGGATGAGGATGCGAGGGGACACCCCTCAGGCAAAGTGAATCAAGCCAAAGAAAATCCCAGTCCATCTGACAGTTGGAGCCGAGTTGGTGGAGTCTAACTAGTAACAGCATTTGAAGTAAGACTTAGTTATAACGGACACAAGCTGCGCCATGCCTGAGGCAATTCAACTAACAAACATTTATGATTCTTTCATGCAACTTGGTGAGAGAGTTCACGTCACACTGAGAACACAGCTTGGTAATATCGGTCGCTTGAACGCTCAAAAGGCAGTCTGCCTTCAATTCCTCGAGGCTGTTGAACAGGTGTAGTTGCTCGTGGTATTGTGAGGATGTATCTGATGGTTATCTCAGCATTTGAACATAATCCCACCTGCAGAGAGGCAGGTAATTGAAGCCAGTGTGGATCGCATGATCTAGACACTACAACAACAACATCGTCTGATCCACCAGATGCCAGCCCTATCAACCTAGGACGTCATACCCATACAGGCACAGTCGGAAGACCCAGCATCCACATTCTTCCGTCTGATCTTGCCGTCCTCTCGTCGGGATGAGTGTCAAGGAGGCGCCTGGCTGAACTATATCACTGTCATCCCCGCACCATACGCCATCGACTGCTTGAATTCAACCTTTCACCTCCTGGACCTCCTGTATACGTGGATGAGCAGCAGCCTGATGGCAGTGTCAACCGAACTTACCACCGAGGGTCTTCAAGTGATCTCTCTACGACTTCATGTGCTAGTGGGGTCCTTATGAGCAGAATTGATGTACTATAACTAATAGAAGTTTTATGCTCTACATACTATATTGCACGTCACCCTTGCCCAATATCCAAACTGTGAGCTTACACCAAGTACCAGATCAAGTGCATCGACTTCCACGTCTTCTCCCGCATCTTTTGCTAACCAACGACTTTGGATGCAGCGAGAGTGGTGCGCTGATACTTGAAGGTGAACAAGAAGGTGCATGCAGGTTGACATATGAAAATCACAAGTGAAAGTGAAATTGAGGTCAAAAGGGAAGTCAGAACCGAGCGTGAAATCGAAACCGTCCATGCGAAATCGAAACTGTCCACACGAAATCGAAACTGCTCATGCGAGATCAAAACCGTTCATGTGAGATCGAATTACTTGCATTTGAAAGCGGAAATCATTTTGAAACCCTTACTTCAATCACTGGGAATTTTGTCTGCTGGCGCCCTTCATACTTAGTACAGTAATGCCCACATACGAATTTGCATAGATGATACCAGTAGAGTGGACCCTTCTAAGTAGCCTATAGATGTGCCGTTTAAGCTGATAGTCATGTCAAATTCCAAAATCAAACACGTCGGTCACGTGCCAGACGCGTTACCACCAATTCTCATCTTTGTTGTACTCCATTTAACATTACGCGCTGTGGCTCGTCGGTGCTCATCATCATGCCTCCAGTAACTTCCTCTCGCAAAGTAACGGTAAATTCAAGAAGCTCGAAGCCGAAGACTGCTGTTCCATCTTATGAACTGGACGGGCGAACAACCTCCAAAGCGAAGGGGAAACAGATGACGAGAGACGAGTCTCCGGAAGAACGAAAAAATTCGGCAATGCTTGATGTAAATACATCTCTACAGACCCTATCATCAGTCGCAAAATCCGGCTGGAAGGCAAATTCGGAGGAGGGGAGAATGAAGTCGACCCCGCTCAGCAAGGTCTTAGCTGCTGTCTCTCGCGCAGATGAAGCTTTGTCATGCCTTCGTGTTCTATGTCCGGATGACCTTGACGTAGAGCGCGCTGCGTCAAGCATGATGAGCAAGCTGTTTGTGTTGGAGATGGTACGTGGCAAATAGGTTCTCCTTCGAGTTCAGCTCAACTGTGAAGTAGCATGATACAGCCCTTCCCTTTCTAAGCAATATGCACGCTCGTCTGCTCGCTTTTCTCGGGGCACCTGATCGAAAAGCAACAGTACACTCCTCATCTGCCCCAAAGTTGCCAGTCCACCTACTTTCCCTCCCGCTGCCCACGATATCGCCACCAGCAGACACCGTGCTCCTCACGCTTATATCAACCTATCTAATCCACGCAATAATTTCCCTCACGCATATCGCGGTATCCTCGCCGTCGTCGACTAACCCAGACTCGTTCTCTACTGCTCTCCTTGAATCCAGCACGCTCTTGGCATGGGTACCTTATTGTGTATCCTTGCCTAGCAAGCACGTAGACACTATGCTTACACGGGCATACACAATCCTGACGAAATCATGCTCCGCGTTTTCTGCGAGCTCGCGCTCGACCTTCCTCATTCGCATGTACGCGCTCAAGTGCCTTCTCTGCACGAGTGCCGGAACTGTTCAGCCAAGCACCTTCTGGGATCAAATTCAGAAATCGTGCACTATGTACGTTAAAACCTCTTCTCCCATGTCAGAGGCGGAGGAACTCTCCGTCGCAAAGTTCGTGTCAGAGCGCCTTGGCGAGGTCGTACAGATTGCACAGTCCAAACCATCATTCGTGGAGGGGAAGTCATTTGTTCTGCTCTGTGAGACGTGGACAAGTTTCGCGAAGCGTGTGCGTCATTATCATCAACAGATGATATTCGATAGTCCTGACCTGTTGAACAGAGCAACGATCTACGCACCCTTGACCGCATAACAGACCTAATGGGTCCGGTATCGCCGTCATCTTGCTCATCGACCTCGGTCGATGACCTAGCCAACAATATCAGTAAACTCAATATCTCCGTTCCTTCGCCGAGAGATAAAGACACCGCTGTTCTTGAATGTGCAAGAGCCTGTGCGGTATTAACCAAAGTCACGGCATGCTTGGACGCAAACTCCGGTCAGTATTTATTCTGGTACATCTACAATATCTCACAACTCCATTTGCAGCCGAAACGGATGACCTCTCCAAACGAGTTGACGATGCAGCGAAGATTCTCCCCGGATTTGGGGGCCTTTTATCCCTTATGACTGAACCGAATGATGAGCTGCACCGTGCGCAGGGAAAGTTCCAACGGACTCTAGAGAGATTGAGACGAATTTGCATCAAGGTCCTGGACGGAGAGGCAAAAGACCAACACCATGCAATAATATCGCTACTAATGGTGATCTCAACAGCTCTGGAAGGCGCGTTCAAGCAGGTAGGCTTCAACTCAACTCCTACGCAGAGGAATTGACAGATTTCCCTGTCCCAGAACCCAAATAAGGACGTCTTGACCGCATCCCTCGATTCACTGTTTGTCCTCGCACGCATGCGGCTTAAATGCAACGACCCGGACACTTACACGCCCACTCTCGACCTCCTCAACCATGCCATCGTCCTTCTGGACTCTACCCCCGACCATATGAACGCCATCCCGATTTCTACACGTGCCAACTACATCCGATGCATCTCTGGGGCGTATCATAACCTGGCTGGCTCGCTGTATCAAAGCTCCAAGTACGGGGGTGCAGTACGTTTTCTGAAAGAAGGATGTTCACTCGGTGCACGTGCACTCCACGTACGAGCGGGTGCGATGGAGGACAGCGGAGAGGATGACGAACGGGAAGAAGGGTGGAAACAACTCGAGGAACAGTTATTTAGGAGGTGGGAGCTACTTGCGGTGTGCTATTCGAAGATGGGAGATCGGAAGGTAACTATTTGCATCACTTATATGCCCCGTGTAGAACGCTCATGTTTCTGCGTGCTGTTAGCTCGCATGTGATGCGTTTGTAGAGAGTGTAAAGGCCTTTCCATATGGCTCATCCGGCCTAGAGGTGGCTAGGTCGACAACACCGACTAGCGCTTTCAACGCGAATCCAAGCACGAGGCAGCTAGGTGCAATAATTGACAGGTTCACCTACGCAGCAACATGCGAACTTTTTCTCCCTCCGAGCGAAGTTAGCCTCCTTACCTCACTGAAGCCGGGTGCTCTTAGGGGTGAAGTCCTAGGTCTGCTGCTCGAGCGTCAAATCTCGACTCTCGAACCTTGCCTTCGGAAAGACGGTGTGCAGACTATTGTATGCGCGCTGTTGCAAGATGCTCTTGCAGCGTATCAGGCCACCGATCTTCCGTTGTGCAGGATTAGAGTCCTCCTGAAGTGCATGGAGTTCCTGTGGAAGAGGAACGCCAACGATGGGGAAAATCACTGGACCGCGGAACGCCTGGGCGAAGAAGGTCTACGCCTGCTCACTGTTGAGGTAATTCTCTGCCATTTTTCTGCTTGTGGGTGTTATAATTTCTCCATTACAGAACCTTGGGCACGACACCGCGTTTGCCTCATTGCGTGTACAATACACTGTGGCAATTCATCTTTGGCTCAGCCTCTTCGCATATCGCAGCGCAGAGTCATCGATGATTTCGACCGTGTCATATCATGTAGAGGAGGCATGTAGCGTCCTGCGCGGGCTCATTCCCAACTCTCCCAGTGAAACAAATCCCAAGACGAAGCGATCACCCGTGCAGGCGAAGAAGTTACCTAAGGCAGTTGCGCCTGCGAAGAAGTCGACGAGAGCTGCAAGTGTGCGTACGACGAACAAGGCCAGAACTCAGAATCCTGTTACACCCCGTCCACGTAAAGGTCTGTTTTTCGGAAAGGCTTGCTGACTGTAGTGGTTGACAAGGATTCACGAGCAGCTCTCGAGAACGTGTCTAATGTCATTCAAAGTACACCGCCGAAGGAGGCTGCCGCACTTGGTGTTCAGAAAGCGGCGATCGTTTTTGACCTCGAGTCAGTTATCAGTCAACTTCGTAAGCATTGTTGTGTCCTTTTCAGAGCGCTATTGATTGATCAATCAGAAATGAACATGCATTTGCTTGGACTTCTGGGTCTGGTCTTATTGAAGATCAAACTCCTGGATGCTCTGAAGCGCATCTGTGAGCGTCAACTCGTCATATCCGCTGACTGTCAGTGATTCTTGCTTTCTACAAGTTGCTATGCTCACCTTTCTAAGCAGTGTACATCACGATCTGCGTTGATCTCGCGTCAGAGTATGTCAAATTGGGCAAGACGAAGCGGGCCAATTCTATCTTTGCACGGAGTTCGGCGGCGCTGAAATTGAATGATGTTTCCGACGAGATACGTATCAGATATTTGTTAAGATATGCAGAAATTTTGGCCCTCGGAAATAATGTTCCTGGAAGGTGAGGCTACCTCACGCTAACAGGCTTCCATTGCATCTCATCATTTTTTTCCCCTTTAGTGCCTCTTCGTACTGTGAAGCCATGGGTTTGTCGGAATCTTTTCCCCCTGAAGACAAAGTTCTACCGACTGCTGAACGGATAAAGCTACGTGCCGGACGGCTCGAGCAGGCGGCGATGGCTTGCAGAGTCTCCGCTGCCATTCAGTATTCCAGGGTCTGTCGCAGTCGGATGGCACCACAAATTCGTATCTAATTTTCAACCCTCAGAACAACGTAGTTGGCGCTTTAGAATGCACGTTGCAGTCGTTGCGACTGTGGAATCGTGCGGTGGACACGCTATCTCGATTAAGCCAGCCTCCCGCCAAACCCACCAAGGCAACCGATGATACAAACCCATTTGAGGCTACCCCTACAGCATCCGCCAGCGATACTCCGTCCAATAATCACCCGAGATCATTAGGCCAGAAACGTTTAATGGACGGGATAGAGTGGCGAATGGTTGAAGGACTACTCTCAACGCTGTTGACGCTCTCTCATGCTTACTTTACTCGTGGCTCTTCCCGCGAAGCCGAGTACTTTGCTCAGCAAGCACAGGACCTCGCCGAGTCCGTTAACGCCCCGACTATGGCTGCTCGTGCGCTGATGCGTAAGAGTGAGATCCAATTATACCAGAGGCAGCTAGATGCAGGACGGAACAGCTTGGCCAAGGCTGCGGAGTTGCTGCAAGATCTGCCAGGTGTGGATGCGGCCGATATGAGGAGGCTGAATGGAGATTGGAATCGGCTGAATGCGCAAGCCGAGGACGCCAGAGACCTCTACGTGGAAGCATCTGCAATGCTTGGGGAACTAGAGGGGATGCTGGCGTCCTTTGATGGCAGGTGAGCGCCACGGTTAACGTTCAATGCGCTTCCTCTGAATTAAATTTCCTAGTCGCAGGAAATCCAGCGTGACGTTGTCGCCACAAGCTGCCTTAGCCACCACCGGACAGGGAGCAATAGTCTCTACTTTGCTGTCCGACATTCTCCGCCATCATAGTAAGGAGAATCGCTTCCAAATCCTGAACTTGCTAACTGATCAACTGCAGTCTGGTTATTACGCGATGACGGAGATGCTATACTCAAGGATCTGATAGAGCGACTCGTAGCTTTGCCCGCTTCCCAAGACACGAAAGTGAGCTTGGCTTATGAGTGTTGATTTATGGCTAATATTTCATAGGGAGAAGAGCATGCACTCATGGGGAAACTTACCCTGCATAGCGTCTACGAGCAATTCCGTTCAGATATGTTCCTGAGTTCCTTGGCTGAATCTAGTACGTACATTGTTCATGCCAACCCACAAGGACTCAACCTTTGTGTACAGCGATCGCCTTGCCGATGGGCATGACAAGCGACCGAGTCGTATCGCTCTCACCTTCAACCCAAGATATCTTGGGTGCTTTGGACAACGCAGAAAAACTCTTTTGGGCTGACCTCGCGCTGACCGCGGATCGGGGGAGCGTCCCCCACGTCCGCGAAACCACGGTAAACCTTGCGCTCGTCAAAGCACTTCAGACATCCCTTGGAAAGGGGGGAAAGGACGGACCTATTATAGCCGCTCGCCTTCTTGGTAAGATTATGCGTTACTCGACGAGGCCTGTTTTGAACTTCAGACTAGATGCGTCATCCGCAATTACTCTCCGCCGTGAAATGCTAGAGGCAATCCAGTATAAATTCCCCAGCATGCAGAATGACGATCTTGAATGGCCCTTAATGACGTCCAGCGGTTCCCCACTACCTCGGAAGAGACCATCTAACGTTCGACGGTTGGGGTCGTCCAGCTCTGAAGAAGTATCTGACAATGACGATGACCCGAATGCGACCATGAAGGCATACTGGGATTCTATCCGCAAGACATATGCAGAGCAGACTTCTGACGCTTCCTTGCTATCGACCACGACCATGTCAGAGTTTCCACCTCATTGGACCGTCGTGCATATCAGCCTCACGCCTGACAAGAGTACCCTCTTTATCTCTCGGGAGAACGTGTCTTCTGAGCCGTTGATGTTCTGTGTGCCTCTCAAAGGTCGACGCGAATCGGACGAAGACGAACACCTTACGTTTGACGATGCTGTGAAGGAGCTGGCTGAGATCATCCGCTTGAGCGACCAAGGAACACGTAACGCTGTCAACGTACGAAATGATGATCCACAGGCAAGGACTGCTTGGTGGGCGGAGCGTAATACCCTGGATAAAAGGATGAAGGAGCTGCTAGAGAACATAGAGTTTTGCTGGTTGGGCGCATTCAAGGTTTTTAATTTCTTTTTTGCTAATTATCCTTCGACTGAACAACATTCGTAGACCATCCTTAGTCCTGTATCACCTATTTCGGCCGTGCTCATCGCTGACCTCCGTACCCGTCTCGAGAAGGTGTTCAAGCGTATCCTTCCCCCCATAGACAAGAAGCAGAAGCAGATTCCTCGCTTATCTGATGTACTCCTCGACTGCTTCTCTTCCCTGAGTCCGAAGTGTCGTGATGAAGAGCTTGAAGACTTGCTCTTCTTCATCCTGGACCTGTACACATTTCATGGCATCCCTGTCGCTATCGCAGACATAGACGTAGATCAGGTCATGGTGGATCTTCGCTGTGCGCTGGAGGAGCATGCCACACTCAAGAACAAGGGAGGGAGGGATAGCTCAGCTCGTATAGACGACTCCCACATGTTCCTCGTCCTGGACCACAATGTACTGGGTATTCCTTGGGAGTCGATACCGGTCTTGAGGGGCCAGAGCGTGAGCCGTATCCCGAGCGTAGCGTTCTTGCTTGACCGCGTTCGGCTTGCGTCTGCAGAGAACCGATCCGGGGGTGTTGTAGATCGAATATCCGTGGATTCACGCAAGACATTCTTCGTGCTCAACCCCAGTGGGGACTTGAAAGGGACTGAGGGGCGATTCAAACCATGGCTCGAGCAGATGCGGAGTGTAGGCTGGGAGGGTGTCATTGGACGTCCACCAAGCGAACAGCAGTTCTTGGATGCCCTTGCGCGGAAAGATCTGGTAGTGTAAGTGACCTTATACTAATTGCTGAATCGAACCCTGATGACCTTCAGATATTTCGGGCATGGAGGAGGGGAACAATATGTACGATCGCACAAAATCCGGCACTTGCAGCGCTGCGCAGCAACGATGCTGTGGGGTTGCTCCAGCGGGTCACTGAAGGAGATGGGCGATTTCGACAGAGTTGGCACCCCGTTCAATTATATGCTTGCTGGATGGTACGTTACAAGTTTGTTTCGTCTACATACCCCGCTCAACCATTCATCGCGCACAGCCCTTTACTAGTGGCTAATCTCTGGGACGTAACAGACCGTGATATCGACAAGTTCTCACAAGCAGTTTTTGACTCGTTGAGATTGACACCGACTCGTGGGGAGGAGCAGGGTGTGTCGGTAGTTACGGCGATTGCACATGCCCGGGAAGCTTGCAAACTGAAGTATCTCACTGGCGCTGCACCAGTTGTATATGGGATTCCGTTCTACCTCTAACGTTGCCCGCCCTAATTTATGTGCCACTATTTGAATCTACAAATTGCATTGATTTTATGTCCTAAGAACTTCGATCTTTCTGTAAGGGGCACCCACATCAACCTCCGCGGTAAGTACGAACGAAAACGTCTGTCTGAGCGAGCATGCCCGTTGAACGACGTTCGAGTATTCTGTATTGCTTGATCTAAAATATATGCAGACACGAAAACGCCCACTACATCCTCTCCAGGGGCCTGATACTCAATAACCGCATCGCAGCACCCAATACATCCCTCGCGCAAAGATAGAGCCAAAGCCTCGCGCGCGCTTTCTCCGTGTCTTCCTCCCCTTTAACGATGAGCGTCTCCCAAGCGCTCGAAATCGCATGTGCGAGCCGGAAAGCGAACGTCACCACACCACTGGGCTCGTGCGTCTTCAGTGCAGTCTTCACGACGTCAGGGTAAGATCCTAGGAGGATAGCGATGTCGCGTGCATGTTGGGAGGAAGCGAGAGAGGAAGTATCGATCTGGGATGGAGGTGGTAGGGGAATGAGCTCTGGATTCTTGCGCTCCATGGAGGTGAGTCGAACGTGTGCGTATTGCAAGTACGGTCCGGTATCGCCCTCGAAGGAAAGCATTCGATCCCAGTTGAAAGTGTAGTTGTTTATTCTGGTGCTGGATGAGTTGCAGCATCAATGGATGAAACATTAATACTCACCGTTTGGCAGCCATGTCTTGGATTTTAATTCCCGTGATGCCCACTTCTCGAGCAACCATCTCAGGGTCCTCGATGTTGTTGTACTTCACCTCGTTCCGCTTCATCTGGTCGTGCATGACTGATGAGGCTTCGCGAATGATCTGGTCCAAGAAGACTGCGGTTCCCTTCCGGGTACTCATGCCGAGAACTAAGCCATAGTTGACGTGCTCAAGGCGGTCTGCCCATGGGAACTCCATCAACGACAGCATTTTGAAAAATTGCGACAGGTGTAGATCCTGCTGTGATGCGACGACATAGATCATCTTGTCAAAGTGGTATTTCTCCCATCGTTCTATCGCACCGCCAAGGTCACGAGTGAGGTATATCGAGGTGCCATCTACGCGGGGAAATCATAAATGCGGGTAATATAATTGATTTGTGGACATACCGGCTTTGCGCAGCACCGCCTTTCCGAGTTTCCACTTTTCGAGATCAACGAGTTTGGCACCGTTGGCATCGCTGATGAGACCCATCTCTTCGAGGCGCTCGAGAGCCCGATCTTGCCATTCCTTACCAACCTCGCTCTCACCCGTGTATACATCAAACGAGACGTTTAATCGCTCGTACTCCTCTATGTATTTTTTGACGCTCATCTCCCGCCACACTCGCCAGTTCGCAAGTGCCGATTCGTCACCGTCTTCCATGCGTTTAAACCATTTCGCAGCGTCTACTTTGACGTTGGGATCTGAGTCCGCGTCTTTAGACACTTTGACGTAGACGTTGTAGAGATGCTTGATCGCATCTTTCTCAAGCTCCTCTTTTGAACCGTACTTTTCGAATCCAGTGCTGATCATGCCGAACTAAGAAAATAAGATTATGACCCGGAAACAAGCCAATGCAAAGATGCGCTCACTTGGGTTCCCCAGTCGCCCAGGTAATTGAGAGAGACGACCTCCCATCCGCATGCTTTATACAAGTTATCTAAAAACGCGCCTATGATCGTACTTCGAAGGTGTCCAACGTGAAATGATTTGGCGATATTAGGTGACGAGTACTCGATGATGAGTTTTTTACCCGCGCCAGAGGTATTTGTGCCGTATGATTTCTTCCCCGTGGGGCTGTCGTAGGTGAGGGTATGTATTTGGTTAAGGACTTCGCGGATGAGGGAAGCTGTGTTGAGTTGGAAATGGAGGAATTGCTTGTCGTGGGTGATTGATGAGATGAAGTCGTCGGGTTGGAACTGGCAGGAGAGAATGTCAGAAACTGCTGTTGGGGAACTCGAGACACGCAATTATCATCTCAACAATAGTTAAAAAGCATGCCGACGCGGAGCAGTAAAAGAAATCGACGAACTCACATCCGTTAGAACTTTCTTCGCTAGTTCGTCAGGCTTGCCCGGCAACCTGAATCGCGGAAGAGCAACTGTAAAATCGACGCCCTTCTTCCCATAATCGACACCCGTATAAGCCTGTTCAAGCGTAAGCGGCGGCAGGGCATCCGATACACGTTTTGCAATGGCAGTCCGGTACGCATCTAGAATGCAAGACGAGGGGTCTGTACCGGGAACAGGTGGTAGAGATGGTAGTGACGAAACCATGGTTGCAATACGTCTCACGTAGGAGTACTTTACAGGGATCCTGCGGAGGATGGTGGTGGTACGCGTGAATCTGATTAGGAACGCCACGGCTTTTCGTGCTTAAAGTTTAAGGGATCGATTAGATGACTCGCGATCGACTCAAAAGAAATCAAGAAGTCACGTGATTTCGTCGCGTCTGACTCGCGACCCTAAAAGTTGGAACGTTCTGCCGGAGATTGATCAAGTGGTCATTACAGAAATGATCTTCTATCACAGACTTGCTAGCTTGTAGCTTCAAGTGCTAAACAATCTATGTTTCTGGGCTCGAGAAAAATTGGGACCTCCTCTATCACATATATATGATCCACTCCGCTAACATCCTGGCATTATGTCCGACTTGCGAGGCTTTCACGCTTATGGCTCGGACCACTGGGGCTGCAGTACTTCGGTCACTCGTATGTAATGTTTTTACATCGAGTCTTCGAGAGATGTTCTATTCAAGAATTCCCATTGTTCCAGCGGCAGTGACATTTCTCCAAGGACAACAACCTAGCAATCAACTATGTGAGAATTGCTCCATGAACGACACCACCAATACAAGGGCAGGTTCATGATTTACTCTCGTGACGTGCGAGTTCCTCTCATTCCAAGACTTACAAGGGATCAACTAGGAAAATCACTGTATGAAAATTAACCTCATACTATTTTAAGTCACAAAGGGTGAGTCAAGGGGATGCAAGGCAACAGCACTGCTGCAGGTTTTCGAATGCATTGCGGGTCCCTGCTAGGAACAGCTGGCGTTGCGCTAACAGAAATATGAGATACTATCAAAGCAGCCACGACGGCGAAGAAGAAACGAATTTGTTGAACTTGTATGAGGTGATATGGGATCTGTCAAGCAGGTTCTCGATTAACTCTGAGGCAGTGAATGGTAGGGAAGACAGCTGGCTGTTGTATTATAGTGGCTGCAAACCACAATAGATCTAAACATCCGGTAGCATTCTTTTGCCGATGCCGTTGTTTGGCATGATGAAGTAGCGTTACAAATTGTTACTTAGCCAGCTGCAAAACATAAGTTTGAGACGCTGACGTGTCAACGCGGAAAGATCCCTAAGAACTTTGCAAAGATAGTATCGAGATGCAAATACGATTCGTCACGATCTGGTGTTAACTGAAACGACGCACTAATGATATATGCAGTCCGGAGATGAACAATAGGGCGTGATAGTGATTGTTCGTCGACTCTGTACAGCCCGCGGGAGAGATCAGCAAATGGATGGGTATTACGAACCTGCAACCAGAGCACGAGCTCACCAACAGTGGCAATAGGACTGGATTGAATAGCATGACAAGATATAAAATACGGGGCCAGGTGAAAATGACGGCCGTGATGCGGCATATTGTTACTCGGCCAGGTGCAACTCGATCAGTAGAGACGCTGGCGTCCCAACGCAGAAAGATCCCGAGTTGCTCACCCCAGACGAGTAAGAAGTTTGCAAAGATATTATCGAGATGCAAATATGATTCGTCACGATCTGTTGTTAACCGGAATGACGCACTAATTATAATGTTGCACGAGGAAGAGGGGAGCGTGGTTTTTGCGACGCTCTGCAGTATGTAGTCCGGTGAAAGTAGGTTGCGCAGGTGCGAATTGCGATGCATTGTGCTAGAAATTGAACTGGTAGCGGACATGACCCTGTTCTAAGTCAAGTAGTTCTGATGCATTGAATCATTCGGAAGCCCTTGCTTCAAAGTAGATAAAATGTGCCCATAGTGACGTGTTGTTCACAAGTAGCACGAGCAAGTAGCGTGGTCGAGCGACCGAGACGCTGACGCTCTTCGACAGATATGGTAGGCAGTGGCTTGAGATCCCATTAAATCGTGTCCTGAATAGGTAGAGAACATTATTCTGGCCATCGGCCGTCGGAAAGGTGAATATGGGACTTCAGAAGGACTGTGCACGACGCCGGCGGGACGCACCTTGATCTCTGAGATGATGTAAGGTGACGGAAGCGCAGATGCTTAAGAGACAGCTTGTCTCCAGTTATAGAAGAGCTCGAATCTTCGATCTCAGGAGACAATATGTACCTTATAACTTCACCTGCATAGAAGAGAAGAAATAGTCCGTCAGCTGCTGAGTTCATGAAAGAGTTCGAATCTTGATTCTGTGGTCGAGCTGTACTCAGCTTACCTGAGCAGTGAGCATGGCAAAGTATAAAAAGCGGACTTTGAACACATTCTTCTTTCAACCAGCTCGAAAGCCACGAATGCTCATCACATACAGGACTGCTCCACGCATCCGAATTTCTGAGCGGGCTAAGGTCTGAGCATTCCAATCCCCCTCGATCGGCTCTAGCAGAGCCCAGCTTTAACGAGCTGCGCGACGTACCAGAAAAGCAGCCTCGTTTTTCATATCCCCAAGATTCTGTTACAGCAGAGGAGGGCGAGAATGAAAGCTTTGAAAGCGTCGCGGGGATTGGGCGAACTTTGTGTCTATTGTTTAACAGTCAGCTGTCGCTATCGCGCCTGCGCCCGCCAAGAAGGCTCTCACAGGGGGGGACTAGGTGGTCCATCGGTGGGTCGACTTGGGGCCACTTAGTCAGGCGAACGTCAACGTTTGTCACCTGCCCGAATAATCATGAAGTACCGGCAACTACGACTCGACCTTACGCGTATGAGGTGCAACTGATTGATATCATTATCCAATGGTACTGGTTCGTCCTTGAGTTCACTTCGTGGCTCGCGTATCCTTTGTGGATCGTGAAACTCGATTCAGACTACTCTCGGACTGGTTCTTGCAATTTTTTCCTTGTTGAACTCCTTTGTGGAGTGTTGTCTTTTCGTCAAGATCTGTGTTTGTTATCGGTTCAGCCTCGAACGTTGCTCGAGGCTTGTTGAACAGTAATACTCAACATTCCTCGAGCAACACCAGTATTAGAGATTCCTGGATTGCCCCAGGTCGAGATGACCATGTGCACTGCACGCTTAGCACGGGCCGTGGTCATGCATATGGAGATCTTCACGGCCGATTCTTTACAGAATATTCGACCATGATATTTGAACCATAGTTAAATGACGTTCACCATAACTTGTCCGAGACTGCTGTTACTTATTATGAGACGACAATATATTAGCTTCCAGCCACGCCCCAAGCCCAGACTCATCGTTGGGCAAAATTACAAGCTGGAACAGCGACAAGGAGAAACAGTGAAGGCAAGACAGCGCCATTTGTCAGTTGGATTGATGCGACGGTGATGGTTTTATGGTCCTGTCCTTGTTCTGAATCCTGGTCAGAAAGTCGTCCACGAGCATCCGCTTTCAGCCACTCATCAAGCGGTTCCCGTATGCACCTTGTTGGTGGTAGTAAAGTCGATGACAAGTCGAAGTCGTTGAGCACGTCAATGTATTGACCATCTGGGGTCTTGTATACGGTAAGATTGCCAAGGCTGACGTCGCGGTGACTACTTACCAGACGACAGTGCTAAACCTCCGGTGGTGAGCTCTCATTTGTACACGTTTCTGAGGTACATATTTGACAAACTAGTAAAGCGATCTCTGAAGGACGTATTCAAATAACCTTCTACAAGATTGCTGCTAATTATTACAAGCTGACTGTCGAAAGTGAACCGAAGCATTATGTGTGGAGCCACGACGGTACGTTCGCCTTGAGCAACGTCTGGAATGCAGAATTGTCGTCCAGCACAACTTTAACCTTCGCACGTTTCGAGAGCGTGCTGCGCATCGCGATGATAGAGTCTAGGCAAGATAACGCAACATCCCAGTTATCTTGATGCGACGACGTGGGTTGTATGAAGGGGTCGTCGGTCTGAATCCTCAACAGAAAGTCAGACTTTTTCTCCGCGCATCTTAAAGCATTCACTCTCAGCCAGTCATCGAGCGGTCTGCCCTCGCGCAGGAGTACCACTTTTTCATACCGCATACAGATCCAGGCCAAGACCCATACTAACGATTCAGCGTCGTGTCGGTAAAGGTGCTCGACCTGGCCTGCGATGGCTGCAGGTGAGAGAAGGTCAATCGCCATGAACGGCACTGTCCCTGTACGCTCGAAATTTCCGGTGGGAGTGCCTTGAGTCGATGATAAGTCGTAGTCGTTGAGCACGCCAATATATCGACCATCTGAGGTCTTGTATACCTTGAGATTGCTAGGACTGGCGTCGCGGTGACGGACGCCGTGCTGCCAAAGGACATAATGGCCTGAGGTCGCAGTAATTAATGGACAGTAAAGGGCACAAGAAGGAAGAACACTTACAAAGCACCACTTGCCACCATGCGGCGAGGAACTCGTCCCCGCTCAGCGTCGTGATCGGGAGAAGCTTCTTGGACACGATGATATACAAGGCGCGGCCACGCAGACCGAAGTGAGTCGTGCATTGACCGGGCATCAAATCAAACTTGAGGTCTACATCGCCGTCTGCATCGCGGACGCAAATCTCGCACGATTCACCAGGCACATGCTTGAATTCAGTGTTAAGACCCCAGTGCTCATCGTTGCGCGTATAATCGCGCAATCCGGACACTTTCAAGCTGCGCAGTTCGAGGAGTGCAGCGTTGGCAGCTTGGATAAAATGAGTGTAGGAACCGTTTTCTAAGGTGCAGTTGGCGCTGGACGATGGTGTCAGCATCTTTTCATGCTATTTGAACTCCTCACTTACAAATCCTCAACGTGGCCTTTGATCTTCTGGTCGTTACAGAGCTGCACGACGGCCTGGAGGGAATCTTCAAATAGTTTCGACTTCTCGATGGGAGGAACAAAGGTATATTTGCAGTCATCTAGGAGCTTCTGCAGAATTGTATCGGGATGGCATTCCCTGAAGTCCTCGACATCCCGAGTGATCCATGGGCGGACATCACCGACTCTGCATGCATTGTTCAAGGTCAATACTCGGGTGCGGTGGCCAGAGCAAAAGGGAACGTACTCAGTGCCAACAGCACTGATGCGTTCGCTGATAGTAGCAGAACCAACTGCATTTGGGGTGGACTTGAGCTGGGAAGCAGCGGTGACGCCGTGCGGGGGCGTCTTTGGCGCAGTGACGCCAGGAGTATTGACCATGAGGAGGAGGCTACTGTTAGGAAAGAAAAGTAAACTCGTTGAAGACAAGAAATTGAAGTTTGCTTTTAAGCCAGAACAACACTACTATTGTTCAGACATTTTAAGGGCACAATCGATTTCTGGAATTTCGAACGTTGATGCAGAATATTGCGGATAAGTTGTAAGAGCCACAGTTCGGAGTCAGTGACTTGACAGTTCAAGTTGAGGTTCACATCATGATCACTGCCACCACCATCAACTTTTTCGACGTCGCCCACAGTGATTACTGCTCCGACCAAATTGTTCTTCTTTTGTTACACGCGCCAAACTTGCTGTGAGTTGGACAAGAGAAGGAGAAGTCAAATTGGCATCACTACCATCATGCACCAACTCTTCTTCGCCTACCGTGATTTCTCCAACGAGCATACTTGCAACCTGTTCTTTTTGCTCAGCTTCCAATCCCATCTGTGAGCGCTGAAGAAAGAATCAGATCTGCAGATCATCTGATGATCACTGCAATGGTGGTCATGCATCAAGTTCCGATGCCGCCCACCATGATTTCTCCAACAAGCATAATTGCAACCTCTGAGTCAATTGCATTCGTATGATAAATTTTGCTTCTTCTCAGTATGACTCGGACTGGCCAGATATCACCGAAATTATCCCCAGGGTGGGCTGTTGTTTCTGCGACATGTATGATGTATCGCCCAATGAACATTCAGCAAAAACAAGGACTATTATTTTGGCGCTCCATAGCATCCACACAAGGGAAAAAACATCTTGCGGAAGAATGCCACCCCTGGGGTCGCGGGTGGAAGACAGCGAGTTGGGGACCCTCGCAAAGGAGTGGCGTGCCGCTTTGGAAATAACATGAAACAGCCTGTTTAGACTGGCCAGACCCGTGGTGTTGACGAATGCTCGCCTCATAGACACCAGTCTATTGTCGTCGTACTGCAATGAGTAACAGTATGTGTTCACCTTATGTACGTGCGCTGCGCTGGCTTGGACAGGTCATGGTGAGCGGTACGATTGGTCATTATTCGGTTACTGCGACGATTTGACGCTAGATCAACGTCAGGTAAGCTACCCCCCTCTCACTTATATCGATTCATACGATGACGATGTAGTGATGGACGGGTCCGGTTTGGTCCGGTTCTCTGGCAAATTCTGAGAACCGAGGACCGAACCATAGGTTCGGTTCTCCCCACAGACAGAACCGTGGACTGGACCGTCGGTTCGGTCCAACAATGGTCCAGTTCCGGTTCATCAAGGGTCCGAACCCTGAACCGGACCATCCAAATAGCACAAAAAAATTCATTCACAGAGACAAGTAGAAGATACTAGTTGTATGACAAAAGGAAAGAAATCTTGAACAGAAATAAAATATTTGATATGAATATGTCACAGTGCTGGCTAAAACACTAAGCTCGGGCAGTGCCGACGGGACTTGCAGGTGCATTGACTGCAAATCCGCACTGAAGTGGCAACCGCAAAAAGGGCAGACAAAGATTCAGACCAACAACTATCGGAATCAGAAACAGATGACACGGTAGCGCAGATTTCGTAGTACAGGCGTGTGACCTTGCGCTGCAAGGTATTAAAAGGGCTGGTCCTTGTACAGAGTGCATATGCTGCACATTTTTAATTTCGACATTCAAGTTGATCCCCTCCCTCCTCAGTTTAAGTCGTAGTATGGTGGCCGTATACCGGGGGGACCATATAAGACCATATACCTACTAATAAAATAAGTACTGCTATATACTTAGAAGCTTGACTTGGACGGTCCGACCGACCGACTATCTTCTATTTTTCAAGGTCTGGCTTGGGGAGACTAGTAGGTCCGACCCTTTGAGCTAAGTGCAGCACTTCAGAGTTTGTTGGAGAAGATACAGCATGGTAGGCAAACATCAAAGTATTAAATGGAGGAGGACTATGACTCGAGAGGCAGCATACTATATAGTTGGACCACGCAAGCCGAGGCATTGTGTTCTTTTAGTGTGAACTCGAACTCACGAGTACAACTATTAAAAATATTAAATCCCAACACACACGGGGATGTGCGTGCAGTAACATTGGACTTGCGGACTTGTGCTGAAGCTCCCCATACCCCAAGATGGATTTGAATCAACTCAGGCCGCTGACTCCCTTCGCACGTTTAAAGTATCAGGCTTCCGTTGCCCAGCCAATAAATCCACTCGCAATGAATGGAGCCAAGCTAAAATAAATGGTAAGGCTGAGGAGGAATCTGGAGGAATGTTTCCCTATGTTTCCAGCTGGAGAACAGAGTAGATCCAGATCATTTTGGACTTACATACTCTTCTCTGATGTGATGCTCTCAGGGGCAGTGGAAGTTCAAGCAGATTGATCAAAGCAGTCTCAATCTTCACCAAATATTTGTCTCCTGCCAGTCAACTGATGCCCATCACTGTATGACTGCACAAGAAACCAATAAGTATTGAATCTTGTTGGTGCGGATCACCTTTCCTGTTCCTTTTGAGATCTTCATATCTGTCTCTAGGGCTTTACCTGTCCAATGGATGAGCTTCCCCTTGAAATAGACCATAGCGAATGAAGTCAAGGGTGAACCTGTGACCATTGATAGCAAGCAGCAAAGACTTAACAATGAATTAGAGATGATACAACACAAGACGAAAGAATTCTCACAGTGCCACATGATGTTGTGTGTTGTCTGATGTATGTTCTAATGTTATGATTGATCAGTGCCGCTGTAGGGAGTATCCCTATGCTAGGCTCGTATCCACCACTTTTCTGATGCATCAGGCGTCCATCCAACGTCCATCTGACACCTATCCATTCCATCCGATACACATCCGCTGTAGGGAGTATCCCTATGCTAGGCTCGTATCCACCACTTTTCTGATGCATCAGGCATCCATCCAACGTCCATCCGACACCTATCCATTCCATCTGATACCCATCCGCTTTTCGGATGACATGCGGATACCTTCGGATCTCCCCCTATAGCTCGCGCATCCGCCGCATCCGTCCTGTCCACGTCCATTCTACCTCATTGGTACATACTCACACGCATTTTCTTGTTACTGACTGAACACAGACATATCCTCTCACACTCCAGTATTTTTCGGATAGCTTATGGCACGGTCTAGACTCGCTACCTATATATCTATGTTCCTTGAAAATACTGTACCCTATAAGCATGGAGGGTTTCGAAAAATACTTACTTCATGTAACTTCCTCCCACTTTTCCTGCACCTTACCAGAAGGTCGCTTTGACTTATACCCACTATCCATCCAACCTTTAATGAACTTCCTTTGACTTTGATTCACATCCTGTCTGATCCGCAAGTGCCATCCGCTCCATCTGACGAATCCATATGTTTTGCATCCTATCCATTTCATCTGCTTTTGCGGATCTTTCATCCTATAGGGTCGCTTTAGACAGAGACTAGTATTCCCCAGTAGCAATCCCCTGAAGGGTCGAACGCACTTGTTCCCAAGCGAGGCAGCAGGCAGCAAAGACCCAACTGTGTAGTAGATTGACTTCTCTCTGCTGCACTTGTTGTACCCACACCGCATCACAGGCATGTCATGAGCACAGCAGGACTGCATCAATTTCACCTGGCCCCACAGAATTCAGTTTTATGTAAGTCTGGTCAAGCTAGAGATCAAAAATTTCATACCACCCCTTATTGCTTGACAATTGGTTTGAACCAGGTTCGAGAATTCTGCAAGTCCTTGAACTGTGGACCAGACTGATGGTTTGGTTCCCCCTATTGCCCGAACTTTGAACTGGACTTCAGTCAGGTTTGAAATGGTTTGGGTTCGAACCATGGTTCAGGACCAGACCTGGCCATCACTATGATGATGGAGCTTAACTGGTGGAGATATCATCTCTGTTATCGACACTCTCCTAACCAAGTGCTTACAGGCAAACAAAAAATACCACCAGAGTCTTGGTCATTTTATAGTGTAGATCTTGTTATGGGGAATGCTCAGAATTGATTATCTTTCCGGCAGTAGAAAGAAATCATGTCTGGGGGTATCATGCACTTGTCCCACTCGTAGCATCTGCACAGTTTAGTTTACAAGTTTATTGACAATGATGCAATACTATCAAGCTATCTATGCTCACACAAGCTAAATAACCATGAGCACCAGAGTGACATAAGATCTGACCTTTATATAGCTTGGTGCCTAATTTGGTCTCCGAGGGTTATAACCCTTGAATCCATTACTCTGCTACACCAGCAATACCACCAGCGTTACCTTGGTACTTCAGTAGCTCATATACATAGCCTGGGGATTAAATAACAATAGATAACAATAGATAATCTCCCTGATAATGATTACTTAAATAATAGATCAGTCCCATGAGTCCCACAACTTATAGTTTGATCAACAACGCATCCCACAAGTCCTGTGACTTATGTTTTGACATACCACTTTCTGGTGATTTGTCAGCCATGCTGCTCATCGTCAGACACGATGATCTCCACTCTAACCTTTTCTGAATGATTGCCTCAAGGCATTGCACTGGCATGTATTATGTCACCACTGGAAGATATTGGCTACATGGCACTGCATGGATGCCTTGTGTCAACACTTCTTTGCTCCACTCCAGTGTAGTGATGTTCAAGGCCTGGCTTCAGGCCGTGAGCTGGGCCTAGCCGGGCTTTGTAGACGGCCTATGAAGGCTTAGGGCCTGGCTCAAGTTGTGTCCAGGCCAGAGCCGGGCTTTCAGGCCACGGCTTTCAGGTACATTTTCGTTCAGTCAGCAATGACCGTGAAACTGCAATAGTTTCAAAGCCTCAGCTGTCTAGGATAAACTAATTTGAGTTTTTGAATTTTCAACAGGTCATCCGCATATGGTGCTGCGCGTCTATTCTGACAGTGAGGAACCACCTACTAGTACGGCATGCCCTAAACGTGTCGCTGTGCCATCAGCGAAGGTAATTTGTGCGGATAATGCTGCTGATCAAGAATTAGTTTCACACAGGCGGGCTCACAATGATGCAAGTCGTGCTGCCAATGCTCCTTCTGCATCTCCTATGAGTTCTTGTAGCCACAAAGTCACCGTCGTTGAGGTTGACAATGATGACAATGATATCGAGCTGACGGGCAGCACACACAAAAAGTGACTGATGAAAGGTGTGTTTATACTATTTTGTTGGATAAGTACTGACTAATACCTACATCATTACAGGCAAAAAACGAGCTTATAGCCCTGATCCTCCCGAACACACAAACGAGACTGAACACGATGCAAGTCCATCAACTGGTGAGTTTTCCTATCGAATGAAACAAATACATAATACTGACATTTATTTGACATATGTAGTCAACGCACCGCATGCAACTAGTTCAGCAAACCACTCTGATGAAGTTGATGCTGACGGCTTCCTCAAGGATGTTCAAGTCATGAGCATTGACGAGGCCTCTGAAAACCCACATCAAGAGCAGCGAAGTCGTGACATCACCAAGTTTTTTTCCAAGCCTTACGCTGACAAAGGCAAGAAGCACTGGAATTGTCGACTGTGCAGGTAAATTTACATTTCTGTCTCACACACATTGTACTGACTATGCGATAGCAAGAAAATGAAAAAACCCATTGCTTTTGTCAATGAGGTGATGACTATGCGACGCCATATGGATGCTTTGCACAGGGTAAGTATTGCCAACCCGAGAAAACATGCTACTAACTGTTCATTCATAGAATGAATATCTTACATGGGCCGAAGCCGAGAAATTTGTCTCGATGTTACCCAAAGACACCAAGTGCCGCAAGCTAGATGCTGCTGCTGACTCTCAAGCACAACTCAACGCCCACCTCTGTGAGCCGCAACCAAAGGAACGGATCATCCCATACTCAGATGCAATCTTCCGCGAGGCTGCCATTGAATGGCTGATTGAACTGACCAGGTATGTTTTTTTTATTTAATTCTGGCAATTGGGCACTTATCAGTTCACAGCCTATTGACACACTCAACCACAAGTCCTTCAAATATATGATCGATGTAGCAGCACGAGCTACCAATGGTGTCAAGCTACCTAGTCGACCAAAGATGTGCCGAGCCATTATCAATCTCTTCAAGCGTAATCTCACCAACCTTCGCCAACGGTTACTTGTAAGTCTTGTTGATTTTTTTTGTTGTTATTTCTAATGCGAACCACAACAAGAGCGACGCTGTCAAAGGACGGATCAATCTGACATGTGACGCCTGGCAAGCGTCGAATGTCGATGGCTATTTTGCCCTCACTGGTCACTGGATCGAAGAAACAACAGTCGGTGTTTGGACAGTTCAAAGTGCCCATCTCGGCTTTACTCAACTGAACAATGCTCACAATGGCGTCTGTCTTGGTCAAGTGCTGTTCAAATTAGTTAAATGTGTTGGGATTGCACATAAAGTAAGTAAAATTCTAGCTTCATAACAGTGTGGCGCTAATGGAGTTTCAGATTGGCTATATTACATGTGACAACGCAGCCAACAATGATACCATGATGGAACATTTCGCAGTCCACATCGAGGCACACACCAAGAAGACATTCAATCATAAAAAACGGTGCCTTCGGTAAGATTTTCTTTGTCTTGTTTACTACTACCAATTCTCACTTATATATTCAGGTGCTTGGCCCACATTATCAACCTCGCAACTCAGGCGCTGTTGTCCACACACAGCAAGTCAAGATACTACGACGCCACCCAACCTAACGATAATTTGCTAGCCCCCGCAACTCACTCCGCACTTGAATGAGACGAGGTTGGATTAGTCCGATCAATCTGTGTCAAGGTTTGCCGTCCATCAAATGCACATATGTTGTGTTGACATCCTTCATTGTAGGAGCGCTCCTCAGCTCAACGAAAGGAGCTTTTTCAGAGTGTCCAGCATCGAGACGAAGATGGCCACACACCAATCAAACATCCATGACAATTGCTTCTCGACATGAAAGTAAGGTGGTCCTCAACATACACTATGCTTCAACGTGCATTCGAGCTGCGAGATGTAAGTTCAATTTAGGATGTCAATGTTGTGCCCACTGATGTTTATTAGGAAGTTGACTATTTTGTGGGCCTGCTCAGTTTGCAAGAGAAGGACTCAGCTAAATGGAAAAAGATTACGGACCTTGAGCTATCATCCGAAGAGTGGACCCGTGTTCAACATCTGCTCTCAATCCTCAGTGTACGTATTTTTATCTTACAACTTGAATTGTGGCTCACATCGAAACTACAGTATGCCAAGTTGTCACAGCAGTCCTTCTCGTCTGAACAAGGACCAATGCTTCACTTAGCATTGCCTGCATTAGAGTCGTTGCATAGCGCATGGTCGTCACATTCTGGACACATCAAGTATCTCGATTTTGCAGAGGGCCTCGATGCTAGTATTGAGAAGATTGCAAAGTATTACAAGAAGTCGAGTAGTTCTGACGCCCATATTATGGTGATGCGTGCATTATTCTTTCATGTACATATTACTCCCACTGACTTTCCAACGACAGTTCTCGATCTGTCACAAAAGGAGACCCATATTTGCAAGTATTGGGGTGAGGAATTGCTTGTCGAAGCATGCAGACATGCAGAGGAGATGGTAAGTACAATTCCAAAGCTGTCATCACAACACACTCACTAATGTTACATCTAGTACAAAGAACGGTATCTCAAAATGTACAGCAACAATCCTGACTCTAGGAATGGTGTTGAAGTCAAGGTCAGGAAGACAGGGAATCGCAAACTCGATGCTCTGCTGCAAGAGCTCTCTGACGGCAAGGATGACAGTGACTCAATGCTGCAGCCCACCCTAATCTCTCGCATGAGTTCCACAAGTTCTGTTACTCCCTCCGAAGCTGCGAATGAGCCATGGCGGCACAACTTTCACACTTACCTCAACTCCAAGGACCACCTTGGAGATATGACTATTGTGCAGTGGTGGGGCATCAATGCACCTCAATACCCAGTCTGGGCGTCACTTGCGCGCAACTTCCTTTCCATTATGGCCACATCTGTGTCCAGTGAATGTGCATTCTCATCTGCCGGTATTACTATCTCCAAGCGCCGAAATCGTCTCAAACACGACATCATCGAAGCACTGCAGTGCTTGAAATGCATGATCAAACACGATCTCCTGTTTCGCAAGGACCCATCTGTTGCAACCGAGTCCGTAGATGATGAATCGTCCGAAGATAAGACTCCTGCTGCTCTCAACGAAGATGATGGGTGGGATGATGTTGCTGAGGATTTAGGTGAGAATGAGGAGCTGTTAGAATCAGATGACGAAGATGTTTTTATTCAAATGTTAGATGAAATTTGATTTACTTGCTACATTTTTGTATCACAAGGCCCTAGGCCCAAGCTGAGCCGAGCCCCAGCCGAGCCTGAGCCCTACCATAGGGCCTGGCCTTGGTTTGAAGCAAGCCCCAGCCCTCCAAGGCCGAGCTGTGGCCCCGGCTTTTGAGCTGAGCCGGGCCTTGAACATCACTACTCCAGTGCTTTCTCCTTCTCTCCATCATGTCTTACCGGCATGGTAGGCACGTAGCAGCCTCAAAACTCAAGGTCCCCTCTTGGAATTTGGCATGCAACTTCACACACATATGGGAAGGGCTGATTCAAGTCTGGTGCTCGAGTTGCTAAGGAGGTGCAGGATGGCCTGAAACGGTGTCAAGACTACCTGATGTGTGCATAATCAAGTTCCTCCTGTTCTTTTATTTATTTTATTGATCTTTTTCAATAGCATTACCTATGGATGCATTTAGCAGCATCACTGCAAGTTCAGGTGCCCTGCCTGATGACAACATGGGTTTTCTGACTACTGAAGACCACTGACATGACAAATTTGATCATGAGATATCACATAAAGGAGGCAAATACAAGAATGTGGTTGGTTGTGCATTGCAATTTGCAGCCCCATCAAAGTAAGTTTGCCGATCATTTTGTTGGTTGATGAATCAATGAATCAATCTCAATTGTGTTCTAGATACACTAGTCACTCAGGCCCACAAGCACGATGCAAGCACCTCAGGATGATGTATGCTCATTGGGACTTGCAAATTCCACAGCTCACCTGCACCTATCTGCAATGGAAACATAGCAACAAACATGATGGCATGGAATCATCAATGGAGGATGGACATATATTTCATGTGACTGCAGTAGGAACATTCAGTATGTTACATAGCTATGTACCTATGACATACAATGAATCAAAATCCAAAGCATGAGGTTTGTGTTTCCATACACCAGCATCCTGAGGAGCCTGCCAATGTGGCACTTTTAAAATGCGGACTCCTGGGCTGCTCCCCGGTTGAACCATCTGTGGCTATTGAGGTCCACATGCTCAAGCTTTACCACAGGTTACGGCACTGTCATGCGCAGCTTAGTATACAAGCCTTTACACGAGCATTATGCAATATTCATAAAGTATGTAACCTCATTTCATCTTCATGTTGCTAATGCTTATATTTAGGTCAACTATTGCACATGTTTTCAAGAACAATTCTCAATAGCATTTGATGCATATCTCTCTATTCTCCAGCACATTCAATTGAAAGTTGATGATGCTCTTGGATGCAGTGATGTGGACTGGTGGTTGAAGCACATGTGTCCATGCTGCACCTACAAGGTAAGCCATCTTATATCACATACTATGATCATTGAATTGTGCTTTTAGGTCAATGGTGAAGAGATCCTCAAGCCAAAGATTCTGGTTGTTCATGATGGCAACAATTCCTGCAAGCGAATTGCTGCTGTGGCTCCATCAGATCACTGTAACTTCAACAGTTCATATTTCATTTCTCATCAAGAAGTTGACCGGTTCAAGGATCAAGTTCAACACTGTCAATGTGTCGACCATGACAAGGAGCCTGATGACAAGGTCTTTTTTGTCCACTCTGTTGTTGTGCTTATTGATTTCAGTTGAGACTCAGGACGAGGATGTTGATGAGACACTGGCATCCTGCCTAACATGGAAGAGTAGTGCTCCTGATCACAAGAAGACTGATATTTATGAAACAACTGGGATTTTTGCATCTGCTTGCCATTATGGTTTCATTATCAAAGTTTGTGAAATGGTCCAAAGTGGAGAGCTGTGAGTCACCCTTTGATGTCCAAATTTTAATTTAATTCATCTGATACTGACACTTGTAAATGTAATGCAAAATATCCACTTGCTATCATGAACGCTATGATTGATGCCTATGGCGAAGACATTGGCATGGGCTATAATGTAGGATGTACCTTTGGTGGAATTGTGCACAACAGCCCTCTCCTCAGCCAGAAAGCTGAAGAAGCTTGAATACAGTTCTGTGTCAATTCATTTCATGACTACACTCATAATCAATTATGTCAAGTACAGCATCATCCTCTTTATCTACCCAGTTTCAGCCTAGTGGATCTTGAAACCATGGAGCGCATGTTCTCATCAATGAATTCTGTCTCATATGTTATACACTATGCATCCAGGTACCACTGGGCACAATTCATCAATCGTCACTTTCAACAATGGGATGAAGACAAATACAGTGAACTCAGTGAGTGTTATCAAGGTTTCACATCAGATTCTTGTACTAATATTAACATCATCAGGCAAGTTTCTACTGAACAACTACAGACAAGCTATTGGCATTATCAAGAAATATGAGGACAAGGTTTCCAGGCTCATATCAAGCCTGAACATCTGTGAAGATGATTTTAAATGCTGGATTGAAGAAGAGAAGAATTTTCTGATGGACCTCAAAGATGAACCTGTAGAACATGTACTTGTGTGTTCATATGTTCAGGTGCTGATGGACCTCCAATCTGCTGAGTAAGTGATGTATCTATTTCCATAACATTGTTTTAGACTTTGTGCAGTCAAAAATGGCAAAAGATGTCAGATTCATTCAGGAATACATCACATGCACACACCATCAATTATGCAGAGGACATGCAGCAGACATCACAATTGGAAGCTCAATGCCAAGCAGCATTGGATGGTTTGATGATCTGTATTTGTGTAGTTGCAGATCTGGAAGAAAGGCTTGGCATCAAAGAGAGATGGACTCCCCAGCATCCTGAATATCTGTCAGTGCTTGAGTGGATTAGATCTCATAATTTCCAATGTGCACTCGACAAGTTGCAACAGCTTGTTGTACAGCGTCTACTTGAGCTTGCAAAAGCCAATTTATCAGGCACAGGTAAGCAGCAGGGTGATGAACCAACCTTTTTTGTTTGTTTACTGGTTTCTACATGTTATAAACTTTGTGTTCATATCAGAAAGGCCATCAAGGCATGAAGCAAGGCATCCACAATGTTCTCGATGAATACAATAAGCTAGCACCCTCCATGCTACCTCCTACACCACAACTCACCTGGAATGATATTGTGAACTATGGATTTCTGTCTGAGTTTGAGTTGCTCAAACACTTGCATTCTCAACAGGATGTCTTAACTAAGCCCTGGATGGTTCCAGGCAATCATGAGATTGCAATAATGTATTTCAAGATGAAGTGCTCATACAAGGAGTTGACCCATCTCAATGTAGAGATTTGTCAATTGCATATCTTTGTCCACGACAAAGGGATATTTCTTCAAGATTGACCCACATTATTTGTCTTGACACTATTGAAGCACTGCCTGAGTTTAGTGGAGTGTGTGGTACTGGTACCACGACATCTGATGCTGGGCTGGATGAGGATGATGGATCACCAGAAGACATAGTGGCCAATGATGCCTTTAATGATGATATGATTCAGCTGGCTGAGGTATTGTGATAGTCCAAATAAGCCTTGATGAGGTGTTCCATCTGAAGATTCCAATTGATGTTCTGGACATCGATACAGTCCTTGCATGTGTGAGGATCCACATAGCAGCTAGCATGTGTCAGCACATTTGTACTGGCAGGCATGAAAAAAACACTTACAAGCCAGAGAGGTCTGCCATTTGCTGAGCTAGTCCTTCAAAGGCTTCATACTCCCCACCTCCATGGCTAAGGTCTGCTCCATTCCCACCAGGAGGTGCAGTATATGGTATGTGTTCAATATCAACATCAAGATCAACTAGCATCACCTCAACAGCCTTGCAATCCTCAACTAACATCTCTGCAGAACTGAGAAGAACATCATGCAGGAAAATAGTTAACGTACCTTGTATGCACGATTGCCACTTTGAAATTGCATCTTCCCTTCATTGAGTTTGCTGCCCTGCCTATAGTACACAAATTGTCCAAGCCCAGCATCAAAAGCCATGTATGGCAGTGGACTTCAACAACCCTGTAATATGCTTTGCTGATGCCCATGACATAGATAGTAGGAAGTGTGATAGATGGAGTTGGTGGCATGGTGGCAGTGGGCATCCTTGAGAGATGAGGCTGGTGGTGACATCCTTGAGAGACAAGGATGGCATTCAGAACAGTAGTGTGTAGCTAAGTGGACGGTGCCATGTAGTAGTGGTGGCTAAAGAACCTATATAGAAGGCATCATCAACACCTACAGTGGGGGGTAGACAATGGTGGTGGTGGTGGTGGTGGTGGTGGTGGTGGAGAAGGGCAAGGGGTGTGGGAGTAGTGCCTTCTCCATTTCAGAAGGTTAGGCACATGGTGGGGGGTGCTTTGGGATGCCACATTTAGATAGTATAAGCAGCAGACAGTGCCAAGCTGCTTACCTGCACAGTGTACACCAAATAGCAGAAGTCCTGGAGTATTTGGGATGATATATAACACTGGTGTTGAGTATTAGTACAAGAATGCCTAATAATAGTAAGTACGGTGTATCATCTTGTGGATGATCCCACTGGAAAAATGGGACATTCTCACCCTGCTCTTGCCTGCTCACTCCCTGACTCATTCCCTGATCCACACATCATCAACTTGTATGCACAGCTTGCTGTCACTGCAATTTCTGAGCTGCCCTCAAAGAAGGTTGTCAGCACCTTTCACTGAACAATCTGGCCTGTTGTGGTCTTGCACAAAGTCCTCGAGGATCTCACTAATAATTCTCCTGCAAGTGATGAGGTTTGTTGCTGTTCTCCTTTGCACATGAATATTTTGATGGATGTCAGATACAGATTGCTCTTGCTCCAGCCTGCACTGAGGGCAGTGTTTCAGAGCCATGCTGTGCGCCCAAAGAAAGCCCTTGCAGGTGTTCCAGGGCACAATAATGATGTGCCCACTCATGATCTTGAGCAGTCCACACTTCAGTTGCTTGAGGATTCGCCTGGGTGCTCTCATTGTGAGGATCACACACCGAGATCTCACAGATTTGTTCAAGTTTGGCTTGCTGACAAAATTTATGATTTCTGGGTGCAGACAATGATCCTGCTGTCTCTGAATCATCCCAGCACCTCAAACACTACTCTCTTCTGCGACTATCATTGATCTCGTGCACGATGATGAGGCAGTGGCAGTCAGTGATGTCATGGACCTCACTCAAGATGGGGACGATGCAGTGCTCTGTAGCACCGGTGTTAGTTGTGACTTTATTGATCTTACTCTCTGATGCAGTCATGTCATTTTTTCAACCTACTGTACATATTCACTTTCATTGCCGACACTTACCAATGATTGTGGCATTGTTATTTACTTGTATTTCATCCTTCAAAGCTGTCTCATATGTTTCTCTCATTCTGATTTCACTTTCCCCTCAATTCTGACAGTTGAAACAAGAAGACGAGATATGTATTGCAAGTATTTATTTAACCACAATGACAAGTTCTTCCGCAGCTATAGCAAGGGTCACAGCCTGGTCTGTTTGGATTCATGTAGTGTTCATGAGCCTCTGCTGGATTGTCGTTCCAAGACAAGAGGTACTTGAATATGGTACCAGGGTTGTTGAAATTCTCAGCCCACCCACCCCAGTCACAGATCTTACGAAACAACCAGCCTTGCACTGTGTGTAGAAACTGACACCCGCCCTGATGAAACAAGTGGGTACCATATGGACGCAGATCAACACTAATGTCAAGGAGATTATTTCGGAAGCATTTGAGGAAGGAGTTTGAGGTCTGAGTATAGCATATCAACCTTATTCTCTTGATGTCTACAAACCTCGAGCTCACCATGCAATCTGTTGGGCTCAGACTGATGCTGTCTACACCAATCTTTTCCAAAAGATGAACCCATTGAGGTCTTCATGTCTCTCATGAGCTAACAGCCACCAGATAGCAAATGCTCACAGCAAGCACATCCATGGCTGGTCAGGATCAGCATATATGTAGAATGGGGCTATGCCTGTGGGTTTCGAGGTTAGCCATAAGGTGGGCAACAGCCCATAAAGTCACTGACCTCCATACTGATGCATCTTTCGAAAGGGTAATTCTAGCTTCACTCAGAACTGTGCAGGTTGGTACCTGACTTGTGACGTGAAAAGTTCAGGAGTTGCATCAAGCCAGTGGTTTTTTATCAGCAAGTCTTGAACCTGGAATGTGACATCAGCCCAGGTGATCCATAATGCTTCATCATAGTGGAGCAGGCAAAGCATGGACAGAAGGTAGAGTAAATAAAGCATCATGCAGAGCAAAAATCCAGCCCATTCAGATGGGTTTTCTGCCTTTCATTTGCGTGAAATTGGGCCGAATTCTTTTTGGTCTGTGGACCATGCAAATTCCCAGAGCCTCTTCATGGTAGGTTCATCCATGGCATGAGCACTCATTACTGCTTCAGCCTGCTTGGATCTACAGCGTGAAATCAGTGCCCATGCTGATTTTCACAACACTAAAGTCCAATACCTTTCACCTGACAGAGACTGACCATATACTGTGAAATGGTCACTGAAAGTGACAGGTTTCTGATGAATTTCCCTGGTATGGCTGGGTGCTCCAACCATGGCTGTGTTCCAAGCTGGTAGTCTCTGCCGAATTTGTGGCTGATGGCAGCACACATCTTCTGTGCTGTGCCATATGTCACACGTGGAACACTGGGATCCTTTGCTTTCCCAGTCCATATATCATTTTCATCGCATCTCAATTCTGTAGCTTAGCATGAAATAAACACAACATTTGATGTACTCACTTATCCATGATCCATAGTGCAATCCACATCGGAAATTCAGCCGGAAGGTTTGGAAAAAGCTCGTCAATCTTGCTTGCAACTTGTGCTTTGTCAATGGTGACACAAAACTCTTTAAACTGATTCCAGTATCTGGAGAGATCATGCACATGAGACAAAATGTTTTTGCTGATCCATGGCATACCTCTGGTAGTCAGAGAGTGTTGTACCAATAACTACTCCCTCTGATGCTGCTTGCAAACTAGATGCTAACTGGTTGTGATGTGCCATGCTGTTGTTAAGCTTCTTCTTTTTCGCATTGTCCTCACCAGTGTTTGTAGTACTGAACCAAAGGGTGCCAGCAGCTTCACAGTCATCAACATCAAAGCTGTTGAGGAGAGATTCCTCCTCCTCAGTCTGATCCTCTTCAGCAGCCTCAACACTGATGTGTTTTGACTCGGCGAAGTACAGATCAGCACCTTTGAAGGCATGTAGTAAGGACATGACAGAAAAATCTGAGTTCAGACCAGGTGATGGAGAATTGAAATGTGTCAGCACAGAAACAAACCAACTTGAACCCCCTGAATTTAAACATTGACACTCACACGTAAATACATTACAGTTCATGGTGTCGCCATGTCTCAACATCAGGACATTGACTTGGAAGAGCTCAAACTGCCTGTACTCAGTCACACCAGGACAAGCAGTGGAATCTTTCACTTGGACAGTGTATGTCACACATTTCTCTTCCTTTCAGCATGTTTGATTTAATTCATGAAAATGTAACAGAACAGTGAAGACAACAAAGGCTAACTTACATGAGAAGCTCAAGAGCTATGGCAGGCCAACCTGTGGCAATCACACAGGGATGTTGAACAGGCTTTGTCAGTTTTCCAATGACCAAGACAAGTGGCTGAGGTGTGTCACTGGCATGCACTCTGAATCAGTGCTTGTGTATCTAATTTCTCCTGCTTGGCAAAGCTTATTCAAGCCTAAGCTGAAACAAAAACAAGGGGAACATATCTCACGCCAATCCCTTTCAAAACGAAGGATTGAGGAGGCGTTCAGAATTGAAGAACAAACAATTACTTACAAAAGCAAGAAGAGTGCAAATCACACACAACAGGCACTCCAGGATGACGATTGAGCTGCAAATTCAGCATGGGTGAGTGGAAGTGATGCTATATCATGCTAAGCTCATAACAATATTGTTAAAAAGGCATGTGCGGTGCTGTCAGCATTTGATATGCCTCATGATTTGAGTGTACCGCCTCCAATAACACAGCGAAAACACTGCCACCAACAAGTTGCCTCCGCAAGTGAAGCTGAAGGACTCAGACATGATGGACATCAGGACACTTTCACCATTTGTATGTGGAAAGTAGATTCCAACATGTTGTCTGTGCGAGAAGATCTCAGTAATACTGAAAATCACATCAGTGTCCTCACATCGCACATTCTCGATATGCAAACAATGATGGAATCAAAAGATACATGCACTTTACACATGGAGAGCTCTGGGTGCCATAACACAATTGTCCAGTCCCATGCACAAGCACGCATTATCAGCAACAATGCACCATCCAAACCTTGCATGATCATGCAGACAACATCTGTGCCTCTGCATCCAGAGTCCAGAGATAACTCCCCCCAAAAACCTTGGAATCACACACCTTGGCCAAGAGCAGTCTTTATACAACAGGACAACAGTACCATCACCTCCTACAGTCCACCTCTCCAAAGATATCAACCGGCTGTGTGAAGAATGGGAGGAATCAAACTTACTTGTTGTCAATGGTCACGGAATCCCTATCAAGTATTGGGGAGAGTTCTACAAGAAAGGAAAGGGCGTTAAGACTGCAGCATGGGATGCACTTTGAGCAGAATGGGGAAATTGGAAGGTATGATTTATCTTCAGCAAGTCACACACTATCTGACCTCTTGTTTGTCTTCGAGTTCATTGCCGAAGAATGGCAGTGATACCCAGACAACACCTTGTTCTGGCGTGCATTCAGTGATGAGAACAGCAAGGTTTTTTCTTACCAACAGATCCTGAACTGTCTTGCAGAGCACTGGGTCTCTGCTGCTGCCCAAGATGCTAACAATGCATGCACCTTTTTTGGCAGTAATCTCAACCACCCACTAGCCTGTGGCACCTGTACATGCCAGGGTTATGCTTAACCATAGCTAGTAAGCAATGAGGAGGTTTTGCAAGTTTATTTGTAGTCTACAAATCCTACATAATTAAGCTTAATGGCTTCTGAGATTCTCCGGTGTCCCAAACCAGCACTAATGCCTGAAATATTACCAAATTTAGATATTCCAGTATCCTCACTATTCTCACATATCCCTGCCAGCTCTACCTGCTTCACCACAGCTTATCCCCATCACCACTCCTGTATATAAGTAGTAACTTGCATATATATACATAGAAAGACTCAATAGACCGCTTTCTGCATGATCTAGAAGCCTGCATAGCCTGCAGTGCTAATATGTGCACCCCAGGAGGCCAGGACTAAAACATATTTGATTTTTTGCCCCGTTAGCGGGGGAGCAATTCTGATGATATATAGCATGTATTAGAGTGTAAATTGACTTATTACACTGCTTGATTGCATCTCTGAAGTGTCCTACATTAGTAGATCAGCACAGTATCAGGATCTTTCTCAGCAATCCAAAGTCTCCTTCTGCCTATACTGTAACATATTTTCGCATATTTTCTATTTTTTACTACATTACCATTGCATAGACTATCTAGACTGTTTATATATTACCTGTGGTACATATTTGAAGCCATCTCATAGCCAGAATTGGGCAGAAATATGTCAGGGTATTGATGTCATGGATATATCTCCTATTCTCACTGATAAGAATTCTCAGACATAAATATACTGATATTTTATGATTGGACTATCACAGTGTACCCCATACATACCAATAAATTCACTCCTCGACTACCAGAAGGATCCATAAAGAATTGATAGCAGGGGAATCCAATAGATAACAGAAAGACTGTGAGAAAGTCAAAAAAGTCCAAACATCGAAAACAGCATGTACCAATACAGTCTACCCACATGTAGTCAGACCTTGACTCATGCATAATGCTGCAACATTTTGACAGCACAACACTTCCACATCACCTTCATGTTGGAGTCTGAATGATCTGAATGATTAGAGACGAAGAAGACCGACTGATCCGAGATGGTTGAGGGAGAGTGACAGGTGGTCCGAGCCCAAGCCAAAATGGACATTGTTGAGCGACACATTGATGTCGGCTTGTGTCCTGCAATATTTTACTTATTCATTTGATATATTTTTCGTTTCTATATAGCTTACTATAAGAACACCACTGGTAGCACTGAGCGCATCTCAGCCTTTTCCAAGAGACTGAGATGTGAGTACATAGTCTCTACGTATCAACTAGAACGCAGCTAACAAGTCATTAGTATACTTGTTCATTAGGTACTTAGCTCATTGCATGAGCCTTTTCCAAGAGACTGAGATTATACTTGTTCATTAGAACATCCCCGAAGGCCTGCAATATAATTACTCACCACAGGTTATGAGCCCTGTCTCGATCATGGATACATCGCTCCCCAGCTCCAACACCACCCTGCTTAACGTCCCGAAGCTTGCTGAAGATGGCTCGAACTGGATAACCTATAAGGAGCGGATGTTAACAGCCATTGGCGCTAGAGGTCTGATGCAGTATACTGACGGTCGAGCAAGTGAGCCGAAACCCTTCACGGTTGACCCAAAGACGAAGGTTATCATGAAGCCGGACGGGCCAACGCCTACACAGGCGGATTACGATGAACTTGATAAACGTACAGACGAGTACCACCAGAAAAACTCACTGGTGAAACAGCAGATATTCAGCACAATTACCGATCGGCTGTTACTGCGAGTCCAGAAGCTGAAGGACGTGTCAAAGATCTGGGAAGAGATATGTCAGATCCATGAAGGGAAGACAGAGCTCGTCCAGATAGACTTACGTCGTCAGATGCAAGAGACAAAGTGCGATGAGGCAGGAGACGTCAGATCTCACTTTGCAGAGCTCATGAGGCTCCGTGAATCGCTTGCAGGCATGGGCGTCGCGATCGCCAACCCAGATTTTCACGTGATCATCCTGGGTTCCCTCCCCGAGTCTTATAGACCACTCCTGTCGTCCATCACAGCAGCCTCGAAGATCACGAAAACTCCCGTCACACCCGACTGAGCTCGTCACCATCATAACTGAAGAGTACGAGCACAGACTGCTTACCGAAAAGATGCCCTGGCGAGAAGGGAGCTAGCACAGCTCTCACCACAAAGGAGGCAAAAGGCAAAGGGCGCGCTACACCATCCTCCACCAACAAGACCAACCCTGACGTTACCTGTTTCAACTGCAAACGAAAGGGCCATTACAAGACGGACTGTTGGAGACCTGGAGGGGGCAAGGAAGGGCAAGGCCCGAACCAGCAGAGGAAGAGAGGGGAAAAGCCTCAGAAGCAAGCAGGCAAACTCCGCAGCAGAAACCTGACTCCCAAGATCAGTACACTTTCGTCACGTCAGACTTAGCGAGTGTAGTGAGAGACCTGGGCCTACCCATTGAGAAGAGAGGCAGTGATTGTCGACTCGGGAGCAACGTCTCATTTTTGCCCCGATCAGCTTGAAGTTCAGCAACTTCGTTACCATTCCTCCCCAAGATGTTCATACTGTGGACGGTTCAACTCTCAGCGCGATCGGACGAGGAGATGTGCAGATCGACTTACCTCTCGGTGAGAAGTGCACAATGGTAACCCTGAAGAATGCACTATATGCCCCTACCATGGCCTTTACCCTCATTTCCACCAATCGAATCACAGCAGGAGGCCTAGCGGTCCTTTTTGAAGGCCGCATGTGCAAGATATTGTCAAAGGGGCCCCCGCGGCGCATCATCACGGAAATTCCTCAAGTGGAGGGTCTGTACAGTGTGGTAGTGAGTCGTCAGAGACACCACGCTAACGTAGCAACCACGAAGCTCACCGTTAACGAGGCGCATCACATCCTCGGACACGTGTCCCAAACTGCTGTCATAGACGCGGTGAAGAAGGGTTTGATAACGGGCGTCGATATTGACCCCACGTCGAAGCCGGAGTTCTGCGATGCCTGCATCAAGGTGAAGTCAGCTCGAAAGCCCTTCCCAGATGAAGCTATGACCCGTGCACTTACCTATGGAGAGTTAATGCATACGGACCTCTGGGGACCAGCGCAGACCGCGAGTCTAGGGGGATGCCTATACTATATCAGCTTTACTGACAACTATAGTCGCCAGACAAAACTTCAATTTTTGAAGCTCAAAAGCGAGGCACTCACCGCGTTCAAGGCCTATGAGGCCTGGCTAGCGCGTCAAACGCCTGGCGTTCGCTTAGCGAAGGTCCGTTCAGACCAAGGGGGAGAATATCTGAGCGCCGATTTCGATGACTACCTGCATCAGCAAGGTATCGAGCGTCAACTCATGGTACACGACTCACCCCAGCAGAACGGCGTGGCGGAGCGTCTTAATCGAACGTTAGTAGAGCACGCACGTGCAATGCTCATCGCGAAGGACTTACCAAAGTTCCTGTGGGCTGAAGCAGTGAGCTATGTGACCTGGTTGAAGAACAGATTTCCCTCCCGTGCGACCCCCGCCACTACGCCTCACGAACTCATTCATAATATCAAGCCAAGCCTGGCCCAAGCGCACAAATTCGGGACAAGGGTCTATGTCCATCTCCTGGAGGCGGGTAAGTTGGAGGCATGGGCGGAGGAAGCTCTCTTCATTGGAGTGGACGTAGAAAGCAAGGGGTATAGGGTTTACTGGCCGATAAAACATTGCATTTCCGTGGAGCGCAGCATCACTTTTGCGCCCACAGAGGTAATGGTACCTGAGGATGTCATGGACGAGGGGGAGCTAAGTGGTTCCGCTGCCGCGAACGACCCACCCAACAACCCCAGCAACGTGGGAGGCATCCAGACCATCCCTCAGGCACCCTCTACACCACCCAGACCAACCACCAAGCAAATCACCCCGCCAGCACCACGCATCACGCAAAACAGACCTCTTCCTGGGTACTATGCAAGACTGCAGGAAGGAGAGACGGCGTCAGTTGTGATCGAATCCTTACTAGAAGCGTCAGAGTTGGACTTACTGGATGAGGAGTCCCATATCCACCTTGCATTAGCAGCAGCCGAACCAGAACCAACCCTGCAGCAAGCCCTGAACAGCCCTGACGGAGTTGAGTGGCAGGAAGCTGTAGATTACGAAATCAGTCAGCTCGAGAAGCTAGGAACATGGGAGATAGTAGACGCACCTCGCGGTGCAAACCTGATACCCTGTCATTTCGTTCTGGCCACCAAATGCGGTCCTGATGGCGAAAAACTCAAACTCCAGGCCTGTCTCGTCACAAACGGTCAGAGGCAACAGTACGGAGTCGATTACTTCAACACATTCGCGCCCACTGCCAACATGAGCACCATTCGAACGGTTCTGATGATGGCCACGCAGAGAGACTGGGAGATACATCAAGTCGATATCAAAAGTGCGTACCTCTATGCCAGTATCCAGGAGGAGATATATATGAGGGTGCCGCCGGGTTATCTGAAGGATGGGCAGCAAGGAAAGGTGTCAAGGCTGCTGAGAAGCTTACCTGGGCTGAAGCAAGCGGGCTTCGAGTGGGCAGAGGAGTTAGCGGGCGTTTTCGCGAAGCTGGGCTTCACACGATCGAAGGTCAACCAGGCGGTCTACTTCAAACGCGGCAAGGCAGAACACATCATCATCACCGTATCAGTAGATGATATGGCCGTCACCGCCAACCATATCTCCCACATCAAGCACTTTAAAGTGCAGCTGCTCAAATTTTTCGAGATATCGGATCTAGGGGAGCTTAACTGGTTGTTAGGACTCAAGGTAACGAGAGACCGTGAAGCACGTACCTTGACTCTATCCCAGAGAGCCTACATTGACACGATAGTCGAGCGGTTTTACCTAGGGGATGCGAAGAACACGTTAACACCAATGGAGCCAGGTGCAATCCTATCTATTGATCAGTCGCCCGGTACAGCAGCGCAGCTAGATGCGATGCACGACGTACCGTATCAATGAGCAATCGGATCCCTCATGTACACGGCCACCAGCACGCGACCTAACATCGCATTCGCCATTGCTACCCTGTCGCAGTTTATGCGCAACCCTGGTAGGACCCACTGGGAAGCCACCAAGCGCGTGTTGCGTAACCTGAAGGGTACCGCAGATTTCAAACTTACCCTTGGATCAACAGATGGAGGTATCGAGGCGTTCGTCAATGCCAACTGGGCATCGCAACCCCACAGACACTCGATGTCTGGATATATCGTTATGTTAAACGGCAGCCCCATTGCTTGGAGCGTGCGGAAGCAGCCACTCATCGTGCTGTCTACTGCAGAGGCTGAGTACATCGCCCTGACTAGCGTTGCAAGAGAAGTACTTTACCTTCAGTACCTCATTGGAGAGCTTTATGAACCAACCCCACTCCCTACCCCCATCTTTTGTGACAATCAAGCAGCAATAGTGCTTGTGTCGAATGGGAAATTCCAATCCCGAACCAAGCACATCGACTTACAGTATCACTTCATCCGTTCCCACATTAAGAACGAGACCTTCCGACTGTTCTACTGCCCGACCGACCATAACGTCGCCGACACATTCACCAAGGCCCTGCCTCGCCCATGCCTGCAAAAGTTATGTGGACAAATGTCCCTGGCTTGCGCTCGAGGGGGAGTGTTGGAGTCCGAACGATCCGAACAATTAGAGACGAAGAAGACCAACCAATCCGAGATGGTTGAGGAGGGAGAGTGACAGGTGGTCCGAGCCCAAGCCAAAATGGACATTGTTGAGCGACACATTGATGTCGGCTTGTGTCCTGCAATATTTTACTTATTCATTTGATATATTTTTCGTTTCTATATAGCTTACTATAAGAACACCACTGGTAGCACGAGCGCATCTCAGCCTTTTCCAAGAGACTGAGATGTGAGTACATAGTCTCTACGTATCAACTAGAATGCAGCTAACGAGTCATTAGTATACTTGTTCATTAGGTACTTAGCTCATTGCATGAGCCTTTTCCAAGAGACTGAGGTTATACTTGTTCATTAGAACATCCCCGAAGGCCCACAATATAATTACTCACCACACTTCACCCTTACAACACATTGTTAGTATAGCTGTTCTACAATGTATTATATTATTTAGTCAAAATTTCGCCCTAGAAATAGTTAAATATGACATTTGTGTGATTTGTGTCTCTTGCCCCTATACCCCTGATCTCAGTAGTCTGACATATCTGTGCATGATAATGACCATGAGAAGGCTTAAAATATGTACCATAGGTAATACATAAACAGTCTAGATAGTCTATGCAATGGTAATGTAGTAAAAAATAGAAAATATGCAAAAATATGTTACAGTATAGGCAGAAGGAGACTTTGGATTGCTGAGAAAGATCCTGATACTGTGCTGATATATCTATATGATCAATATATTCTATATATACATAAGAATAGGTCACATATCATCCTGGAGGGCCGGAGCTGCATGAAAAAAATTCCCAGGGGGAAAACCACCAGGAGAAGGTACATACATAGCACCACATGGAAGCGTCCTCATGCCCTGAGCTTCTGGTATGTTATATATATACAAATGTAAGTTATAGGGAGAATATTTACAAGGCAATATGTCAAAACCCTGAAAAATCCGAATTAATTTATGTTTTGAGGGGTATGTGAGCTATCTACTAATGTAGGACGCTTCAGAGATGTAATCAAGCGGTGTAATAAGTCAATTTACACTCTAATACATGCTATATATCATCAGAATCGCTCCCCCGCTAACGGGGCAAAAAATCAAATATGTTTTAGTCCTGGCCTCCTGGGGTGCACATATTAGCACTGCAGGCTATGCAGGCTTCTAGATCATGCAGAAAGCGGTCTATTGAGTCTTTCTATGTATATATATGCAAGTTACTACTTATATACAGGAGTGGTGATGGGGATAAGCTGTGGTGAAGCAGGTAGAGCTGGCAGGGATATGTGAGAATAGTGAGGATACTGGAATATCTAAATTTGGTAATATTTCAGGCGTTAGTGCTGGTTTGGGACACCGGAGAATCTCAGAAGCCATTAAGCTTAATTATGTAGGGATCTGTAGACTACAAATAAACTTGCAAAACCTCCTCATTGCTTATCAGTGAGGATTATGCTTAATGTTAGCAGTATAGCCTGCCTGTGGTGCCTTTCGCTACACCAAAAGTGGCAAGACTTACTTGTCAAGCAAGGACGACGCTGTCGCAAAGAAGTGGCGCGAGCTTCTGACGACACGTCCTGACATTGTCGAACAATGGACACACCAAATTCTCGGTGATCACAACACTCAGGAGCGGGTTTCTTTATCATAAGTATTGACCTTCGCCACCCCCAACACTCAGGAGCGGGTTTCTTTATCACATTCCCCCGGACTCATCACTTACTACATATCCCATCCGCGCAGTGGCACGCCATCAAATTTGCACTGTCTACTACTGTATCCCTACCTAGCTGTTTCTACAGGCAACTTCAATCTCGCTTGGGCGTTTGTCCAATAGTTTATAAACCATACATTCTCTTCTAATCTACTACTGTACACACGAGTATGCACTACATAATCTCCACACCCGCGGCCCCAACTGCTGCCAACGACAATGCAACTTGACACGACGAAAAAAAAAGAAACAGTTCGGTTCGACTCGCGGATGACCAGGGTTGGGCCAGCACTGACTTGCTCCAAATTGGGATAGCAACCCCCGCCGCTGCCGCCGTTCGTCCGTTTTCAGGCTGTCGTAGCCCACCCACCATGTTGATCGTCGGTGGTCGAGGTCCAAGTGGAGCGCGATTGGAAAATGAGCCCAAGAAGGAACCCAGCGCTGTGGCTGAGTCGTCACGTGTTACGTTTGCAGTCTGAAGCTCGGACTGCAAACGCCACCCAAAGGACCGTCAATTGGACCGCAAACCAGACCGCAAATCTCCCACGACCGACGGTGAGTTTCTCGCAGGAAGAAAGTGCGATTCTTTACAGCTATGATATCCGAGCTATAGTTAAAGGACGTTCATTACAAGAGTGCTGCTACTTATTATGTGACGACGGTAGGTTAGCCTCTAGCCACGCCCTAAATACAGACTCATCGTTCGGCAAAATTACAAGCTGGAACAACGACAATGAGAAAGAGTGAAGGCAAGACAGCGCCATTTGCCAGTTGGATTGATGCGACAGGGAGGGTTTTATGGTCCTGTCCCTGTTCTGAATCCTCACCAGAAAGTCAGACTTTTTCTCCCTGCAGGCACGAGCATCCGCTTTCAGCCAATCGTCGAGGGGTCTGCCCTCGCTCAGGATCTCGCCTTCATCATACCGAAGACATACCCAGACGAGGACCCATATCAACGATTCAGCGTCGTGTCGGTAAAGGTGTTCGACATGGCCTTCGAAGGCTTCGGGCGTGAGAAGGTTAAGGGCCATGAATGGTACTGTCCCCGTACGCTCGTTGTTGGTGGAAGTAACTCGAGTCGATGACAAGTCGAAGTCGTTGAGGACGCCAATAAATCGACCATCCAAGGTCTTGTATACCATGAGATTGCTAGGGCTAACGTCGCGATGACGGACACCGTTCTGCCAGAGGACATAATGGCCTGGGGTCGCAGTTATTAATGGACAGTAAAGTGCGCAAGAAGAAAGAACACTTACAACGTACCACTTGCCACCATGCGGCGAGGAACTCGTCCCCGCTCAGCGTCGTGATCGGGAGAAGCTTCTTGAACACGATGATATACAAGGCGCGGCTGCCTCGTTTAGCGTCGTCCATTCCTAGCGCTGTCCTAATTTTCGCCGTGGATGTCCCTTCAAACTTGTGGAACCAGACCACCTCCGGGACGTGACCTTGCACATCTGGCTCGCTTTCCGCAATCTTCTGCACCTTCTTGAGAATTTCGGCTTCGCTCTCACGCGACTCTTCTGGCCAGTAGAGCTTGGCAACCAGTTCTTCGGTAGGGTTTTCACTACGATGTCCCTCCCGTTCCCGTTTCGCTAGTCGATCCGATAGCTCCTTGCTCTCCACGGGAAAAACAGTGGTTGCACGGCCACGCAGACCGTAGTGAGTTGTGCATTGACCGGGCGTCAAATCGAACTTGAGGTCTACATCGCCGTCTGCATCGCGGACGCGAATCTCGCACGATTCACCAGGCACATGCTTGAATTCAGTGTTAAGACCCCAGTGCTCAGGTGACATTCGCTGCATAGCAAGCAGCAAGACCAGAAAGCGGGGAAGGTCCTTAACGAAGTTGATGCCGGCGCATTGAATGGCGTCCTGCCGATCAAAATACCACATGTAGATGATGTCATCTGGCACGAGGAATCAATTGGACGAGAGGGCTGAAGTATTCCGTCGACTTACTGTTCACTACATAAGAGATGACGTGCCGCCTGGCGATATTGGCCGCAAACATCTCCGCGACATATAAACCATTCTGGACGTTAGGAGGAAGCCTTTTTGGCTCCTTGTCTTCGGTACGGTTCTGGTTGTTGCCCTTGGAGCGCTTGCTGGCGGGCTCGTTGGAGGGTAAATGTTCAGAAGTACGTTTTTTTGCTGCTTTGCCTTTGAGTTGCGTGGACCCACGAGTACGTTGTGCTGAATGGGGCAGGTGAGTAAGGAAGCAGCAGGTGGACGCTCTGGGTGGCTTACGTTCATTCGATGGCTTGTTCGAGCTTTGAGCAGAAGCAGCGGCAGGCGCCGAACTGGTAGGCCCAGCAGGCTTCTTCCCAATATACGGCGGCTTGGGGGGAGCGTACTCAGTCACCTCGTATGTCTCTGGTGGACCAGCCAGAGAACCCCGCTTGCGTTTGAACTCCACTGTCGATTGAACATCGATCCATTGGAAGTGGCTGCTGGGCTGCTCGCTGCGTCGATATAAATGTTGACCTTGTCTTCCTCATCTTTATCCTTCTTAACGTTCTCCTTCGTATCATCTGCCTCCTTATCGTCCTCCTCGGTATCGTTGCCCTTGGCTTTTCCACCCTTACCCTTTCTACCCTTGCCCTTTCCACCCTTGCCCTTTCCACTCTTGCCCTTAGCGGTTTTGTAAGAGACGACAACAATGTCGGGCTTCCGCAAGGACGTTGCGCCCTGGTGCGTTTGGAATATGGGGTAGTCGTTATGATGAAATATGATGTCGGTATCGTCGTTGCGCGTATAATCGCGCAATCCGGACACTTTCAAGCTGCGTAGTTCGAGGAGTGCAGCGTTGGCAGCTTGGATAAAATGAATATAGGAACCGTTTTCTAAGGTGCAGTTGGCGCTGGACGATGGCGTCAGTATCCTTTCATGCTATTTGAACTCCCCACTTACAAACCCTCAATGTGTCCTTTGATCTTCTGGTCGTTACAGAGCTGCACGACGGCCTGGAGGGAATCTTCAAATAGTTTCGACTTCTCAACGGGAGGAACAAAGGTATCTTTGCAGTCATCTAGCAGCTTCTGCAGAATTGTATCTGGATGGCATTCCCTGAAGTCCTCAACATCCCGAGTGATCCATGGACGGACATCACCGACTCTGCATGCATTGTTCAAGGTCAATACTCGGGTGCGGTGGCCAGAGCAAAAGGGAACGTACTCAGTGCCAACAGTACTGATGTGTTCGCTGATAGCAGCAGAACCAACTGCATTCGGGGTGGACTTGAGCTGGGAAGCAGCGGTGACGCCGTGCGGGGGCGTCTTTGGCGCAGTGACGCCAGGAGTATCGACCATGAGGAGGAGGCTACTGTTAGGAAAGAAAAAGTAAACTCGTTGAAGACAAGAAAACGTAGATTGAAGCTTGCTTTTAAGCCAGAACAACACTACTATTGTTCAGACATTTCAAGGCCACAATCGACTTCTGGAATTTCGAACGTTGATGCAAATATTGCGGATAAGTTGTAAGAGCCACAGTTCGGAGTCAGTGACTTGACAGTTCAAGTTGACACGGTTCACATCATGATCACTGCCACCACCATCAACTTTTTTCGACGTCGCCCACAGTGATTACTACTCCGACCAACTTGTTCTTCTTTTGTTACCCGCGCCAAACTTGCTGTGAGTTGGACAAGAGAAGGAGAAGTCAAATTGGCATCACTACCATCATGCACCAACTCTTCTTCGCCCACCGTGATTTCTCCAACGAGCATACTTGCAACCTGTTCTTTTTGCTCAGCTTCCAATCCCATCTGTGAGCGCTGAAGAAAGAACCAGATCTGCAGATCATCTGATGATCATGCATCAAGTTCTGATGCCGCCCACCATGATTTCTCCACTCCAACAAGCATAATTGCAACCTCTGAGTCAATTGCATTTGTATGATAATTTTTGCTTCTCCCCAGTATGACTCGGACTGGACATCACCGAAATTAACCCCCAGGTTGGGCTGTTGTTTCTGCGACAATATATCGCCCAATGAACATCCAGCCAAAACAAGGACTATTATTTTGGCGCTCCATAGCATCCACACAAGGGAAAAACATCTTGCGGAAGAATGCCACCCCTGGGGTCACGGGTGGAAGACAGCGGGTTGGGGACCCTCGCAAGGGAGTGGCGTGCCGCTTTGGAAACAATATGAAACAGCCTGTTTAGACTGACCAGACCCGTGGTGTTGACGAATGCTCGCCTCATCGACACCGGTCTATTGTCGTCGTACTGCAATAAGTAACAGTATGCGTTCACTTGGTGTTCACCTTATGTGCGTGCGCTGCGTTGGCTCGGACAGGTCATGGTCAGCGGTACGGTGGATCATTATTCGGTTATTGCGATTTGACGCTAGATCAACGTTAGGTAAGTTACCCCCCCCCTCACTTATATCGACTCATACGATGACGATGGAGCTCAGCTGGTAGAGATATTATCTCTGTCGTCGACACTCTCCTTACCAAGCGCTTACAGGCGAACAAAAAATACCACCAGAGTCTTGGTCATTTTGTGGCGTAGATCTCATTGTGGGGAACGCTCAGAATTGATTATCTTTCCAGCAGTAGAAAGGAAATTACGTCTGGGGGCATCGTGCACTTGCCCCACTCCTAGTATCTGCACAGTTTAGTCTACAAGGTTTATTGACAATGATGCAATACTATCAAGCTATCTATGCTCACACAAGCTAAACAACCATGAAGTCGTCCGTCCACCCGTGCAAACTCAAAGAAATATGACGCCCAGCTACAAAGATGCATGACCACGGGGCTCAAACGGAAGCAAGAGAGCAATAAAACCAGATACAATGAAGATAGCTCCTGAAATCCAGATTGGCGCGGACGTCGTGAGGTTTGCATACAGAGCGATGATCGGGGCCTGGGTGATTAATAGAAAGGCGCACACCAGTAACGGACGAATGGACTCACCATGACACCGAATATCCTGTTTGCAGTGGCTACGATCGCATTCCCAGTTCCACGATCTTTCGTAGGAAACAATTCCGGTGAAAGAGCATATAAGACGCCATACATAACGTTGCTCGTGTAGCTATAACCACAGTTCCAGGCGAGGAGCGCATTGGAAGTGCGCGCGGTCGTGGATGCCAGTATGAATACACCCGTCAACACTTGACGATAGATCGAATCAGTTGGGGCGCAACCTAGCCGACGGTCTTACCGGTGAATATTGCCAAGGTGCCTCGCCTACCGAGGTATGGAAGCTCGACAAAGTAACCTGCCATCAATGCTCCAGGAACACCTATCACACTCAGTATGACTTGCTAGGCAGGAAGTGAGTCCATTGAACGGGAGAAAGTAAATTGGCGTACGTTGCGATACGTGATATATGTGGAACCGTCGCCAAAATTTGCCCCTCGGGTGGCCAAGCTAGTATAAGGAATCGGTGGCAAGCTAGTCATATTTTATAGAACCACTCACAAGTACGTTACGAAGCTGTTGTACCTGAGCAAGTCTGAGTAAAGACGACCACGGAAACGAACAAACTTACAGCGGAAACGCGAGGCCAATAAAGGCTGAAAGAACATGAAGATATTAGTCGATCTAGCATTGGCCTCGTAATGTCGACTTACCCCAAAGAATGATTAAAATAGTAGTGGACCAAGCCATCTTCCGAGTAGCAAACAACGATTTAACATGACTACTGCTAAATATCCCCATCTGCCTCCGCACGGCAGCCAAAGCAGACGTGTCCATGAGTACATCATCATGAACGGCAGCGTCAGCCAATTTTCCGGCCCTCTGGAGGTCTTCGAGGGTGAGGTTGCTTGTTTTCCCATTGTAGGCTGCAACTTTGTGTACGACCTCGACAGCTTGTTCATCTCGACCTCGTGCCATGAGGTATTTTGGACTCTCGTACAGGTTGAAAACGAAAAAGCGGATTACCCAGAGAAGCATCATCAGCCCTCCCATAGTGAACAAGAAATATCGCCACCCTTCGTTTGAGGATCTTGGGCAGGGAGAGGGGGGGATAGTGGTTGGACAAGAGAAATCCGCGATAAGAGGCCATGCAACCTAAATTGAGTCAGCATGCACAATAAGCAGTGATCGGGTGAATATCCAACCAAACTACCCAACAGTTGACCAAAGGCCCACCAAATGGAGAGTACCGTCAACAGATATTGGTGAGAAGCAGGGATAAATTCTACATGACACATCAATATCCTCCAAACCGAGCGCAAGTCCTTTTATTTACCTAAGAAGACAGCAGAGTCGACGGGCAGATTGCCGCCCACACCCACGGACCACACGGCAGTCAGAGAACAGAGCGCAACATAGTTCATCGATCCCCCGGCCGCAATAGCAAAGAGGCCGGTCATGCCCAAAGTAATGTTGAAGGCCCACCTACACGCCGCCCGTCAAGACAGAACGAGAGATGGTGGTTCAGATGTAACATACCTCCGACCCCAAACGTCTGAAGAAACACCCCAAAATGCGGCTCCCACCAGCAAGCCGATGTCTTGAGCAAGTTTCAGCCATGGACCCAATACGTTAAACTCATTTACTACTGGTGTCAATATTAAGCCAGTAACAACCTGTGAGGATAGTATGACGATTGAGTACGCGAGATATCAAGAACACCATACCGGCCAAAGATTATCGCTGTACGAAGATGTTCAGCAGGTACATAGACAACGTCCAGCTCATCTAACTCACGATAGCCAGCCAAAACCAGCCACCAGGAACAAGTACCACTTCTCTCCTATTAAAAAACGAATGGATCGACGAAGAGTCACTCACTTGGTACTTTCCCATTCCAATTTCCTGCAATGCATCATTAATAATTCTGGCTTTGGCCTGGTATACAGGGTCCAACGAATCCCCAGTGAAGATATCCCGAGTCTCAGCCTGCATACCGAACTTCTCGCCTTCCTTTTTTCTGTGCAGCTCACCCTCAGAGGAATGCTTGACCGACATCGCGAGGGGGGAGTAAGAGGCAACCACGGGCGCCTCTGTCGACGCTACCTGCGAACACGGACAACATCTATCAGTTTATATATGGCATAAGATTCACCCCATCTACAAAACGCAATCAACCCATGAGAAATAGGTGTGCACTTCGCGTAAATCTCGCGCCAAAATACAAAAGTGAGTCGGACCCCGTTACGCCGTTTGCGACACGGATTACGGTGCATAAAGAGCCAGTGCAAAATAACACGTTTAAGAGAGCGTACGTGGCGAATCTCCCATGCCAAGAGGTGACAATTACAGCTTTTTGGCATGGTGCTTGCTGCAATGTGAGAGGGGATGTGAGCCCGATGCCATGGCGCGGCCACAAATATCACCTTGAACCTGATCATTGGCCATCAATGCATCAAGTCCGGGGCAAAATAGAGCAGCGATAAGCCCTCCCTTCATCGATATCTACGCATTGTCACCGTTGCTTACTTTGCCCCGCTCGATACCCAGTAAAGTAGCCCCCAATGTGCAACCACAGGACTTCACTGTGTATTGTGACAGGTACGCGCAATGAAATGCGAGCTTTTCAATGGTCCATCTCCATCTTGATTCTCCGTTGGTGTATATCTCCACTCTGCGAGGCGGACTGTGAAAAATGTAGCTTTGAAGTCCGACCTAAGTCCGAGCCTAGGCGGCAAGTGTATTTGAAGTGTATCTCCCAGACTCCCAGTAAGTACTGGCCCCCAGCTCGAATCCTGGAACTGAACGTCCACAACATATGATCATCATGAGATAAAACAATCCTTTTGCCATAATATTCAAGCCAACGATGCGTATCTTGGTGGGCAATGGGTGCCGCCCGCCAGAATCGCACTAGTCAAATCTGCGCACAACCAACGTACAACTCTTCATTTCATTTTCCGCTAGTAATTTCTCCCTGTGCGCAGCTGCCACATGCCGCTCTTGCCGCGAGTCAAACCCTGAAACATAACCTTTCCTCGCAAGAAATCAACCCTCTTCACTCCATCCATCCGTTCTTCCTCGGTACCACAACGCTCCTCCCAAGCCTGCTTAAGCTCCTCCCTATCGTCGCGATCCAGCTCATCATTGTAAAACTCCTCTCTGCGTATCCGTGTAGAGAGTGATTGGCATACAGCCATGAAAAAGTCTCCCAAGGTGACGTAGGAACCATTACCTGACGGTACGACATCGATGTACCACGGTAAGCGCCCGTGATAGAGACGCATAAACGTTGTCGGCGGGTTTGTGGTTGGTTGCATCAAGTCGTTTGCGAATACTGGGCGCTCTAGTGCTCGAATGATGAGGGTGTATTGGCTGCGACGAAGATCAAGAAGTGCAGGTGGTTTAACTTTGTCATTTCGCAGGATAGCGACAAGGTTGAGATGGGCGCTATCGGTGGATTCTGCTGCTGTATTAGCATCGTTCCTGAACCTATAAATTAGAAGATAACTTACCATCAGGTAGTCTTGATACAGACTTGCTTCGAAATAAGGACGAAAACCCCGACTTGAATTTGAAGTCCCGTCTCCAGCTTTTGGGAGGGTCTCCTGGCCAATCTGGAGGCACGTAGGATGCGGATAATGACCGTGACATCGAGACTGCGGATGCTGGCGTGTGTAAGCTTGCACTTGCAATTGGGTATGTCGCGAATGAATGGATGGGAGGTCTAGCGTGATTTTGGAAATGCGAGGGGTTCCATGCACCCCATGTTGAGGCTAGTTGCTGCGAGTTCGAAGGAAGAGCCGCAGAAGCGCTATTACTCCGCCCGCGAGGGGCATGTTGAGCTAATCTCCCCCGGACGGGCTCGTTAAGCGGCGGATGAGGTATATAAGGACTCGGCATAGATGGCGGTTGTGGGGCATGAGCTTGCCAGTACTGAGTCCACCTCGCCCATTGCTCTTGGGCTGCTGACTGGGTTGGGAATGGAGGATATGAGGGATATGGGTGAGGTATAGCAGCATTCCACCCAGCGTGAATGTTGTGCGGGCGCGGATAAGCCGCCATAAATGTCGCGCCTGGTGGAGGGGGTATACCTGGCTGCATATTAGCGTCTGCGTCAACTAGACCCGGCATGTCATCATATATGTTGTTCATGGTGGTCGCCGGTGTTCAGATCTTCAAATGGCGCAAGCACGGTGTAGCACAGGAGATGATTTATCGATAAGTTGCCTCCAGGTTTGATAAAAATATAGCAGTACTAGTGTGCAGTGCAATGATGAACGCACGTGAACGGAACAAGACTTCCTGTGTTACTGCAACCGTTGGCGATGTCACGACACTGCCAAACCAATGCAAAGTCAAATATTGAGGGATACGCAAGATTGGAAGGACGAGTGGTTCGAATATATATGCGGGGAGACGTCCAGACGCACCTCCCACAAAGTCAGCTAGCGTTGCTCTGATCGTGAGTCACGGAACCGTGGCATAGCACCTGCTTGGGCGCATCCCGTGACGCCCAGGCCCATCAACAGAATTTGTAACAGATCAGAGTCAGGGACAAGGACAAGGACCGAAATTTCGGCAATTCGCTGACCAATGGCAGAGCAACTGATACGATGCACGGACTTTCAAATTGTTCAGTACTTGGTAAAGATTATCATCAGACATATATCAAGGATTGTTTCAAACACCAGAGCGGTGAGCACTGATATACTTACGTAGGAACTTCCTGATCTTCAAAGCATCACTCACCGATTCAATGAGGCTCTGAAATTTTGAAATATGCTTTGCTATTGCCGATTTATTAGTACACCACGTGACCAGGATAGCGCCTAGTGCTGCATGTGCTTGAAGTAAGTACATAGTGGGCGTTATGTGACGCGAGAGGTAAGTATATACTAGTCGCCCCCCGAGGGGCTGAAACCATCATTTATCATGATCTTTCCCAAATTTGAACCTACTTTCGCGAGGGATTTCTTTTGCCTTTGACATCCTGGCGCTGACTATTTTTCCAGATATCAATGCATTTGTTTGACGAGGAATCAATATCCTCGGTCTCGAATTGACATGGAAGAGGGTACGAGTACTTCCTCTCCACAGGGCCTACGCAACTACTGACCATATTGACGAAATGCGCCGCAACGGTTGAGCACCGTTCTTCCACAGCAGTCATACCATCCGAGGGCTGATGCTGGCACTCCACGTCGCACAGTAATCCTTACGGTTTTCTCGGCGGTCAGCCCACACAGTCGATACATAAACAAATATAACCCTCTGTGTTCCCCGCATATGATCGCCCTCGATATTATTGGCCCACACTCCTAGCGCCCCGGCCCCATAGGGAATAAAGTGCACTCTTCTCTTCCCTCGTGGGGCACCTTGTGACCCCAGTTCATCTCGTTATCATACCCACGGCTCGATGCATAATTCTTTTTTCGTCTCCGTCTTGCAAGCGTTCTTCCGCAAACCAGCGGTCGTGCTTCGCGAGTCGGTCATATCACCCAAATTAGCAGCTCGATTCTTTTCTGTAGGTCCGCGAACAGGAGGCGATTGTTTTCTTTCTGTAGTAGGACCCACCACTCGCATAGCTGTCGAGAGGACAGCATCCGTGGACAAGCATGGCCACTGATATGTTTGCACATCTGAGGAACGCCAATTTCCTGGTTTGACGTGAGGTTTGCATCGCTTCCTAAGTGTCAATTTATCAGCCTCCAGTGTCTCTTCCTCTCGGAATTCTAATTCCATTGTGAACCAGCGTGAACCAACGTGAACCGCGGGGACTCCAGAAACTGGTCAGTCTGTCTAAAGGTCTGCACAGACTTGACGCCGACTTCCGCGTCCAGGTCTGTAGTTATTCGGGAGTTACCGGGAGAGAGTCTCTTAGCCGCCAAATGTCATGCCTGCCGTCTTACATCATCTGCTTATATCTAATCCTGCCGTCATTGCCTACCCACTTTAATTGTCCCTCACACAAAGCAGTGAGGGGGTACGGAGAGTGACACGTCAGACCATGTTAAGGTCTCTTCGTCAGAGGGTCGTATCGTTGGCGTTGTTGTATGCCGGAACCCGGGTGTACAGTCCGACCGACAGGTTATCCGTGCATGCGCGCCTGTAAGGGATCTGGAGGTGGGAGTGAGAGGGTGTGTGGAAGAAGAAACTCATTCGTTGACTTATCCAAACTTTCTGCATTTCCTCCTACAGAGTTTATCTGAGGTTTCGAATCCAGCTGATTCCCAACTGCCTTGCGTAACACCTTGTCACATAAAGATGACTGACAAGTAAGTACTGCTCTTCTCCATTGATCAGCAGTATTCACTCAGTCGTAGTTCGGGGAAATATCGATACCCTCGCTCCAGCTCTAAGGGTATATTGTATGATTCAAAGGACGATAGTGTTCTATGTGTAGGTCCGAGGGCAGATAGTACTGGCTCCTGGAGAGCCTCCGTTTTCCGACACTGCCAATTACCTCACTATCCGTCGCCAGGACCCCCCTCTCCCCAACCATATACCACGAAAGCGCCAGGTTGCATATTCCACCTTTGCCTTCTGCACACATGTACATTCAACCACGATTACATGTTCTGGATTGTTTATCCGCCGACCCTGTGGTTCTGCCTATACTCTCACCCTGAAGTCCGTTCAGGCGCAACGAATTTGATAGAACTGCGGATGCTTCCCAAATTTCTAAAACATAAAAGAAAGCTGTCTTCCTACTACCAGTATCAGAGCTACTATTCGAGATCCTTCTTGACGCATCCCATATTACCTGGCACAAGCCATGCGTTTCTCATCTATCCTCGCTGTTGTTGTTGCTTTGACAACATCAATGTCTGTCACTGCATGCCTTGTGGAATTTGATATTTGCGGCAATGACATCGACTCAAAATGCTGCAAAGGTTATACTTGTACGAAGGATGTGAGTAATAGTAGTTCGCTTTGCATCCAGGATTCAACCCCATGACTGACCCTTTGTGCCTTGTACCAATAGCCTCGTTACCGCCTCACGTACTGCTATTAATACTCTCCCGATGTGCTTGGCAGACTGGGCATGTCGCGACAGTGGGTTGTATTTCTGCCTTCGCGTTGGTACAGTGATTGATCACACGATACACAGTTCATTGCGGAGTTGGTCGATATGCTTACTTCTGTACAAATTTCCCTGCTGCCTCAACCAAACCTTTCAATAACATTAGAAAACCTCCCGCATGAACTCCGTGGCATCGATAAAAGATACTCCTGTTACTCGATTTGAGTACGTTTTTGCACGAATGCGCACAGACTTCCCTTGAAGTTGCAGTAACCTGCGAGGTGCGTGTGACAGTTCATCATTGCTCAAGCTTACAGCAGATTCCTGAGACGGCGACAAAGGACTGTAGATTGAGAGCTGATTGTGATGAGGGGTTTCAGGTTCAACAACTACAGCAACGGACTCTGCATCAGAGCAGCAATCGGTCTGCACCGACCTACTACAGACTAAGTGATGCCCTGTCATCAGAACACCACTAGTGTTTAAAATATTGGGAAAATAAATCAGTACTTTGTGCATGTTCAGACCTGCGTCTGAAGCGTTTTCGTGGGGGATGATCGATGGTATCGCTTTCGTCGCCGGAGCTCCCGTTGCATCTTCGGCGATTATTCGAGGGGAGTCATCTTGGGTTTTCTCTTCAAGTTGTTGGACGTGTGATTCTCCCTGGTCTTGTTATCATAGACGTGGCCGCGAAGGATGAGCACCGTTCGTCCACAGCAGTCATATCATCCAAATCATTATTATAATATTATGTATATGGGCGAATGCTAGTATCCACAGGCTGGTTATCACTGCCTCACTGCATCTGAGCGCTAGCGCTGAGGCTCGCACGACGCACGACGCAATTTTCTCAGTCGGTCGATATAGTACACATAAACATAACTCACTGTGTTCCCCGCATATGACCGCCCTCGGTATCATTAGCTCACCTAGTACCCCAGCCCCATAGTAGGGGGAGGGTCCTGGAGGGAATAAAGCGGCACCGCATTAATATTCTTTTCTTCCCTCGTCGGGCACCTCGTGACCTCCTCATACTTAGTATTACATACCCACGGCTTGATTTTTTCTCCATTGATCAACAGTATCCACTCAGTCGTAGTTCGGGCAAATAACGATACCCTCGCTCCAGCTCTAAGGGTATATCGTATGATTCAAAGGACGATAGTGTTCTATGTGTAGGTTCGAGGGGAGATAGTACTAGCCCCTGGAGAACCTCCGTTTTCCGACACTTCCAATTACCTCACTATTGTAAGGATTACCAAACGTTTATCGCCGGAACATGCCGATACTCCTCTCACCGCAACCACCACGTCAACGCCTGGACCGTTTGTCAAGCACGATACCCGACCCCTTTTATTAGTACCTATCCTTTCAATTCCTATCGCTCGCTAAACTCTTCCTTTCGTTACTGTTCCTCCATTCGTAACACCGCCGTCTTCACCTTGTCAACAACTCTTATAGGCCTGGTCAATTCTAAAATGTCGTTGTCAATGTCGACTTGACCTCTCGTAAATTACTTACGCGGACCCTAAACCTAACCTGATTTGGCCACCACCGCACCGGCTAAACCTTTGCATGGGAGACGTTCCACACAGTATTCTCGTCCTAATCCTCGCTGTACAGAGCCTTTGAAAGTTAGCTACCTAAACCTTGCCATATAGTATTGCTAAACCTTTCCATGTAGTATTCCTAAACCTTTTCATGTTTTATTGCTAAATGTCCTCCTAAACCTTTTGTTCGTGATACTTGTAGTCTACTAGGGCATCTGTTTTGCTCGGGCAATTTTTGAGTAGTTTAAGCGATTTTGCATGCAGTACTTCCAGTACTAATATAATGAGACATGTTGAGCTGGAATATTAAAAGACTTTGATTTAGGGAAAGGTTTAGCAATACTACATGAAAAGGTTTAGCAATACTATATGGCAAGGTTTAGGTAGCTAACTTTCAAAGGCTCTATACATCGAGGATTAGGACGAGAATACTGTGTGGAACGTCTCCCATGCAAAGGTTTAGCCGACGCGGCGGTGGCCAAATCAGGAAAGGTTTAGGGTCCGCGTAAGTAATTTACGAGAGGTCAAGTCGACATCGACAACGACATTTTAGAATTGACCAGGCCTTATATCATTCTCTCGCTACACTATCAAATACAACGCCACTCCCTTCAGCTACCGCTTTCACCGACCGTACACCGAGCCCTTGCCTTTAACTATTCTAGGACGACCCTTCCTCATTCTACAGTATAAGTAGTCCATGTACATTCCTAATAACGAGCAGAATAGAACAGTAGATCCCCCAGAAGAACGCCCCGAAGAACCCGTCTCATTATCTTCTCTTATCATCACTATAACGCGGTCACTCTCGTTTACCGATTCACGATATCTCTCGCATCCGTCATCCCTCCTTTGAAGCTAACACTAACCATTATCGTTCCTTCAGCGGTCTATCTACCCCCTTCGCACTCGCATCGCCTCTAGCTACGCACGTCGTAGCTAACTTACACTATCCATTGCCAGGACCCCCCTCTCCCCGACCATATACCACAAGAGCGCCAGGTTGCATATTCCACCTTTGCCTTCTGCATGCATGCACATTCAACCACGATTAAGACGTGGACGGTATTCTCTGCATCGTCTACAAGGTGCATCTCTATTACTGTTTACTAGGTCATGTTAAAGTTCATACGTCTACAGTTTACATGTTCTGGATCGTTTATCCGCCGACCCTGTGGTTCTACCTATACTCTCACCCTGGAGTCCGTTCATGCGCAACGAATCTGATAGAACTGCTGATGCTTCCCAAATTTCTAAAATATAAAAGCAAACCGTCTTCCTACTGCCAGTATCAGAGCTACTATTCGAGATCCCTCTTGACGCATCCCATATTACATAGCACAAGCCATGCGTTTCTCATCCATCCTCGCTGTTGTTGTTGCTTTGACAACATCAATGTCTGTCAGTGCATGCCTTAGGAAACTTGGTATTTGCGGCGATGACGTTGAATTTAAATGCTGCAAAGGTCTTACTTGCACGAAGGATGTGAGTAATAGTAGTTCGCTTTGCATCCAGGATTCAACCATGACTGACCCTTTGTGCCTTGTACCAATAGCCTCGTTACGACCTCCCGTACTGCTATTAATACTCTCCCGATGTGCTTGGCAGACTGAGCATGTCGCGACAGTGGGTCATATTTCTGCCTTCGCGTTGGTACAGTGATTGATCACACGATACACAGTTCATTGCGGAGTTGGTCGATATGCTTACTTCTGTACAAATTTCCCTGCTGCCTCAACCAGACTTTTCAATAACATTAGAAAACCTCCCGCATGAATTCTGTGGCATTGATAGAAGATACTCACATTACTCGATTTGAGTACGTTTTTGCACGAATGCGCACAGACTTCCCTTGAAGTTGCAGTGACCTGCGAGGTACGTGTGGCAGTTCATCATCGCTCAAGCTTGCAGCAGATTCCTGAGATGGCGACAAAGAACTGTAGATTGAGAGCTGATTGTGATGAGGGGTTTCAGGTTCAACAACTACAGCAACGGACTCTGCATCAGAGCAGCAATTGGTCTGCGCCGACCTACTACAGACTAAGTGATGCCCTGTCATCAGAACAATACTGGTGTTTAAAATATTGGGAAAAATAATCAGTACCTTGTGGATGTTCAGACCTGCGTCTGAAGCGTTTTCGTGGGGGATAATCGATGGTATCGCTTTCATCGCCGGAGCTCCCGTTGCACCTCCGGCGGTTGTTCGAGGGGAGTCATCTTGGCCTTTCTCTTCAAGTTGTTGGACGTGTGATTTTCCCTGGTCTTGTTATCATAGACGTGGCCGCGAAGGATGAGCACCGTTTATACACAGCAGTCATATCATCCAAAATATTATGCATATGGGCAAATGCTAGTATCCACAGGCTGGTTATCACTGCCTCACTGCATCTGAGCGCTAGCGCTGAGGCTCGCACGACGCACGACGCAATTTTCTCAGTCGGTCGATATACACATAAATATAACTCACTGTGTTCCCCGCATATGACCGCCCTCGGTATCATTAGCTCACCTAGTACCCCAGCCCCATAGTAAGGGGAGGGTCCTGGAGGGAATAAAGCGGCACCGCATTATGTAATATTCATCTCTTCCCTCGTCGGGCACCTCGTGACCTCCCTCATACTTAGTATTACATACCCACGGCTTGACTTATAGTAATTCCTTTTTTCGTATCTGTCTTAGACTCTTACAGACGCAAACTGGCGATCGTGGCTTCGTTTCGGTCATACTTTTGGCAGCTGGTCGATTCTTTTCTGTAGGTCCCCGACAAGGAAATAATTGTTTGCTTTCTGTAGTAGGACCCACCGCTCGCATAGATTTACGTCGAGCCGATTTCCTTGTTAGATGTCTCTTCCCTATCGGAATTCTTACTCTAGCGTGAACCGCGGACATCCAAGAATTGGCCAGTCTGTCTGAGGTCTGCGCAAACTTGACGCCGACTACGCGTCCGAGTTCGTAGTCATTAGGGAGTCGCCGGGAGAGTCTCTCAGCCGCCAAAAGTCTAGTCTGCCTGCCGTCTTACATCATCCGTTTATATCTGATGCCGTGTTCTGTGACTTGTCGTTGCTCGCCACCTCAGTCGTTGCCTGCCTGCCTTTCTCGTTGCACAACACCTTTGTTGCCCACACTCGGGCCTCTCTCATTGTCCCATATGACGGTCCATCACAAAGTAGTGAATGGGTACAGAGAGTAACACACCAGACTATGTCACTATGTGGTTGGGATTCCTTCGGTGAGGCGTCAGTGGCGTTAGCGATGGCATGCACGAATAATTGTGTGTCGGATCCCTTGTGTACAGTCAGATAGACAGGCTATCTGTGCATCTGCGCCTGTAAGGGATCTGGATGTAGGATTAGGAGGATGGGTGGCCATCCGTCGTCCATCTGAAGTTTCCAATTCACTGCGCTGGTTCCCGACTACCTTGCCACGTACCACCGACAAGTAAGTAATACTTGCTCTCCTCCATTGCCTGACGGATTCATCAGTATTCAGTCGCTCGTAGTTCGGAAGATATCGTGTGATTCAAAGGACGATAATGCTTGCTGGCGTCTACGTGTAGTTCCATAGCTATACTGGTTCCATGGAAGGGCCCCCGTTTCCCGACACGTCCGGTGACCTCTCTATCCATCGTCCAGGACACCCTCTCGGACCATATGCCACGAAAGCGCTAGGTCTTGGCAGATTCCACTTATGTACATTCAGATGTGGACGGTATTCTCAGCATTGCCTGCAAGTTACATCTTCGTCACTACTTGCTATATTGTGTTAAAGCTCGTACGCAGATGTTCTGGATTCTTTATCCACCGACCCCGTGGTTCTACATATACTCTCTCCTTGAAGTCCCTTAGGCGCAATCATTCTGATCTTCCGAGTACTTCCGAAATGTCTAGGACATAAAAGCAAGTTGACTTACTAACTACTGTCAGTAGTATCAGAGCTACGATTCGAGATCCCCTTGACGCATCTCATATTACCTAGCACAAGCCATGCGTTTCTCATTCCTCCTCGCCGTCGTTACTGCTTTGACAACATCTATGTCCGTCAATGCATGCATCACTGAATACGGGGTTTGCGGCCCCAAGAACCCCTCCAGTTGCTGCAAAGGTCTTACTTGTAAGCTAGGTGTGAGTATGAGTCGTTCGCTCTGCATCCGGGACTCCTTCAACCCCATGACTGACCCCTTGTGCCTTGTACTGGCAATAGATTTACGGGGACATCGAGTACTGTCATTAACGCTCTCCCAATGAGCTTGGAAGACTAAACATGTCGCGACAGTGAGTCGCGTTTCCTGCTTTCAGCGTTGGTACAGTCGTTGATAGCACGATTTGCAGTTCATCAATAGGCTTATGTACACATTTCCCTGCTGCCTCGACCAGACTTTTGAATAACATTAGAAAACCTTCCGCATGAACTCTATGGCATTGATAAAATATACCCTTGTTCCTCGACTTGCGTCCGTTTTTTGTCCTGTGTTCACTCTGCACAGACTCATCACGCGAACTGTGACCTGTCCAATTCCCCGACATTTTGTGAACCGCATTTCCTGTGCCTCAACTTACTACTTCGGGGAGTATCGGTTCAGACAACCTGCCACCAGGACTGAGAATACCTTTATTCTGTTTCCGGCCCTCACAGCTCTCCTGTCCTCGGACCGTGGTTCAATGACAACCAAACATATCCTAACTACGTGTCGCGTGACGCGTCTTTGGTTCATCAATGTTTTCCGTAGTGAGCTGTTGGAAGGTATTTTGAATGTACCACATGTATCGGTCTATCAAATGGCTCATCGCGGTGATCTCACTCAAGGTTTGAATCGGAGAAGCCAACAGGGTAGGTCATCTAGATACTTAGATCTACTGATCATCTAGATGATCAGATCTAGCCCGCCTTTTTGAAATGGGAGCCATCATGATCATGATCACGCATCAGATCAGGATGAACGGTACAGCGGTAGGGATCTGTCCATAGTTTTCAAATTGCTTCCATATTAGTTAGGCTCACCGCAGCTTAGGTTGTTATTACATTGATTGTGAAGGTCATAGGTTTCGAGCCTCGCTGAAATCATAACACCTCAACATCCGACTGAACAAGTGCACGATAACGTCTTCCTAAGCGTGAAGGTGCATTCGTATGAACGTCATACTCCGGTATGTCCGAGTCATCATCGTCGCGTCGTACAAACTTCCCTTGGAGTTGCAGGTGACCTGCGAGGTGCACGTGGGAGTTCATCATCATCGCTCGGGTTTGCAGCAGATTCCTGAGACAGCTGACAAGGCACTGATAGATTGAGAGAGCCTGATCGCGACGGGGAGTTTCAGTTTCATCAACTGCAGCAACGGGCTCTGAATCAGGGATGGGAGTTGGTCTGGGCCGACCTACGGACTAAGTGGTGCACTGTCACCAGAACACTTGAGAGACAGTAGTTAAGACACTCAGAAAAGAATCAGCACCTTGTGCATGTTCGGACCTGCGTTTAAGACGTTTTGGCGCGGGCTGATCAGTGGTATCACTTTCCTCGCCCGAGCTCCAATGACTTCTTCGGCGGTTGTTTGAGGACACGACCTTTGCTTTTCCCTTGTTGGACAGATGCTTTACCCTGATCTTGTTGTGCAATTCGTTCAAGGGAATATCATCTTCTGAATCTGAGCCGCTTCGAGAGGCACTTGCACTGGCGCGAGACGGCGAGAGCCGTTCTGTCTGTACCACAGACCCATCTGCATCACTGTTTGTTGTAGACTCGGAGTTAGTGTAGTCTTCTTTGTCCTGTCCGTCGCTGTCGTCACCGACTGCGGGATCGTCGGTGTTGTTGCCCGATTCAAAATTACTACCCTCCTCTTGATAGATTTCCTCCCCGTTATCGTCATCATCGACTACAAAGCTGTCACGCTCGTAGTCATCATCCGGCTCCGCAGACCCGCGGTCATCATTCCATTTTCCAAGAAGTTCCCCTGTGGGGTTTTCCACATGCGCTCGTTTTCTGGGGCGGTATGGCCGTCGGTGGGTTTGAAGATGGACTTCGTACCTCTGGACTAGGTCTTCAAACTTGTAGTACTGAAAAAATGAGTGAGCACCAGGTGCAGCTGTGGAACCTACGACTCACCCAGGGGTACTTGTGATGCTCCGGTTTCAGACAGAATCTGATAAAACCAGGACGCTTGTAAACGTCATCGAGCCTATATCCCTTATACTGTTGTCCAAACCAGATCTGCACTGAGCCTGGTGTCTTCTTCTCGTATACCTTGTCCAAGTAAAGACGATTTGCCTCCGCCAGGTTTTGGTACTATGATCAGAGTGATATGTCGCGCGAACATTACTGACTGGCAATTGACTTACCCAGGCATTATGAGAGCGTAAAGGATGAACACCCCACCAAATGAGATGTTCTGGTACTTCATCAAGTCTTTCGCCTTCATGCTCTCCAAAGGGCAAGGGGTAGGCTTCAGGGGTTTGAAGGAGTAGTTCTTCGTACTGTGAGTGGGCCTTTATGTAGGCAGCATACTGTATTTATTCTCAGTGAAAGTCATGATTACTAATACTATACACAGTTCTAACCCAGGAGTTGCTTTGACGGGCTCGCGTTGCCCACCACCTTAAGCGATTGGGGACGGTGTCGAGCCGTTTACCAGCGAATGGCCCGAACGGGAATGGGTATGCTCCAGGATCGTCATCGTGATGAGCAGGTCCATTGTCGTCCACGACACCTTCGTTGATATGCGCCATAGTGATGGTGGTGTCTCTGGAGATCTGAACAATCGCGACTCGTGACCTTTCGTGACGCGCTTCAACGATAAGCACGTGATTTATCAATAAGTTACCACGTTCGCGTCGAGTTCCACCGCAACTTCAACCACACTCGATGACATGAATGATCCATGATTTCTCGAACTTGATGTTCTGCGTCACGCTTGGTCTGTCATAACTTTGCAAGGGCCTCCCTATGACTTGTCGCACAGATCTAGAGTACTTACACACGCAATCTTGACAACAAGATCCCCTAGTGAATCCGCCTTCCAACTTCTTTATACAACACAACGCATACTCTACGCGATACTGTGTGTCTGGTCAGGTTTCATATAAAGCATCTCCACTTTGCCTTTGTCCACGATGAAGCACACTTGGGGGAAGGGTTTGCTTCCAGGTTTTAGAGCTGCCTGGTTTGATCTCAAAGAATCTGGTGTCCTTGATGACATTTTTCGGGTCACCATCCTGGACAGGCTCGGCATTCTGCTGTCCCGAGCATCACACGCACCCCTGAATCATGTAGGTAATTCAAGCTAGTGAAGCGTTGTAACTGACGACCTCATTACGGCGAAAGTTGGTACTCCGCACTGGCACTCCCACTGCAGAAGTCTGAGGGAATTACAAAACATTTCTCGACTTCGCTTGCGACTCGCCACCTGGCCGCGTAGTGTTGCCGCAACCCGAACCGAACCGAAATGGAAATTGAATACACTAGACTTTGATGCGGATGCCAAGTCAGTTGAATCACTTCGCGAAACAGGGTACCGTAAACCCACTTGCTTGCGAGGAATGTTTGTCGATGCAGCACTCGAAGAAGTCTGTTTGATCTCCAATACAGGTGTTGCTCAAAAACGGTCGGGTTCGAAACATCCTTCTATGAGCAACGTCCACAGCTGGCCCGACGGCAAGCACAGATCGCACAAGACACTCCACAAAGGGGTTCACGGACACCTTGGGTTACATTTGAATGCCGGAAGGTGTTCGAAAGACTCCGAGTCATTCGACAACATGCCGACCGTCATTCACAGCAAGTAGCGTAGTCACATCCTCGACATGGGTCAATCCATTAATCTCCAATGCTGATATTGCTCAAGGAATGATGAATATTACTATCAATCAACCCCCTTTGAGCAACGTTCATAGCTAGCCCGATGTCAAACACAGATCCTAACTTCGCAGAAGACACTCCACAAAGGAGTCCAATAAGGAAAAAAATCACGACAACCAGTCTAAGAGTAGTCTGAATCGAGTTTCACGATCCACAAAAGATACGCGAGCCACGAAGTGAACTCAAGGACAAACCCGTACCACCGCATAACGATGCAAATAATTTTGAACAAACTACATACTCAAATCAGGTCGAAGTTTCGGTACAGGTTGAGCAGGAATATAACTAACACTCTAATGATAATGCATAGATCACCTATATCTAGTACTTGCCACCCCCTGTAATTATGCCGCGTTCCTTTTCAACGCGAGCACACATCACTGCAGATTGCTCCTCCGTGAGCAATACAATGTCATATTGCAATAGCTTGAATGAGCCACCGCGAGGAAACCCGCGTTTCCGAGCTTCCTCGTCATCTACAATGTCCTTCAAGCTCTGTTGAAAAGAGGAGCGTCAAGCCAATCAGCCTCAAAGAAATCCTTGGTTTCCACCAGGGGCTTCGACCATCATGTGTATGTGGCTTGGCCGCATGTTATGCCGACCGAGAAGGCGAAGAAGTTCACCAACAAGACCCTTTTAAGAGACAAAGAGTTCTCAGGGCGAGATCACGTAGGTTTAAGCATGGACCCACGTCTCCATAAATTGCGTACGGTGCTGGCACAACAGCGCGATAGCCAAATTTGCCATTGTCGTCAGAGCGTAGGCGACCTCTGCAGTCAATTTGCGAGCGGTCTGCATATTCAATGTCATAGAATCCTGATGGAAAAGGATGAGTATTAACTGTATGCCGAGAACCAGAAGGAACTAACCGTTGGCATCGGTCTCCCAAGTATAGATGATGGCATTAGGGATTGGCTGCCCTTCTGTCGTCAAAATCCGACCTTCAACGTACATGTAATCTCCTTTCCCTTCAGATGCGATGGATTCACCGAAGTCGACTGTGACTCTGTTTATAATCCGGACGTGTACTCGAATTGCTTGCAACTCACCATCTGCAGTATCCTCCGCGAACTTGAAGAATGGGCCCAGGGGGCTGTGATCGGTTGCTCCTCCCGTAACGGGGTTATTTAACATAGCGACGAGAGCAGAAACACCTAGGACACTTGATAGCAGACTGATTTCTTGACTCGAATTTTGTCTGGTGCGCGTGAAGAAATTGATCGTTGCCTTCAATTCATCTGTTGTTAGCCTAGTGTTAGTTAAAGTGTCAGTCGAGAAGCGGGAGATTTAACGTTCAACAGGGAATAAACGTGCCTGGTCTCGTTGACGAACTGGTGCAGGTGCATGACCAACACCTTGAAGATGAAGCTGTGTCGTCTGTAATGTGCTACATGTATACCACCACTTGTGTTAGAAGTACATGACACGTACGGATTGGGCGTTTGTTCGATCAGCTTCTGAACGTTGGCGGTGATGATGTCTGGTGTGTCGAGTAACTAGTACCTTGTTAGGAAGATCTGGTGAGTACCGCAACAACGACTGACCGGTAAGTCAAAGGTTGGAGGAGGAATGCCGTGAAACACCCTTGAGTGGTCGTGGGCTTCTGAGGTCTGCCATTGTTTCAGTCAAGGGGATACTAGAGAGGGTTGGAGAACTGTGAATAGTGGGTCGGAACTTGGGGTTATGTAGTGCGAAATATTTTTTGGGGGTGAGTAGTGTGGTCATGGAATTTCCATGCAAACTAGCGTGTCATTCCCCCTTAGTCTCCCCTAGGCAGACCAATACTTAGAATGAAGTATCGCTGCTGACGCGGTCCAGTCACAAACGGTCAAGATGTGACCGTCCGTGATGAGGAGTGACCCATCTGCCAAACGCCATTGATAAGTTGCAGCCTCGCAGCCCATCGGACAGGCCGACAACGACTCGCGCTCTACCCGCGGATTGCGACTTACGTATCGGAAATAACTGCCACGTCAAAGCTAGGCTGATGATACTGATGCGACTCACGCAGGGCATCTCGGAGAGGGTGAGGATCGGCTCCCACATGTCCGAAGGTTTAAGGAGGGCCTGAGGTAAAGAGCGTGAATGTGGACATGGTTAGACCGGCATTGGCTAATAATTTAATAAAAGGAAAGGCATCGAGTTGCCTGGTACCCTATCAAATTATGGTGACTAGCCTATCAGTCTACGCAAGATGCCCTTGGATACAACTTCATGAAGAGAGCAAACTGTTGGATTTGATTTCGCTGACTAATGAATCACAGGAGACTTACGTCTATACTAGCATTAATCCTCCATAATGCCATATTTCCGACACCTCATCGACACAACTGGCGCGAACTTCTACTTTACCTTAGCTTCACCTGCGCGATATTAGTTCAAGTCCTATCTGCATGCGAACTGCTCGCGAATGCTAAATATTGTGCGGAAACCCAGTGGGTCGGCTCGACATTTGCAGACCTCTGCACGATCAGCTGCACTCGTTCAGAAGCAGAAGCAACTTTCTAACCATATACAGCCGCGACCTGTTATACGCGTGGTTGAAGTGAAAAAAGGGAAAGAAAGAGAACGAGATGTAGTCCCGAAACCTGTAAAACATGGTGCGCTAAATTGCTTCATTTTCATTCTTCCTCGACCGATGATATTGGTCAGTCAAACGCAACGAGCTCGGAGTTCAGCTCCTTTCTCGGGAACTGCATTCGCAGATATTTCGCAACATCTCTTTTCCAGCACCAGAGAAAGCATTCGTCCGTATCGCGCAGGAGCATCTGGAAATGCATGGACTGGACCCCAAACAAGGCTCTGTTCTTCCTGATATCGGCTTCACCCTTCCTCCTCTCCTAGGCTCAAACATCGATGAGCATTTCCACAGAATCGGCAATCAGTCCGCTCAGCCATGGCTAAACATCGCGAAAGATTCTGCATCCAACGAACTTCCTCCGAAACCCGACCATTGGGACATTCAGTCGGGATGGACGAAATATCACTTCCTTGCTGATGGTTCAAGCTACAGCGAACATGTGGAGTTCCCGCAGCACGAAGGGAGCGCGGAAGAAATGCTCACGTTCGACGTAGAAACTATGCCCCCGTATCATCCCTATGCCATCATGGCATGTGCTGCCTCGAAGAATGCCTGGTACAGTTGGATATCGCCCTGGTTGCTCGGCGAATCAGCTGAGCAACAGCACCTCATTCCTTTGGGGGATACACATGCTCCACGCGTTGTCGTTGGCCACAACGTCAGTTACGACCGGGCGCGGATTCTGGAGGAGTACAGTTTACAGGGAACTCAGTCCCGCTTCATCGACACGATGGCTCTGCACGTCGCGGTGAAGGGGATATCGTCCCACCAGAGACCTGCTTGGATGAAGCACCGCAAGTCCAAAGAGACTCAGCAAGTTCGTCGTGCCGAAGCGGTTGAGGCTGTTATTGGACTCATGCGTGACGCGGAGTTCAAACACGACCAGGAGGTTGATGAAATTAAACGAGAAGAACTGCGCCGTCTCTGTGCTGACCTCGAGGAGAGCCTTCCGCAGCTCGAAGCTGCTGGTACTGATGCTGTGGAAGCTGATCTCTCGAGCAAGCGTTGGGAGGACCTGACCTCTGCCAATTCGCTGGCTGATGTTGCCAAGCTTCACTGTAATATTGATATGGACAAAGAAATTAGGAACGACTTCATGAAGTGCACTCCAGAAGAAATCCTCGATAACGTCCACGACTACCTCAACTACTGCGCGCAGGATGTATTCGTCACTCATGCTGTCTTTTCCAAGGTCTTGCCAGCTTTCCTTGACCGCTGCCCTAGTCCTGTTTCATTCGCTGGCATTCTTGCGATGGGTTCCAGTTTCTTGATGGTGAACGAGTCCTGGGAAGCATATCTTGCGGATGCAGAGAGGACCTACAAGGAGCTAGATGGGAAGGTGAAAAGGCGGCTTGTCGAACTTGCAGAGCAAGCCAAGGATAAGATGGACGACGAGTCTTGGAAGGATGATCCTTGGCTCTCTCAACTCGATTGGACGCCCAAAGTAGCAGGGAAATCTAGGGGCGTCGTGCCCACCGAACAAGTATGTCTCGAGGTCGATGTACAGAGCTTTTATTGACTCATTTCTTTGCAGCTTGACTCGATGGCAGCGACTATTCCCGCTTCCTCCACCCGACGTAAGAAGGCCGCTCCTAAGGAGCCCAAGCCTAAGGTATTTTGGCCAAAGTGGTACTGGGATCTCGCAAAGCCCAAGAAAAACATGCCTCCCGGCACGTTGGATGTCACAGTACGGAATCGCATCGCTCCCATCCTCCTCCGTCTATCCTGGCAAGGCTGGCCGCTCTTCTACTCCCGAGAACACGGCTGGACCTTCCGCGTCCCAGGAGACGTCGACTTTCCTACCCGTCTCAATCAAATCGATTTCTACGAGCCTACGGATGACACCCTCCAGGACATGCGCTTGAAGGGAGGTTTTATTTTCTACAAACTACCACATAAAGATGGGGAAAAGGCGAATGTGGGCAGTCCACTTGCGAAAACATTCATGAAATATGCACAAGACGGGACGCTCACAAGCCCTGGAGACGAGGCGAGGGATGCATTGGACATGAACGCGCAGTGCAGCTATTGGATCAGCGCACGTGATCGCATTATGAATCAGATGGTAGTCTGGCAGCGGGAAGCGTTAGATCTACAGTTCAAATCACCGCAATCTTCAGACGAACCTCGAAAATGGGGTATCATCATTCCCCAGGTGATCACCATGGGCACTGTGACGCGCCGCGCTATTGAGAGGACGTGGCTCACAGCGAGCAATGCGAAGAAAAACCGTGTTGGCTCAGAGCTCAAATCCATGGTGCGCGCACCGAAGGGGTACGCCATCGTTGGTGCGGATGTGGACTCAGAGGAGCTGTGGATTTCGAGCTGCATGGGCGACGCGCAGTTCGGTTTACATGGTGCTACTGCTCTTGGTTGGATGACTCTTGAAGGGACCAAAATCGCAGGAACGGACCTTCATTCGAAGACAGCAAGCATCCTGGGCATATCTCGCGACCAAGCAAAAGTGTTCAACTATTCCCGAATCTATGGCGCAGGGATGCGTCACGCAGTGCTCCTCCTTTTGCAGTCGAACGCCGGTATGCTCCCCGATCAAGCTCAGCGGCTCGCAGAAAACTTGTACGCGTCGACGAAGGGCAAGAACACGCATCGCACAGATATGTTTGGGAGGAAATTTTGGTTTGGTGGAACGGAGAGCTTTGTATTTAACAAGCTGGAAGAGATCGCGCTTTCAGATCAACCACGGACTCCAGCTCTCGGATGCGGAATCACAGCTGCTCTGTCAAAGGAGCTTCTTCCGGCTAAATTTGGCTCAGATTATATGACATCGCGCATAAACTGGGTTGTTCAGTCCTCCGGTGTCGACTACTTGCACCTTCTCATCGTGGCAATGGATCATCTGGTGAGCCACTATGGCATCAAGGCGCGTTATCTTATCTCGGTGCACGACGAGTTACGTTACTTGGTTGCCGAAGAAGATCGCTATCGAGCTGCCCTTGCGCTGCAGATCGCCAATCTGTGGACACGAAGCCTCTTTGCCTTTAAGCTAGGAATGGATGACTTACCTCAGGGTGTCGCATTCTTCTCAGCCGTTGATATCGACAAGGTGCTCAGAAAGGAGGTTGATATGCCATGTGTCACATCTTCTCATCCTGACCCCATCCCCCCTGGAGAAAGTTTGGACATTGCCGGCATTCTGGAGAAGACGAATAGCGGTTCATTATGGAAAGATGGACGATCCATGAGCACCGAGTCTCTGCCTTCCAACATGTCCGGCGAGCTTAATGAAGGCTATGAGCCTCCTAGCTGTCTTATTCATCGCGCTGAGAGCGCAGCTTGGCTGCGAGCTCAAGCCACCTCCGAGTTCCCTGAAATCAAGCATCTTGCGCAGCAGACATCGGGGCAGGTGGGCGATAGCGGGATGCGGAGCACCACGAGTGATAACCGAGGAAAAAAGCGTGGACGTTCGGCAAAACACGCGTCCATGGAGATCGATGGTGACTGGGAGGCGATGCAGGAAGTGTTGAAGTCAGGCGGCCTACACTGAAGTCCCTCAGCTGACCTACCGACGGATCATCCCCACCACAGTACTAGTATAGTATCACGCTGTATACCTAAATTAGACCTCACATAATGTTAGAGTACCTGAGTACCTTATTCATGGGCGTTTGTGGCGGGAGATCCGGTTCAGCTGTTTAGATTGCGGCGCAGATACTTGTGAGTCTAGGGTCTTCAGTGGGCGAATCAATGATCGATAACAGTTATCGCCTCTCAGTTCCCACTGAGGTGCTTCTGAATGCTGTCCCGTGAGACCGCCATCAGCGCGCATCTCCCGACGCCTGCCTTGTATGGGTTAATTGCACCGCCAGAATCCCGCCCCATGACCATATTTAGAATTCCCGCCTATTGCCATCAAAGATTCAGCGTCAATCCTGAAGTTCGTGTTCGTTCTCACCATATCCAACGATGTTCGCTGTCCCGCCCATATCCCCCGTGCACAGCGCGCTCCAATTAACTCCTGACCCGCGATGGGCGCGGGAAGTGCATAAGTAACTTCCCGACGTTCCCTGGCGGGCTATAAAAGACTCGCAGCTTAGCAGTCGAGTCATTCAGCATACTGCGGTTCCCCACAGTCCCGCCCTCCCGCGCCTGATTCCTTCTGACTCGTTCAACCTCTCCGACTCTAATATTAAACGATGCACTACCGGATTGGCTCCTCTAGCTCTTCATCCAACCACAAATCCTGGGTTATGCACAATGTACAATCTGGCCCCAGTAGCCAGGCCTTCCAAGGCCATTCATCTAACTCTTGGTCTTCACTCCCGGCGTCGTCCTCAGTACCAATCCCACATGCACCGCATCTCCATACGGTATCGCTCCCACACCCCAATGCAGCATTAGCATCGCATCAATCTCCTATGTCGTGTATGTGTCTCTTCTTTTCGTTCATATCTTGCGCAGACCTCACATCTATTGCCTGCTAGACCAACATTCTTCCACACACCGCTCTTCAATGATAGTCTTGCACTCACTCTTGAGCTATGGTCCCAATTTAAGATTTAATGTCACGCGAGACCTGGCACATGTGCAACTGCGACCAGGCTGTCCGCCTACCATGCTTCAGGAGCTTGCGGTACACCCGCCAGTTTCTCATATGACCATTACTACTTCTGAGCTTCCTGCTTGGACGATAGAGGTTGTAAACCCTCGCGGCGTCACTGTAAATGATGTCCTTTTCAAGATACGTGAAATGCTCAACCGGAGTGTTGCGTCACAAGAGATGCAGAGATCCTCCCGTGCGGCCAGTGCTGCTATTGAATCTTGCAGGGCCAGATCTCGCGCGGACCCGCGCGAATATGCGCAGGGCGTGAAGCGTGTTGACTTTTTGGGCCCGAAAGTTTTCTTTGCTGGCCTCGCCAGAGCTCGAGATGGCTCGGACAGCTGGGAAATTCACTTCTCCCATAGTGCTTGATCTGTGATCTCGCCGTGCGCGTCGCATCGGCTTGTTCCTTATCTTTCAACACATTGAACCTTGGTATCTGGAGTTCAGTTCCAATGGACTTTAATCGGATCTCATCACTGGACACTGCCAGCTCTAACTTTACTTGGTATCGTGCCGTCACCATTCACTTCTACCCCTAATTTTGTTTTTATCGCTATCTTGCTGTATCTCACTCTGCAAAGTTTTTTTTTTTGGATTCATGTACCGGAATAGTTTGGATAGATCACTTTCATATACCAGGACACTTGTAGTTTTACCACTTACTCCATCCCCACCCCAATGCAATGTATTCGTATTCAATATTCAACTTCAACCGAGTGGAACGAAAATGCCTTTGTCTGCCAGAGTTTTACCATCATCATTAGCAACGAATGTATTCGTCAGTTCAACAGGGATGCCGCTCAGAAATAAGGAATCAACCTGATCACTTCAGATGGCAGTGGACACGTCCGCCGAATCCTGTCAATGCACAGCGTGGAAGCGAACATGTACCATAGGCATGATCCGAAAAACAAATGGAGGGCCCATATGCGGTCTGGAACATTCCTTGTGAGTTTTCCTTTGACATCAGCCCAGAGCGACAACTCCGGATTGATGTAGCGCTTTGCTTCGCAGTATGGTATCAGGGCTCCGAGCGAAGGTTACTACATTCATACCCGGACAGAAAAAAAAACGGTTTCTGTTTGATCGAGTCTGACAATACGCCTCACTAGCCTTTCCTGAATGTCAAGAAAGCAGTAGGCATCTACCCATCATTCTCCTGCACCTTCCCTTGAATATTAAGAAGTAACCTTGGGGGAGCTTCCGGCATTCATGTCTTTCGACGAAAGAAATCACTTCACGTGACTTGATTCGCACGCGTGTCGACGCGCCACACCTCCATTTCCAACATCTCAATTTCAACCAAGTCAACCTTTCAACTTGTACAACCATACATCACTACCTCGCCCAAAAATCACTTGAAGTGTAAACATGTTTTTATCATTCAATCTTTTCATTGCACTAGCACACGTCATGCTGGCTGTCGCCCGGCAGCCTGCAAGCAGATACCAAGATCTCACTGGCCAACACGATACCTGTGGGTCCACGACGCAACGAGACGCTCGCCACGAGAACAACCTCACAGCTCAAACAACCTCGCCGCTCTCGCAAAACAGGCGCGAAACAGGTCGCCCGCCTCCGGAGACGATCAGGTCGCTTGGCATCTACCCCAGTCCAACATCATCGAGAAAACGCTGAGCCAACGCCCCAACCTACCGGTCCTTCATCTACCTCGACTACTGTGCATATAACCAGCTTGAATGATTTTGCACTTCTACTTCCTCCGAGAGATGGAGGTGCGTTCAGTTTTTTTGATTGCACGTTTGCCACCATGCTTACTATCTTGCTTAGAGCTTATATCAGACGCGGAGAGTGACGGAACGGCGTATTGTACCGATGGATCTGGCTGCCAGAACTCGTTTCCGGCAGGCTTCATTACTGGCGCTAATATCTCCCGGGCCAGTGATGGGTCCTATATCCAGGTTGGAGTTTTTTTATAGGTGTCCGCAAACTTTCTTTTAATTGATGTGGCAGATCACCGGATGCATGGACCCCAGCAAGTTTCACTTTGCCCAAGGAGATGATGGAGGCCAGATGGATGTTCGGTTTCCCAACGGCGCGCAGTGCACGTACGGGGGATATGGCGCAAGCTTTATTGAGCAGTCCGTTCGTTTTCTATCATTTATTGACTCACTAACTCTTCAGCCAGGGTCGAACCCTCCGCCAATCGTTTCTGCCTTCGTTGTTGTGCGTCGCCGAATGACCAGGTCAACTGCAATTCGCATAATGACAAAGCTGGGTGTCCTATCGCTGTTCCCGGCACGTACGAGTTCCCTGGAGTGAGCTGCTTATAACGCGGCATCGTCAAAAAACTATTTTCAACCATTTCATTCACGCATTTGTAATCCAACTACCACTTTTACCCATATTTGTAATGCCATTACTGTACTACTACTATGCCCAAGCCGTTGCAGCTAGTATACAAAATCCTAAAGAGATCTAATGCCTAGGTATACTATGACTACAATCGTGAAGTCCGCAGAGATGTAACGGCGTCTATGTATACGCCGCGAAGGGTTTCGCAGGTATATGGAGATATCAAGAATGAAACCTAAAGGAGCCTCGCTGTCGATCGACTCGATCTCAAGGTTGAAAATCAAGTCTTGCCAAATACGAGTCTTCCGGACCCGACGCCGTGACCATGCTTCTCCACCTCAATTCCGATCAAACGAGTCTTCCCATGCAGCCAATCCACTCGTCGGACTCCACCCTCCCAACCGCCTCCCAACTTGGTGCACCTCTTCTCGTACGCCTGCGTGACCTTCCGTTGCGCCCTGCTTCCATTACCCAGGCCCTCCCACTCCTGAGGTGTGACTCTCGTGAGAAGCGTCTCGTACAGAGCGTGAAGAAGGTCGAGATTAGTGATATTTTGGGAGCGCCCGCTTTTAGAAGAGCTTGCAACTAGGCCCAACGACTACTGGCCACGGGAACTTATCTGAGCGGAGCAAGATGCGGGATGATGCGGGAGTTGGCGGGTCTGTCGCTGGTTGACTTAAGGTATGCACGTCTACAGCTGAATGTGTTGCACGGTCCAGTACTGTTCGGGGCGAAGGAGCGAAGGTGACGTCGTAATTTATCGGTGCAGAGTGAAGTCGAGTGGAGGCGAAGAGTGGATGCATATGAAGTGGAGATGCGTGTCTACCATGAGGATCCATCCCATCTTTGCGCCGTTAGGGAGACAGTCACACAGACCTATTTTAAGAGACTTACATGAGTGGACCGACCCAGTCGCAGATGAGATACTGCTCTGCCAAGTATGACGTTGCTGGAGAGAAGGCCGTCTCACGTGGGACGGGGTGCCTGGATGGACCATGCTCGGAAGAAGAGAAGAAGAACTCGAGCTAGTGCGGGAAGATGTACCAAAAGATACGGGAGGCGCATGAGGAGTATATAAAGGATAATGCCCAACTGGACGTGTGTCAATTTGAAATGTGCTCGTTGCCCGCGGAAGATAGAAGACGTACCATGTTCTGATTCTCTGTAGCTGGACCGTCTATAGAGCGGCACTTTCTCAGCTTTTGACGGAGTGCCGTACCTCATGTCTCCATCATACGACGTATAGCGGAGTGGAGATGGAGATGGAGCACAGAAACTATTGCTTCGTTTTGTTTTCAGGCGTGAAGATGATGCCGGGCCTGAACCAGCTGGTGGCCCATAGATAAAATTTGCAGGGTTAGAGCGAGAGCGTGAATGGGACTTGTCATGACTAGGAGATGGACTTCCACCACCAAAGATGTAGCGGAGGTAGGAGGTCATGATGAATTATTGCTCGTGAAGAGTGAGCGGTAAGTAATAGAGTGAGATGGTCGTTACTCGAGGAGGAATGAACTCGGGTAAAGAAGTGAGCGGTCGTGTTCTTATAAGGGTGCGGGATAGCCGCCATGGCTGAATCGGAACGGCTGTGAGTTCTAGACATATAGTGGCGAAAATACATGAAGTAAGAGTAGCCCCAGAAAAGCCGTGGACGCGGTGCTGACAAGTAACATGAAATTCAATGCCGAGAGGGGAGATTGCAATAAAAGATCTGTCGTCCAAAAACGCAGGGTTAGTCAGTGCGAATGGATCATAGATCACGTCTTAGATGCTGTCCGGAAAGTCCGTGAGTGATGAAGAACGACCAGGACAATGGGAAGCAACAATCTGACATTGCTTGGACAGGAAAGAAGATGTTCCTGTGAGAAGGTTAAGTAAAGATCGGAGAGAGTAGGAACTACTAGTGGCGTTGCGTTATACTATCTTGATTGGAAATTCAATTTATGAATCCCATGAGGTTTGATCTTAATCCGAGACGCATGTAAAACGCGTGTTTTCCTTTTATGGCATAACCGCGGCGGCAAGTCTTTATCGCTGTGGCTGCGTGTAGATAGCACGTTTGTCATAGCCTTGGTAGAGCAGACATTGTCATAGGGTGATAATTTCAGACATGAGATTAGAAGAGGCAGTAACGACCAGGGTTGGGGATTTATACGCACCAAAATTTGACATGTCCCTGGTGGTACTTTGCGATATCCGGTTGCCATTCCGCCGAAAAGAGTACACAGGCAGCATGGTATTCATAGCGCATGGTCACCCTAAATAGGGACAAGCGGCGCGCAAGAAGTCTTACCGAACCCGCCATGAACTTGCAGGCAAGCGCCGAAGCATTCAGTTGAGTCGCCAGCTGGGGATCGGGCCTAGACCGTAATATAAACTTGTGTCGCTTGAGCAAAAGGGTAAGGAAAAAGAAAAGAGGGACACGACTTAGCGCCAAGGAGAAATGAAGTCACCATCTTAGCGAGATGAATTATTTCGGTCGGAGGGACGATCTGTGATTGCACGGAAGCGTCTCTTCACATGTAATTTAAGTGGGAGTAGCATCCTCGACTCGGACGTGGTGGAGCAGGTTGTATGGGCCAAAGAAGCATACTTTGCTGCGCAGAAGCCAAAGGTATGCACCCGTAGGGAATAGGGGACAGGAGAACAAACAGAAAACGGGGTTCAAGTTATGTCTGCTTAGAATGTATCACTTCAGGGTCCAAAGTCGGCGGTTGATGAATAAACATAATAAGTGGCAACCTCACCATGACCAGTTCCTGGAAGTACCTGGACAGAATATATTTTCGCCTACATACAATTGAAGGCGTGATGCGGGATTGCGTGATGTCGGTTACTAGTAGCTACCACTGGCATGGTGCCGTACTGACAATGTTAACATGATGATGAATTGAATAATCGAGATCTTGTGTTATCACGTTTGTTTGGATCAGAAGCTTTTGCCAAACACTGGCAGTGCGTAATGTTTAGTCATTCTACGAGTTGGACATTGACCATTTGTCAACTATTATATGTCAGCCTGCAACTCGCAGTCTGTGCATCTAAACAACTGATTTTGCAGGTACATCCCATGCGGAACTTCATTTCGAGATTGAGAAACGATAGACGTGGTACCAAGACCGAATCGGCAGGGTCTGGTCTTCAACCTGAAGAGGCACCACAAGAAAGCCCACTACAACGCCTCTACCGGTATCGCAAGCAACGTGGAGTGAATCTCGGTAAGCTCGAACTGAATGCGTTCTCAAATAGAGTCATAGTAAGCGTGGTTCAGGCTCGTGGTTCGTTTTGGAGCGGTGGGTATCGGAATCACCGTTTCAATGGGCCGCCGGCAACGGACACAGTGATCTGGACGTTGCCAAAGGTCTACACGCGAAGCAGGTTCTGGAACACCATTGGGATTCCTGGATCACCGCCAGCGATTTCGAATGGCTCGCGGCAAGGGGAATCAACACTGTGCGGATCCCAGTGCGCTCCTTCTTGTAATAGTACAACAGTATCATTTCAAAGTCATATTGCCTTGAACAGATCGGATACTATCATATCTGTGCATTGGATCCATCTATCCTTACTCGAACTGACTTTGATGGCCTTCAACATGTTTTCGAAGGAGCGTGGAGTAGAATCGTCACTGCAGTGAGGACGGCGCAGAACTTTGGAATTGGGGTGATATTTGGTATGTTGTTTGTTGAGTAAAGATTTTCTTTCTCACTCACAAATTTCAGACCTTCACGCAGCTCCTGGCAAACAAAATCAAGATCCGCATTCCGGAACGTCATCCCCGGTAATTTCATTTTTCAACAGCAAGTTTAACATGCAGTTGGCCGTTCGCACTCTCCGCATACTAGTCACACAACTCGTTGCTTTGCGGACACAGGAACCCGCGGTTAACAATATTGCCGGTGTAGAGCTTCTCAACGAACCCCACCCGCCCTCACACGAAATACTTTACAAGTGGTACAGGGAGGCAATGCAAGAGATAAGAAATATTGACCATGGCTTCCCGATCTACATATCAGACTGTTGGATGACTGATCAATACGCCGATTTCATCGCACACTTACCGCCTTCTTTGGCGCTGACTTGCGTCGACCATCATTTATACCGGTGTTTTACGGGGAGCGACATTTCAACCTCAGCAGCGCAGCACACTGCATCCCTTACTGATCGGAATGCCCCCTTTCCACAAATGTTCTCCCGCGTTTCGGAGAAGCTCGCAGCTGCAGGAAGTGGACTCATAGTTGGCGAGTGGTCTGGAGCCTTGAATCCAGGCTCTTTGCAAGGCACTGCGGATGAACATCGGGAAAGAGCGTCTTATATTCGGGCTCAGCTTGACCTGTTCGAGCTGTACTGCGCTGGATCATTCTTTTGGACATACAAAAAAGAGCAGCCTGGAGACCAAGGATGGTCTTTCCGAGACGTGGTTGAAAGCGGCATCTTCCCCGACGTTGTGGGCATGATGCCAGTAAAAGATTTTGTTGGACTCAGTGCCGACATAAGCGCGAGAAATGCGACCGCTAAAAATATTGCCTTAGGTGAGTTCAGAGACTCCGTACTCGCTACTTCGTCCCTACTTTTTTTTCAAGGCCAACACGTATCCTACTGGGCGCGATTCCCTGGTCATTACGAGCATTGGCGTTTTGATGCCGGCTTCGATCAGGGTTGGGTCGAGGCTTATGACTTCTTTGCCTTCGATCGCGCGGGCCAGGTCACCGTCTCCGAGATGGGATTCAAGGGCTGCATTGCGAAGAGGAAGATGCAGGATCATATTCGTGAAAAAGGATGTAGCAGCAACCTTTGGGAGTTCGGTGAGTGTACTGTTCAAATGATTTCCCATTCTGGGTTTGTGCCGCTTTTCGGCCGGCAGTACGCCATACCCGCTATCTCGATAAGTCCATCTGCAGTATCGCAGATTTAGGTGGTCGTGTTCTTAATATATTTCAGAGCATGGATTTAGCCAAGGGGTAGATGCTGCGAAGCACGATTTTCAACATCACTACTGTTGATTTTCACGTGTTAAGGTGTAAGATCTTCGCAGTATGTTCTGGTATGTTTCTTCGCCTAATAAAGACTTTACTGCCTTTTAACACTTTCTTCCAGAAGAGACAATCTATATCTCTGCATGCACGTGTCCTCGTGTATGATAATGCGATTGTTGCAAACGTAACGCTCTTCTTAAGTTGACACAGCTATTGGCTTGGCTGGGAGAATTCTTACCCGTTTGTGCCTGTGATGTAGTCATCAAGAAAATACTGGAAGAACTTAGAAGACATGCTACATTCCAGACGGCAGCCTCATTCTGTTCCTCCAGTTCTGCATCTGATCTGTCATATGTCCCCTCCAATGAGGACGAACACGGTAATTAAACTCCCCTGTGTGCTCCTGCCCATGTATGAATCTGAACCTGTTTTCTCTTTGATGTTATAATATGACCCGCTGCGATCTCCGAGGAGGCATCCCCTTCGCTCAGTCAGTTTATGATTTGTCTTTTATGAGTGTTTGGACGAGAGGACACCACAATCAGTATTACAGGCTGTAGATTGCTCAAATTGATGACAGTTATCTAATGTCATCAGTAGCTCTCGTGTGCGAGACTCGTGGTGGACCCCTGATAGTTGGCGCTGGAAGGTAAGCATATCGGTCATTGGCCGATAGTGTTATGATGACCCTGATATCATGACTAGATGAAGCCCCGATATGAAACCAAGTGGTATTACCTTCTAGTACACGGATAAGCCCGTCAGCATTACTTTGGATTGGAACAAGGTTCAACGTTGAACTTGAGTTAGCAGAATTAATGGGAACAGCATGGTGTGCAGTCATGAGACGAGCTTCTACTGCACCCAACCTTGTGCCTATGCCACAGATATTGCGCCTTGCTGAGTTTAATTTGGCCATATGCCGGCCCCGTATGTACTTGTTGTCGACTGATCAAATTATCTTTGAAAGCTTCACAATAGAAATTCTCAGGCAATTCGTGTTTTCATCTTCCCGCAATGAAGCAAAGCTCGATTGTGGAATACCAATGATAGTACATACATCTTTGGAGCGGGTAAACAATGTAAGTATTCTGTTTGTTCGTAGAAAGGTTAGACGCCGATATTTGTGGGATAGTTACAACACAGCAATATAAATTACAGCGCGGGAACCAAATCAATAGAGAACAAAGAACGTTCACGTCACGTCAACAACTTCCAGTGGTAGAAACCATCTTCGTCCGCAGCTCTGACAAGTCCCCTGAAGACGTGTCTGTCCGTCAAATAGTCAACACGTTTGACTCCTTGACTTGCTTCGAGCTGAGCAGAGGAAGGAATGCTCCTGTATCTGCGGGTATATGCCCGTGCAATTGCGTTTTCCTCACTCTGGCTTAGCTGAGCCCAGTCAGAGTGAGAGACTTGGCGGTGCAGGGAAGAATGGATCATCCACAAAACATCGCCAACCGTTATAGGAAGAGCGCCCGACATATCGTACTCGCCATGAACGAGCTTGCAAGTCGAATAGGCCATTGAGGAATGGCATCATGCGTGATACGCATGCTAGTGATGGTTGGGAACGTAGCGGGTTCCCTTAGCTCCTCTACAGAAATCATGGCCGTCTGGTTTGGGCCAACTCTGCGCAATGGCGCGAAAGCTGGATTAGCGATGTCGAAGTAGAACTCGGACACATAAGCTTCTCCGTTGAGAAGCGGGTGAATCTGGAAGTTTTGCGACGACGTCGGGTATGGCCAAGGAGCGCGATTGCCGTGGCCAAACGAATGTCGTCGGTTATGAATTGATGGTAATGGAACCCCCAGAAAGGAGGGACTGGGAGGAGCTGTGGCCATCCCTCCATGCCAAGACGGACGACGAGGGCGACGGTATCCATCGGGAAAGTAAGCACCTATGTGGAGTTCCAGGAAGGTCGACGAAAGGTGAAGGAGGAGTATAGGGGGAAGATGGGAATAAATTAGAGGGGGGAATGAAAGGTGATCGCTGGGGTGTGTGTGGGTGGGTATAATATGGAGGAAGCTCGTAGGTCGCTGGGGTGTACATGAACGGCCCAGACATTGTTGCAATGTTGATGTTGAGAGCAAAAGATATTGGGAGACCTCTGCTATTTATTCGATGGTAATAGTCAACTCGGGCCCGGTGCCATAAGCACAGCCTGCTTACCTATGTTATGACTGTCTTCGGGAGACCACTGCTTCAGGATGCACAGACTATGGACGTCGTACAAGAGAACGACACAGCTTAACAGGCCCGCGCTTGCCAGAAGACTACGGAAGCTGCGAGACCTTTGTCTGGCAAGTGGTACTTTTGAAGGCTGTTTACAAATCATGACTCAGTCAATGGCCTTTCCACTGAAGGCTAGAGATCTACTTACTAGCGTCCCGTCCTGGTCGGGCAGCTGGTGGGGATGATCGAGGCTCTGAGCAAGATGTGATTTGAATCACAGCAAAAAATAACATCTGCGCTCTCTCTTTGTCAGCGTCAGCGCTTGACAAGAATACAAGGATATTAACCGCGCTCGAAGAAATTCTCATCATCAGTGGTCAGCGGTCGATTACGGTGATCAATCAAATCGCGGATCATTCCCATGATGATCATCCCACTCCGACGCAGATAGCATTTCTGGCTAGGCGCTACGTTGATGGAAGTTGAACCGCCTCTTGGCAGTGGTCTTCGAAACCGGTGTGACAGATACGTGACATTGCGTACGGATACTACGTAACTACGTAAGACTCGGACTAGTTTAGGTTCGTTCAAGTACTTGCTGGCGTCTATCCAACATCAGCCCACCTGCCAAGGCCCAAGGAGTTCATCAGAGGGTATGGCCAAGCCACCACCCAGCCGGTGAAAGCTTCTGCAACGGCCCACGTATGTTGTGCATATTATTTCCAATGTTTCTACTGTACTTATCAACGTGCTCAAGCTCAAGATCGAGACTAGTAGGCCGGCATCAATGAGCGGTGGCATTGATAGCTGAGCCTCAATGACAGCTTTCAGTATGGTCGTGGCGTTTATTATCTCTCCAAGAGTCTTAGAATGACGACCGATTTAATTCCTCCAATTGGCTTCATTTACTATGAAGCACGAGTGTCCAATGGCACCTTTAGAACGATAGAGAACGGAGACAGGAAGCCAAGTTGTGTATGGGCCAAATCACTAGCACCGTATCAACATCCTCTTGCGGTCATAATCAAACCCAAACCTATCCCTGAGCGGCTCGGCATGAACTATCATCCAACATTGTCTCGTTCGACAGAATTGTACTAGCAGCAAGGTGCTGGAAATACTCTTCACCTTTAAAACCATAGACGTTCCACTGGCCAACAAGTGTGAAATATGGCGCCTCCTGGTCAGATTCCTTATACTCTTGTCGACTGCTGCGTGATTTGCGTCGTTGCCCAGTTCAGATAGCTTGTCTGGCAGTATGTCTTTGACTGAGACATGCAAAGAAATTGCCGCATCTCTATCCTCAGCGTCAGTGGTGTATGACAAGGGTGAGCGAGTATTCGTCATTCGAGTTGTGCGTATCTGCACCGATTGATCTCTGCAGATTCGGATGATTATATCAAAGACATCAATCATCAAGCTCGCAGATCGCTAAATGTTCATTTGAGCCAGGAACGTTTTTAGATGTTGGCATAGCGGTAAGTAACGAGCTTACTACTCTGTTTTGAAGTCTGCTTTTGCACGCTCCAAATCTTAGGCAAGACTAGGACTCCTTTTGCGGTAATTTTGACGCATAATACATCTTTCTCTATCGTTTTCATTGCATTTACACAGGCGAAGGGTGGTGGACATGCGTCCAACCCTGGTTTCTCATCGACGACGGGCGTGCAAATTACTATGTCTCGCTTTTCCGATATTACATACGATGCACCGTCATAAACTGCCATCGGTGCAGGTCTAGTCTGGGACGACGTGTACGCTGCCTTGGAGCCATACGGGGTTAACGTTGTTGGTATTCGAGTACCGGGTGTCGGCGTTGCCTGTTTCACTCTCGGTGGAGGTTAGACTGACCATTCTTTTCGATATGGTGTGTGCCAAGATCCCTAGGATATTCATGGCTCTCCAATCAGTACGGATTGACGATTGACACCATGCAGTCCTTTGAGTTAGCGATTCCAAACGATACTGTTTTGAATGTTACCGCAGCTTCTGACCCAGAATTTGAGGGTAATCTAATTGATGACAGATAGCTGAAGGACTTTCTGACCTATATGTTTAGAGTGATTTCAATAATATTGTAGGGGAGCGCACCAAAACTACGTGGTTCTATGCTCACTGCCACCAGGGCATAGTTACTAGATTCACGCTAAAGACCTTCTCTCAATCGCAAGTTTGGGTAGGAGAATTGTACGTTGTTTTGAAATTATGCTGACTGTCTGATTGTGTAGGGTGGGATTATCATATATTCTGCAAAGGTGTCGGACCTTGTCAGTCAAGTCGCAGCAAACTTCGCCGCAAATATCACAGATCCCAAGGCACAAATCATCACAACTTATAATCACATTTTAGGCGTGGTATGTCAATGTGTTCGCTGTTTTCTTTACCATACATCCAAATAATTGTGACTATAGCCGGAGTCTTAAATTTTATTTTCTATGATGGACCCTCGCCGCCTGGGGGAATTTTTGGCCATCCCTCACCTGTTCAAGAGTGTTTCCACACGGTCGTTTCTCTCTTTAGTGCAATCCTCTCTTTCTAATACTGCCTCAGGCTCACGGTGAGGCCCTAGTCATGTTTAATTATCTTTATTACTGAGACGGATCAGGGCCATCTTCAACACTATCCGTCCCCGATTAACCTGTTTCATTACTCGAAGCCATTGTGAATGAGTCAGTGGTAAACCATGCGTTCAAACATCAATACTGCTACGCTGATCCTCACTACTTCTCTAGTTCTGGGGACAGTCACTCGCTTACTCCAGTGCATAGCTCATCGCCTATGATGTCGAACCGTTCATCCCGTCGATATATAGCCACAGTACCACTCCATCAGCATACCCGCCTTCTCGCGATCGAGGACTCCTTCTATTGGACATCTATTTTGCATGGACCTCTCTCACTTCAGACGGAATCATGCAACAAGCTGTTCGCGATAGTGCAGCCCATCTTCGCCAATTGGCTATCACTGAGGGCCAGGATATCGCCGACGCAGCTTCATATGGCAATTATGCCATCTTTGACACACTACTGAGCAATATTTATGGGGAGAACGTGCCACGGCTACAGGCCATCAAAACCGCGGTAGACCCGACCAATGTCATGGGCTTGGCAGGGGGTTTCAAGTTCTAAGGCTTCAGCTGGTACGCCTCCATAGCTACTTAACCGGTATCTTGTTTCTAATAAATTGCCTCTGATTATATGTCAGGCTGCCAGCTGCATGTGTATCTCATGTCCCACTGGCAGCCCCAGGCTACATAGTAGTACCCGAGAGTATAAGAAAACAAACTAAGTAAAGACTGAACGACCGAGCGCTAGAGCATGCTGTGCAGACTCAGATGCTGTACATCAGTCACGCGTGGTCGAGTGGCTGTACAGTAGTGTTCATGAAGCAACCGATGGGGAGTCGGACGTCAAGACGCCCTTCAGACATAAAGGGACATGCAACAAGCTGTTCACGATACTAATGTGCAACGCCATCCATCTGTCACCCTCTCATCACCAGGTTTGCCTAGTCTCCCTTAGGCAGACCAAATAGAATGAAGATAGTCTTTCTATATTATGAGGTTGGCCGGTAAAACGGACAATGCACCTACCCGATCGGCATGCTATTGCTGACCTCCTTCCAATTTTTCAACTTTCATAGCGAATTCTCCTGTGCTAGCAGCATCATATTCACCCTCAAATTCTGGAAGCAACACCTGGCAATGAGATACATGGAGTCGATAACTTGATTGAGTGAACTCTCTTGCCTGGACTCTCTAACAGAGAACGAAAACCTTGCTCGAGCGTACTAATCCTCAGGACCGTCTTCCATGGTATCCTTGGGTGCCTAATTAGCATGGCAGGTTGACTGCGTGATGACATGCTTGGTGAGGTCGATCATATCAATATGCTCTTTGTCTTCCTCAGGCGTACCGGTACGTTCGCTCTAGTTCGCAGCCTTCTTAGAAGGAACGACTATCTTCATTCTATTGGGTCTGGCTAGGGGAGACTGAGTTCACAGTGATTGCCGGTTAAGCGGCTGGGATGTACGATCCTGTATCTTATTAGCGAACTATCAAAGCCGAAATGGCGTCCTTCATCCCAAAACTGACTTTCGTGCCGCTGTTTTTTTTCTTTTTGTCTCATTTATGTCCAGTAAGAACATGCTCTATGTAGGACAAAACTTGGTCACCATTCCCGCCGGCAGTGCAATTCATGAAAGATGAGATAACTTAAATAAAAGAACGCGCAATTATGTGAATACTGTACATGTTGTTCCATTAATAACTGAACCTCGTTACTCGTCTTGTTCTGGGGACAGTCACTGGCTCACTCTGGCCAGTGCATGGCTCATCTCTTATTATGTCGAATTATTCGTACCGTCGAATATTTGGCCATAACACCACAGCACCACTACACTAGCCTACCCATCAAGCACTCCCACCGCGAGCAAAAGAGAAAAGGTAGGGTGGCAGAGACGAAAAGGAAATGCGGTGGAAATATAATACATGCGTAATTGAGACAACAGGGTGACGGTGACCGTTGCCTTGCAGAAGAAGGAACGACTGTCTTCCTTATTTCAAGGTCTGGCTTGGCGAGACTAGTAGACCGTTGCAGGCCTCAACAGCTTGCCCTTTTGATTTTCAGTACAAGGGCCTCGAAATTCAATAGCAGCCAATCGAATTGGTTTCGAGGCGCCTGCATAACGTAATCCTGCAGTGATTTACATCATCTTCATTTGTCCATTTCACTAGAGCCACCCTGATGTCTCAATTGCAACTACACATACATTATTGTATTACATTTCCACCGCGTTTCCTTTTCATTTCTGCCACCCTACTTTTTCTCCTTGGTGTCTGGTGCGAACATCTAATCTATTTTGCATGGACCTGCTCCAATTCGGACGGTCACGGAATCATGCAACAAGCTGTTCACGATGATGCAATCCATCTCCGCCAACCAGCCATGGATGAGGGCCGAGGGTCAGGATGTCGCTGACGCAGCTTTCCCGTGGTTGCAGGCCATCAAAGCTGCCGAGTACTACTGCATTCAGAGCATTGTGTCACTTACTATGATACAGATTATCATAAGTCAACTGCCAGCATTCACTGGCACATCTCCGCCCCCCTTTTCCCATCATAATTACTCACAGAGCACGCGAAAACTGGCCCTTGTATTGAGTAAGATGTCATTGACTTCGATATGTGTGCCCCGCATTCATCCCCTCGACAAAGCCCTTCCCCTGCTCAAACGTCCTGAATCTTACCTACCCAACAAACGAATACGCAAACCTGATAGAGTGAGATCTGCTGCATCGGATGACCCACTCCCAGAGGGTCTAGGCCCACTTGAACAAGAGGTCTCAGGTTCTTCTCCGTCAGTTCTTCATACGAATTCTGGAAATTGTGCGGATATTACCCGATACCTTGAGCCTTTCGCGTGCGTATCGCGGTTGGGCTTGGCTTCAGAGTTCTTAGGCCCATACTGTAGGCCCAGATCAGGGCCTGAGGCCAGGTTTGTCACATTACAGGATGACACAATGTTGTTAGATTCAGTTATAGAGCGTGCAGAGTAGCCTGAGTAGAAGCCCGGACAACGTTACTACATAAAGTGTCGAACAGGTCCAGGTAAACTTGTGTGACCCATTCTGCCCGTCAAGATGACACTCTCTGCTAGTATATCCATCGTGCTTTTTGCAGGCATTGGGGGGTTTATGGCTTCTTCAGCTCTGCTCGGTGACATTACTGCTTGTGCGGCGATCGCGGCCTCCATCTCTTCGAAATCCACAGTTTATTACGACGATATGTACTACTACTAAGACAAAGTGTGAATGCGGCTAAACATTGACAGGATCACTGGTCTATCTAAAGGACAATTATCATTGGGCATCTTCGAGTAGTCAACTCTCTGCTTGCTCCTTCGAACCTGGCACCACTGAGGACCTCGGCAAAGTGGTTCGTGTTACCGAAATAAAGACCTCCTGCCAAATCAATCTCTTGCCATAGCTCCAAATATTGGGAGAGACCAAGACACCGTTTGCAGTGAGCATTGACTTCTTCAGTTTGTGGTTCTATTTACACAGATATCAAATAGATTAAAAGCGGTGGTCACGCGACCAACCCAAATGTTTCGTCAACCCCAGGCGTTCAGATCGCGATGTATTCATTTTCAGACATCACATTTGACTCAGATACCCAGACAGCAACCATTGGCACTGGTAACGTATGGGATGACGTCTATTCAATGCTGGAAGAATACGGTGTGAATGCTGTAGGGGGGAAAGTCACTGGCGTCGGAGTTGGCGGCATCATACTTGGTGGAGGTACGAACGTCGCCGAATGATTCGAACGCGAATTAAGATTTTGTTATTTAATCAGGATATTCGTATCTGACAAACCAGTATGGGCTGGCAATCGACAACGTGATATCGTACGAACTCGTTTTGCCCAATGGCACGGTGACTACAGTGACCAGCTCCAGAGACCCAGATTTGTTCTTCGGCTTGCGGGTAAGTTGTTCGTTATCTAGATTGTCGAGGTTTGAATTCTCATGCCGCTGTGAAGGGAGGTTTCAATAACTTTGTGCGTGGTTCTCTACAGCAGTACCGCGTGAAATACTGGACTGACACCTTCCCTCCCCGCAGGGAATTATTATCCATGTCACTCTCAAAACGTATCCTCAATAAGTTTGGGTGAGACATCAGACCACAGCGTATCGTACAGCACCGTGACAGCTATCAACAGGGTGGACGTATCGTATACAGTGCAGATCGACTCAGCGCAGCAAACGCAGCCATCGCCAAGTTCCCGGCGAACGTTACAGATACCAAGGCAGCGATATACAGCACATATGACTATGTCTTAGGATCGGTAAGTCTATTATAAAGTCAATCTACGCAGGGTCACAGGTTAACGTGCGCCGCTGCGTAGTTTTCACAGTCGAATGCGTTCTATGATGCGCCTACTTACCCGGATGGTATCTTCGATGACTTTTTGGCGATTCCACACATCGAGGAAGATATTTCTACCCGATCCTACGTGTCCTTTATCCGAGCTCTCCCGATGAACGATACGTCTGGCTTTCGGGCTTTATGTCCGGCTTCTACTCACTGCGAAACAGAGCCGTGTTCAATTCCATAGCGATCGAGGAATGGACCGAGTCCTTGTTAAACGACATTGCCGAAGAGACACTTGTGAGCATCGTATGTTTAAATTTATGTTGTTTACTAAGTAATGCGAGCGGTTAATTATACGGCGCTAAGCTGACAGATGCCAGCGTGAGTATAGTCTCTTGCTGTTGTGAACCCTTACGTTGATTCTATCTACGACCACACCTGATACACCATCTGCGCATCCGGATTCTCGTGAACGAGGCTACTCATTCCTAGGAGCTATACTACGCATGGACGAATCCGATTAACGGACGACCTTCGTATATGATACCGTTATTGCCAGTTCCAACTATGTGGAGCAGGTAGCGATCGCCGCAGGGCAGGACGTTGGCAATGTGGTCGTGTATGGCAATGAAGCATCTCCTTCTACATCCTTAGAGGATATCTACTGGAGAGAATCTGGCGCGTCTGCAGGATATCGAGAAGGCTGTTGATCCAGATAACGTGATGGAGCTCGCTGGAGGGTGGAAATTGTAGGTGGAAAATGAAATGGGCTGAGATACCAACCATAGACGTAATGTCATGTCAAAATGTTGCTTGATCTGAAATATGATTAAAGTGGATATACGGACAGGATAGTATACAAAGGCGTGTCCTCCATATGGGACAGCATGAAGTAAGAACAAGACAATACTGGCAAGCGATTTGGTATCTTCACTTTATTTGGCTCACTCGTTTTGAGCATCTCAAAGTCCAGTTTGCAACTGCCCTTTGCCGAGCATATATAAATCTGTGAACAGTGCGACCAAGTCGATGGGTGCTATTCTAGGTTAGTACGTTCTGAGGTGCAAAAATATGTACACGTACAAGCTCCGTGGTTTCAGGGCGATCCTCATTGAGTATGCGTCTTCGCCGTCGTTATCTGGTTGAGTAGTCAATGATAGCTGGAAGACTCAACTTTACAACTTACAGTATCCGACCTCTTTCCTGTGGATTTTGAAGCCAAGCTTCTCGCTGTACAGAGTGAAGGCAGGTCGATTGGATTTGCGTACATGGAGCTGAATGTACTCTATGTTGTATGATTCAATCATGGCCTTTTCTGGAGATAGTTCGGATTAATTTTGGCGCCAAATCAGATGGCGCGAGTAAACCGACTTGACATAAGCATTAATCGCTTCGCGATACCTAGCCTACGGTATGTTCGGAGTACGGATAGAGAGTTCACATGACCGACTTGCAACCAAGGGTATTTCTCATCTGGCTCTCTGTAGGATTGTGTATTTAGTCATCAACAACATATGTACGACTTTGACCCACATTGAAGAGAGCACATATCCCACTACGCGCCCACTGCTGTCCTCTGCGAGAAACGAAACTTCTGGCCATGTTATGAAGGAATAGGCCCCTACAAGTCCAGATGGGGATAGCATTTTCACGAAACTAAAGGAGACCTACAGAATCTCATGTGGTAGTTCTCAGGGAGGTTGTGCAAGTTGCATTGCTGTATCTTGGTGAGATCCTTCGGCTGAGCGCCACACGTTTGGTCATAAGAACAGCGTTGAACACCAGACTCAGCATGCGTAGAATCAAGACTGGGAACCAAGCGTACCTCTGCTCTTCGAATATTCATCTAGATTCTGGATAGTAAGACGTATGTCGCAAGACGCGAACGTAGGGGCCTTGGGTTGCCGGAGGTGCACGTGTCGGTGCAGGATGTAAACAGGTGTTTACACAGCTTTAGCGCCTGTGCTTGTAACCCCACTAACGCAGGCGTCTTCGTCGTCGGTGTCCATTTCCATTGCTGAAGTTAAGGTTTGTGTGTGTAATTACATGATAATTCCCACTACCAATTACATAATACGTAAGTACTTGTCCGGATCTTCCATCCTCAGACTGAGTCATTCATACTTACTCGAACAGCATCGCAGTGCTATCCTCAATATCAATTATCCTTCTGACGAGATGATCTAGGATGATCCCGATCTAAAGCTGACCAGGCCAACCCCGACACCAACGACGAATTGGGCTAATCGAACCTCAAAGCAAGCCTAATGCCAACCCGCCAAGAAGTTCCTCCGACAATCGCTAATGCGTGACGCACACAACCCGTGGTGGACTCCCTTTTGGATGGCTGGCGACCTCGCCTGTTTGTTTTAATCTAAGCTTCAAAACACGGTGCCAGGTCCGTACTGTAAGGAACGTGCATTTGGGAAGTTGAGAAGATCACACTTGCATAGACGTTAACTGCTCGTTTGACCTCGTGGCCGAGTTTGCAGAATGGCAGCAGAGGTAGATGCAAGTGTTAAGTCAGGATTCCACGAAGTCCGGGTTTCTGTAACTTACAAAAAATGACAATGCACGTTGTCATTTACAAAATAGCTGTTCTAGAAGGAAGTATGTTCCCGCACCGTCAGACGAGTGTATTCCCCGGCCACCATCGGTTTGACAAATTCACGAATCGGTATATCTTCGCGCCCTAAGTCTCACATGCAAATATCGTTCCAGGAACCTCTACTAGTGCCAGTAACCCACTAGTCGCTGCCAACATATGGTCTGAGCCCACTCCATAGCGATGAGAGAGAGAGGGAAAACCAGCGAGAAAAAGTCTTTTCAAAAATTCCCTCGACTTCAATTGAATGACTGCGAGGCGCATGATGACACCAACAAGGAGATGTTCACAGAGAGACACTGTTCTTGACTTGGTCTTTATCCAGACCGAATGGTTTACCTGGACCATGCCCGACACTTTATGTACCTAGGTTGTCCGGGCTTCTGTTCGGACCACTCTGTACACTCTATACATGCCTGAATCTAACATGTATTGGCATCCCAAGATGTGTACCTCATAATGCGCATTGTGCTTAGGTTTCATTGGTACCTTACAGTAGACAAAGGTTCAAAAAAAAAAGAAAGAAAGAAAGAAAGAAAAAAGACATACCTTTTTTAAGGTAGATTGCGATGTTAAACTTAAAGAATGTTCGCCAAGTCAGATTGATTATCTTTGATATGCCTCGATGCACAGGAGCGTGACGGCAGCCAGCAAGCGACGGAGGAAGCAGTAGTTTCGTGACCAGCGCCAACAACCAAGGATCTCCCGGCCGCCAGTGGGAAAATGCGTCAAGATCTAGCAACAAGTTGACAACAACCTAGCTGGCAAATGAGAGTGATATGGATGCACTAACCTCTCTGAGTTGATGATGTCATAATTAATGCGCACTTGATGGTCGTGCGCACACGGTGTCGTGCAATGTTCGTAGATTTTATCGCGCACCGTAAGGTTCAACGTGTCGCGCATTCGGCAGTCGTATCGCGCAACTATGTTTGGAGCGTCATAGTAGAAGCCCGGACAACTGACATCGAACCATCACTACCGCCGCACCGAAGCTTTGTGCGAAAGTTGTATCGTAGTTGTATCGCTCATTCATGATTAATTGATTACTAAAGCGGGGTTCGAAGCGTCATATCATCCTGTCATCATTAAAACTACAGCCTTGAACTCCGCGAGTTGGTTCCGAGTAGTACTCAAAGTTGTGACGAGCCTGTGAACCGAAGCGAATCAAAGTGGAAAACCTTCTCTTCTAGTGGGTGAATGTGGGAGCGAGAAGGCTGCAAGGCATGCAAGCATGTGGAAGGTGCACACAGCTTGTACAAATTGAGGGGCGGGCAAGGGGCAAGCCCGCGCTATGGGCGAACGACGAATGCAGGGTGCCAGGGGAAAGGGTGCAAGTAACCATGCAAGTGGAGGAAGAACGAGTGGAACGGGCTGGCACGGGTCATATTGGAAGGACGCTCGTGTTGAATTGGCAGGCGCGGGCACACTAGGACAGGAGGGACATCAACTGACCGAAAGTCCGAGGTCCTAAAGTGCGGTGCGTTAGATAAACGTTGCTTCGTGTGGAAGCAACGTCTCGGCTGACTTTATGCAGCTCATATCAAAATGAAAGCTACACCATTACAACGAGATTTCAGAGACATGCCTCCGGTCAGACAGACAATTGCAAGAGTCTGAGGGAGCCCAGATCTAGAGATGTAATGGTGCTGTTTTATTGAACACCAACGGTGCGGTAAATGATGCAAATACCTACCGTCCTTTGAAAGAGGTGCTTTAAATGCCACTGTCCGGCCATCAGAGAGTGTACATGTGGAATCAATGTGAAATCCGCATAAGCCTCTCGCGAGTCGCTTCTTCGATGTAATGGAAGGGATTGCGTGACCGTGGTAGTGCGTCTCGGACCTTGCCGACACTAGATCTGAGATTTGGGCAGTGCCAACCCTTTCCTGAGTCGTCTGGTTTCCCATACAATTTGCCTGAGGTGAATCTCCATCCTTGACCCATCTATATACTTGCGCCAGTGCCGCCGCAGGCTCCTCTCAAGTCAAGTGGAATAATACTCCAGCAGAAGTGCTGATGCCCATCCAGTTCGGTGTTGAGCCGCTGCTTCACAGAATGAACTTTGCAGGCCTGTGCCGTGATTGCATTCAAACGCCATATCACCCAGATTACTGGCTTGAACTAAGCCCCCATCGATGCCTGGGCAGGATTTCACCCCACCCATATATGAGATTGGAGGATCCTGTTCGCAAGGCTCGTGGACGCAACGTCTTTTTTTAGCACCTATGTCCATAAGGGTGTCCAATTTTCGTATTCGTGAATACTCTGATCAAAAGGAGTGGTGTCGATGCTGGCTTTACCACAGACAAGTGAATCTTGGATTTCTCCCCTTTCGCTGGCCCTGAAGGCTGACTCCTCCCAGTGCCGTTTCGTGACTGTGCGCTGATAGACTAAATCCGTCGATCTCGTCACTTGGCACATTACGGCTACATCATCAAAGATCGGCATCCCTTTATCTTCGCAGGACTGCACATCAGCAAATGCGACTTTGTTCGAAAGCACCCACAAAACGCTCGTGTGTATATTCTTTTTGGTTTAGTTCAAGTTTGCGTTCGTAAGCACACATTTTTGGTTATATGTTCAGCATCTCCACCAATCGCATGAGTGCGCTACTGAAGTCGTAAGCGTTCATTTCAGTGGTTTTGCGATGCAGAGTCCTCGAGGCCAACAGCAAGTCTGACGCATCCCAACTCTGAGTTCCTTGCCCATGGGATCGCATCGACGATTTCTTTGCTTCTGATTGCGTGCTTATCGGTTCTTCTCAGACCCGGGAGGGCAAGGAGGTATGCGAGGCGGTCTGTAAGGTTTTTCGAAATATATCGTGAGTGTATTCGTGGTGGTACGAGCTGATGATGTGTTGACCTACCACACAGAAAAGAACAGATGTCCGCCTGTGCATCAGCTCCATCAATGCGCTTTCCGCCACTCGTGAAGCCACAGGCTGGCTCTTGGCATCACGATTGGGTAGTACTATTGGAGGTGGTGATCGTGCTTTGTCTTTGATCTGTCCGTCCTTGAATTCTCACTGAATTGATACATTTGCATGTGCCAGGTGGAAGACACCCTTGCTGCACTCTCTCTCATGTCCGCTCGGCCGCTTGCGTCCAAGCTCTCATGCGTAGTTCGCCACTTGCATAGCTGCTTACACCTTTTTGCCTGACACCTTGCGTTCGCCGTTCGCCCCATATCGCAGGCTTGCCCCTTACTCACCCTTCAATTTGTACAATCTCTGTGCGCATCTCACATACTTACATGCCTCCTCGCTCCCACATTCACCCGCTAGAAGAGAGGCAAAAATCAGGTAAAATGACCTGTTACTTTTCCACTTTGATTTGCTTCCGTTCACGGACTTTGACTACAACTCCGCGGCATCGACTCGGTGGACAGAGTTCGAAGCTTTAATGAACATTTAATAATGACGGGATGAAGTGCCGCTCCAAACCCCACGTTGATAACAATAAAGTTCGAATAAGCAATACAACCTAGGGCGGCGGCCGCGCAACCATGTGATGCTGGCGTTGTGTGTGGCTTCGCGGTTGTGATCGTCGATAGGCAGCATTACTAAGCAGTAGCATAATTAATGCCGCGGTTCATCGCACCGTGATGAACCGCGGTAGATAATGATTCAGAAGAAATTGTTAGTGTCACATCAGAGGCTCCTTCTCAAACACGAAGCTCATCTGAGAGGCGGCCTAGTTTACGTTCTCATTTGGCGCTCTCATTGGTGGAGAGGTACTTAGGCGACGCTAGGCGCTCGGTGTCCCTGAACTACCCCAAAAGTATCGCTCTGAAGTGTCTCAAGACGAGTCCAAACATAGATGCTGTATACCTGGATCTCACATGTGTTGGTCCAGGATGTGCACCTCATCCTCAGAAATTTGCCTGAACCCTGCTTAGAGCTACTTCATGTGGCTATTAGTAGGTTGTGCGAGCTTCTATAACGCTCCAAACATAGTTACGTGATAACCTTACGGTGCGCGATAGAACCTCCTACTAGTAACATTGCGCAACACACGCTGAGAGCGTGCGGCACGACCAACACTTTACGACGCTGCTGCTTCCTAGCCTTAGGAACGGCTATCTTCCTTCTGTAGGGTCTGACTACGGGAGATTAACTGCTTCCTCATTCGCAAAAGCGGCTGAAATTTCGCGTAGTTTAAGTGTTAGAAATCAATTTAGTTCACCTGAGACCATACCAAACAGAGAATGTCAGGAATCGTAAAACGATAGTTTTTCAACGGGTCCAAACACCGATGCTAGTAAGTGATGGAGGAGCAGGCTGCTCCTCCATCACTTACTGGTTACCGTCACGCTCCCGTGCATCGAAGCAGCATATTGATCAAAGATAATCAACCCGACTCGGCGAATCTGTTTTAAGTTCAACATCGCAATCTGCTTTAAATTTATGACGTGACACCAATGAACCCAACCGTATTGTAACGTACACATCCTGGGATGCCAATACATGTCAGATTCAAGCATGTATAGAGCGTGCAGAGGGGCCCGGGTAGAAGCTCGGGCAACCTAGGTATATAAAGTGTCGAGCATGGTCCAGGTAAACCATTCTGTCCGTCGAGATGACACTCTATACTGGTATATCCATCGTGCTTCTTGCATGCGGCATTGGGGGACGTGCGGCTTCTTCGTCAGATCTGCTCCGTGATACTACTGCTTGTGCGGAGATCGCGGCCTCCATTTCTTCGAAATCCGGAGTGTATTACAATGGTATGTGCTATTAAGACTAAAGGTGACCAAGGCTAAACATCGACAGGACCGGTCTATCTAAAGGACAACTATCATTGGGCGTCTTCGAGTAGTCAACTCTCTGCTTGCTCCTTCGAACCTGGCACCACTGAGGACCTCGGAAAAGCGGTTCGTGTGGCTGAAATAAAGACCTCATGCAAATTAGTTGATCTTATATCACAGCTCCAAATATTGGGAGAGACCAAGACACCGTTTGCAGTGAGCATTGACTTCTTCAGTTTATGGTTCTATTTACACAGATATCAAATAGATTAAAAGTGGTGGTCACGCGACCAACCCAGATGTTTCGTCGACCTCAGGCGTTCAGATCGCGATGTATTCATTCTCAGACATCACGTTTGACTCAGATGCCCAGACAGTAACCATTGGCACTGGTAACGTATGGGATGACGTCTATTCAACACTGGAAGAATACGGTGTGAATGCTGTAGGGGGGAAAGTCACTGGCGTCGGAGTCGGCGGCATCACACTGGGTGGAGGTACGAATGTCGCCGAATGATTCGAACGTGATTTAAGATTTTGTTATTTGATCAGGATATTCGTATCTGACAAACCAGTATGGGTTGGCAATCGACAACGTGATATCGTATGAACTCGTTTTGCCCAATGGCACGGTGACTACAGTGACCAGCTCCAGCGACCCAGATTTGTTCTTCGGCTTGCGGGTACGTTTTTCGTCATCTAGAATTGTTGAGGTTACAAATTCTCATGCCGCTCTGAAGGGAGGTTTCAATAACTTTTGTGCGTGGTCATCTGAAGAACCCCGTATGAAATTATAGACTAACTCCCTAGTAGGGAGTTGTTACCCACGTCACTCTCAAAACGCATCCTCAAGGTCAAGTTTGGGTGAGACGTCAGACCACAGCCCATCGTAAAGCACTGACGATCGATGAATAGGGTGGACGCATCACATACAGTCAAGATCAAGCCGAGGAAGTAAATGCTGCCATCGCCAAGTTCTCTGCGAACGTTGCAGATCCCAAGGCATCGATGTATGGCACATATAACTATGTCTCTGGAGTGGTAAGTCTGTTCCAAAGGCAATCTACGTAGGGTCGCAGGTTAACGTGCTGCTGACTAGCCTATAATATCGTGCATGTTGTTCTATGGTGAACCCACGTGCCCCGATGGTATCTACGATGACTTCTTGTCGATTAAACACTACGATCAAGACATTGCTACCCGGTCCTACTCATCCTTGATCCAAGTTGAGCCGTTGAATGCCACATCTGGCCTTAGGTAATTTTTCCGTTTTATGCTCAGCGTATACTCACTGCGAAACAGAGCTGTGTTTCATTCCACAGCGATCGAGGAGTGGACGGAGTCCTTGTTGGATGCCGCTGCCAACGAGACCCTCGTGAGCATCGTATGTTCTGATTTAGGTCGTCTACTGACACGATCGGCTAGTTCTACGGCGAGAAGCTTGCTGGTATCGTGACTACGATGACTTACAACATCAGGCCCTACCTTGATTCTATCTACGACCACACCGATATACCATCTGCGTATCCGGATTCGCGTGAACGAGGCTACTCATTCCTGGAGCTATACTATGCATGGACCGATCCGAGTCACGACGACCTCGTATACGATGCCGTTATTACTAGTTGTAATCATCTGGAAAATCTGGCGATCGCCGCAGGGCAGGATGTTAGAAATGTAGTTGTGTATCCCAACGGTGCAGCTCCTTCCACACCCTTAGAAGATATGTACGGGAAGAATCTGGCACGTCTGCAGGATATCAAAAAGTCTGTTGATCCAGACAATGTGATGGGGCTCGCCGCAGGGTGGAAATTTTAGATATGTCCAGGTGCCAGCCTGCCGGAATATCCCGGCACCATGCGTCCAGCTGAGCGGTTGCGCTGTTTGCTTCCTCCATTCGTTTTTCTTCTCCCCCACGACATCGAGTTCGTCGTTCATTACACTCCTCACTCGCTCGAACAGGTTTCTTTGTACCCGCCCACCACTCCCTTTGAATTTATCACACCGTAATTCTACTCCTAGTATTTTATTTAGTCATGCGTCTTATGGTCTGCTCTATCAATTGTATTTTACCGTCCCAATTTTTGCTACTCGAAGAGTCATTTGACATGATCGAATTCGTAAGCAGTTGTCCCGCCCTCCCAGCGGCTCCACCTGCTTGCGTCCCATCCCGAGCTAACGCTCGGCCCCACCTGTACATGCCAGGGTTATGCTTAACCATAGCTAGTAAGCAATGAGGAGGTTTTGTAAGTTTATTTGTAGTCTACAGATCCCACATGATTAAGCTTAATGGCTTCTGAGATTCTCCGGTGTCCCAAACCAGCACTAACGCCTGAAATATTACCAAATTTAGATATTCCAGTATCCTCACTATTCTCACATATCCCTGCCAGCTCTACCTGCTTCACCACAGCTTATCCCCCTCACCACTCCTGTATATAAGTAGTAGCTTGCATATATTTACAAAAACATGACTACGTATGTCGTCGTTTACTAAACAGCTGGTTTAGAAGGCGGTATGTCCCCGTGCTGTTGAGCGTTGGAGTGGGCCGGCCCTGGACTCTACGAGCAGGAAGCAATGCTAAATGACCCTCCCTCGGCTAGCTCTGCTACAAACCCTGCAGCCACCTCGCCTATACCCCTAGAGACCCCTACTCCAGTGTATTCTCTGGCCATGAATTTCATGCATGAGTATATCTTCGCGAACTATGCCTTCACAGTCATGCAATCCGCTGAAGGCGACCCCCACTGTAGTCTAACACGCAAATATTGTGCCACCCAGGTCAGTGCGAGAAGCACAGGAACCTCTACAAGCGGCCCGATAGTCGCCGCCAGCGCCTGATCTGACCCCACTCCATACACAGCGATCGCTACTGCAATCGCAAGCTCCTGTGCAATCCACTAATTTAGTACATCATTAAATGAAGGAACTTGGAGATACGCACGAAGTTGTTACTTCCTGCGGTGAAAGCCTGCACCACTGCCATTTCATACGCGAAATAACCATTGTCCGCATTGCCTTTACGAGATTCTCGGCGAGCAAGAAAGAACACAAGCGCGAAGGCTGACGTCCACATGATGACAAAGTACAGGATCATTGGTACGAATACCCGGAAAACAGGACCGAGATTCTGCACGATATGATGTCCTTGGTACGCAAACATGACGATGATGGTGTACAGAAGACCGATGAGAGCAAGAGGGGAAAAACGTGGTGCAAAAGTCTTGTCAAAGAATTCTCTTGACTTCAATCGAATGACTGCGAAGCGTGTGATAATACCAGCAAGGAGAGGGATTCCAAGGTACTGTTGAATTGTTAACGCAATAATCGTTCTGATACTCGAGCAACTCACGATTAGAACTGAAATTGCCACCGCACCATAGGCGAGATGAACACCCTGGTCGCTGTGTCCAATGACGTTCACAAACAAGACTGCATAGGGTGAGTAGAGTATTATTTGGAGCACCGAGTTTACAACCACGAGAATTGCACAATATTCGCCATCCCCACCGGCCAACTGATTCCATACCATGACCATGGCAATGCAACGAGCGAGCCCGACGAGGATTACGCCTGTCCTGTACGTCGGGAGGTCGGGAAGCGTGGCCCATGCGAGACCGAGCATAATAAAGGGGCCAATGATCCAGTTCAGAATCATACTGATTCCCATGTGCATCCACAGACGTCTGGACAAAAATATTCGCGATAGGGCCTCATATTTGACCTTGGTGAGAATAGGCCACATCATAACAATGAGCCCTATTGCAATCGCTTTAATTTTGTAAGTAGGATTCATAATGTGTCAAATATATGCGCTTACGGACGGAGACACTGTCGAACTTGACGGTGTCAAACGCCTGCTGCACGCCAGGTACAAACTCGCCGATAATTACCCCGACGACCATGCATACCAATATGGCCGGCGTCAGCAAGCGATCTAGTATACTGAGCTTCTGGAACAGAGCTATGCTGCTGTCAAAAGAGGCCCAAGGTGGTGTCTCGGTGAAATTACTGTACCTTTAGGTGCCACCAGGTCATGATGGCCATTCTCCTGAGTTGCTTCCGGGGTGTAAGGAGACGAACAATCGAGTGACCTCGAAAGTTGCTCGTCTGGTTTTATGACAACATTTACTGCCTTGTTCATGTTGGTGTAGGCAATGAAGTACAAGGATTCGTGATCGACTTTTGAATCCCTCGATTTTGAATATCGATTGCTCAACATGATGTCAAACTCAAAATCACTCATTATGTAACAATATTACCTCAATTTAAACTTCTTTATGGATAGGTAAGTTCTTGCAGTGGGGTCCGACACCGAGGCCTGAGGGTTATATGCCAGAGGATTTTCTTCTGTGTGTTTTGGTCTACATCCACTATAGAATCTTTGCTGATTGTGACTCCGAGGAGGAAGATGACTTCAATGTGTCTCGTGCTTAAAGGTAAAGCAAGCAAAAAGGAAACTATGACTAAGATATGACATGACTAAGGCGAATTTGACTTCTGGATTCTCATTGGCTTGAGCTCTCCGTCCTTGACACGAGCTACCATAAGTATTTGTGTCCAACGGCCTCGAGGCGAGTCGCTCAAATCAGCCATTATTACCAGCCCAAAAAGTCAGATATGCAAACAAGCTCCAGATTATATTCGTTGCCATAAACCCTTGTGAAGGAATGTGGTTTGTGGCCTTGAAGCTTTGAAAGTGGCGTATCGTGATGGGCCTCAGTGCCCCAAAGGACTAGGTGTCATGTAGAACCTTCTCAGAAGTTCGTGGAAGTAATCGTGAGTGAAGGCCCGTCGGTATTTTCGTCTTCATTTTGATTTTGATTTTGACTTTGATTTTGACTTTGATTTTGACTACTGTCCGCTGGATTTGAAATCTGTGGTATATATTTACTTACAAATCACCCGTAATCCCAGACTACTGCTTACTGGTATGCTTGCAGGAACAGTACCAACCAGTGATGAAGGGGTCGTCAGCGCAGTATGTGATGCTTACAGCTCCATTGCGAGAGAAGGTGCACGCCCAGAATGTGGGTGTTCGACCATGTGATCTAAATACGTGTTCTTATTGTTCGCTATCAGATTCTGAAGCCGTTGCAGAGGCGTTCGGATACACAGTGGAGCAGTTGAAGTCTATTCCATCAGAGTCGCACATGGGGCTAAGCTGCGGAAATCCTGTTGCAATGGCGTTCATCAGAGAGGCGTGTCTTTCGAAGCCCTGATCTATTCATAATCTAATGATGTTCACAGGGAGAAACTATTCTTGACTTGGGCTCTGGCGCTGGTATCGATGTCCTCCTTGCAGCCCAGAAAGTCGGTCCCAAGGGGCAGGCCATCGGTCTGGACATATCCGCAGTGGGTGTCAATAAAATTGTACATCCACATCATGATAATCAGAGCAGGATATGGTCAATCTAGCGCGCAAGAATGCCTTTAAGCAAGGGTATAAGCCGCCTCAGGTAGTCTTTATCCAGACGAAGCTGACGCAACCCCTACCTGTGGAAACTGCCTCAGTGGACTGCATTCTATCAAACTGCGTCATTAATTTGCTCCCTGAGGCAGGCAAGGCAGCCCTCCTGAGAGAGACTTATAGGGTCCTTAAATCCGGTGGACGCCTTGTGGTTGACGATGTGAGCCTCTCGTGCTGAGCAGTTGCTCTGGTGATCCTAAATTTTCATCATAGATTATCGCAAAGAAGTCATTTCCGGATACCGTCCGGTCCGACCTTGCCGCTTACATCGGATGCATTTCAGGAGCGGTGCAGTTAGAGCAGTACAGAACTCTTATGAAGGATGCTGGGTTCACGGGTGAGTGCTAGTGTGTGAAGTAGACGCTTGTCGTTGATCTGTTATAATCCAGATGCGTTGTTTGTCGAGACTGGCGGCGATCTCGAGGTCTATAAAACCGCTGAACCTACCGGTGGTTGCGCACTACCATCTAGCCCTTCGACCAAATGTTGTGCGGCTATTGCCAGTCCTCTGCCTCAAACTAATATCGGGAACCTCAACGAATGGGCTGGTAGGGAGATAATCGTAGAAAGACGAAACATCAAAACTCATTCATAAAAGCTTCATACCAGATATACGCAAAGAAAATTTCCTCGGATAATGCAGCCGCAGAAAAATCGCCTCCAGCACTAAATCGATGGTGGGATGCTTATCCGAAAGATAACCTGACTTCCGGTGATGTCGCAAGCCTGCTTCGCGACCCTGATCGTTCAGACTATGTGATCATCGATGTTCGAGGAGATGATCGCGTTGTGAGTCGAAAATAGCGTGTTGAATGATTCGACTGACGTTAGGTGGATACAGGGTGGTCACGTTCGGGGAAGTGTTCAATGGCGAGCGGACGCGTTCTTAGGTGAACTAGACAAATTTTACGATGAGTACGGCAAGACAAAGCAGGTGATCTTTTACTGTGGGAGCTCCAAAGGAAGGGGATCTCGGTGTGCTGCTTGGTGAGTAGTACGTCTGTGGGGTCCGTTTTGCTAAAAGCAAGTTCAGGTATCAATATTACCTCAATGGCAAAGGTAATACGGTGTCGAAAGCTTGTGTTCTAGAAGGTGGATTCAACGGATGGAGATATCCTGACCTGGTGGATGGAACAAACAGTCTGTGAATGGCTAAACATATGTACGGAATAATACAAGGTTTGCATCATTGACTTTGACAGTAAAACATATTATCTGCAGATGGCATCTCCAGTCCAAGGGTGTATGCAGACCCTTCACTATGAGCGGCGAACACCTAAATGTCACTTTACCCGTATTCGGTTCTGCAAACGGACAAGTCTCGGTCAATGACACAACTACGTATCGTACTATGCCAGCAAAGTTGACCCATCGCTGACCAGGATAAGGAAAAGATCAACTCAAGAAAATCTCATCTCCGAGTTTCTCGGGCGCGCTACCCCCAAGCGTAAGCCTAGCGCTTTGAAATGTTTGCTGGCAAACAGGAAATTGGAATTGTAACATAAAGGAACGTCCATTTCAAGATAATACAGTCGACTTCGATGCATGTTGGTTCTGATACGATGACGACTTTGGCGAAGGCCATCAGTCAGGGCTTGCCTACGTGATCATTGATGTGAACTGACCTTTTAAAAATGCCTGTTTGAATGGAACGTTCCTCGTGACGTGACTTCTTACAGGGGAGGACTGTACTATACGTTCATCCGAACGATCCTTCCTCAGTATTCCGCACAGGAAATATGTCGCTATGGACGGAGACACGATACTAGTCAATCGGATCATTACACGACAGGCGATTATCGATGGCCTGATATGATCGTCTCCTGTACGGCATGTAAATTAATCGAACGAAAATTACTGAACAATCAGGCCATCCACGATTAATCTCCTTTTGAGCGCGGGAGAAGATGCAGAAAGGAGCGCCAGGGTACATCATGTGCCACGTCGACGAAAGGAATGGCGGAAATGTACACCGGTGATTACGATTGTGGTGTGCGCTAGGACCTACCTCCGATAAGCCATAGATCACGGTGTTTTGACGATCACAGGATCATAATGGATAGGCCATCAGCTCTACTGCCAGACCCTCATGATGGTCAAAACGTTCCTCGTCGAAGGGCGCGAGTTGCCTGAAATAGGACCAAACTAGATCTTCATCATGATAACACGTTTTACGTCGCGAAGATGCACTGGATACGGTAAGTGGAGGCGCGCTAGCAAAACTCTCGTGAGCGACACGTTAAATCATGCAGTCACAAGACCGATGCTGTGATGATGAATATAGCGGAAATGACGGTTTTCGGGAGCGTTGCATTTTGGTGTCATGAAGGGCGCTCTCTGTGCTTTATAGAGGCTTCTCGAAACTAGATATAGTGAAGTCGGTCTACTTTTCATTCTGATTTTTCGTGCCAAGTGCCAAGCAGAGGAAAATTAGTCGAAGAACCCAGTGGGAAGAGTTTCCAGGCGATAGTCAGAGAGTCCGCCCGCGTATGTAGAAGCGATTCGTGCGCTGGTTGCATGAAGTATGCTGGTTCGAATGACAAGGGAACGGGGCGAAGAGCAGGCGGTACATGAGTTAAATATTCTTGACACGGCACTGCATGCATGCATTGATGCGATTCTGATCGATTGTTCTGTTTTTACAGTGGCCACGATGCAGTTTTGAGAGCGTGCTGAATGGCAAGTGGCATGGGCTGACACATGGCCCATGACTCTTAGCCGGTGTTTTGTCTGATGCGGCATGCCCTCATTCAATTGACGGCTAGCTTCCTCTCTTCCTCGACACGGAAAGGTTGGACCTAATTAACGTCCTTGATCCAAATCTTGTTTGCATCTCGTCCTGGAATTTTCTGATAATAAAATCTGGGTTTCTCGTTAGCGTTTATGGCTTATTGCGTGGTTTTTTGAACCAGTACCCTGTACATTGACAGCGTCGATTGCATAAAAAGGCGGCGTAGACAAGCGAGAACGTTGAACGTTGAACCAAAAAACGTTCACGGCTAGCGTTGAGCTAGCTAGTTTATCAGGACACCGGTTGGACAAGAGGTGGGAACAAGAACCAATAAACCACCCATCTTCGCATCTCCTGCCAATCCCGGAATAAAGCACTCTGACAGCGTGCTTGTCAGCAGTAGACGCTCTAGGTCCGTCTCTTAGTTTCTCATTTGTTCCCCACTAAGTACAACTTATCAGAACGCCTAACTCTTGTCGTCTTGTCCCTTTTCAGCATCCTCATACACTACAGTCACGATATGCCTGCAATTCGTGAATATGATTTGTATCCTAACGATGTCGAAGATGATGGTGAGTTTTCTCCTTTAAAATCATCCTCGATGTCTTTCTCATCATTTTAATGAATCATTGAATGCAGATGGGATGCCCCCGCTCGTCGATAACCCAAATACATCGATGTCGTTTACTTTCTTCACCGATATGACTCCCATCACCGCCTTCAGCGTTGATCCAACCGCTCCCTGCGAGAATGTATGGGATCACCCAGCGTCTGCGTCCCCTGTGGAGTTTACAGACTCCTCTGAATATCCTACAACCCATACCGCCGATCGCGTCTCTCATGGCAAGAAACGGGACGCTTCGTACATCCCACGCCCACCCAACGCTTTCATTCTCTTCAGATCGTCGTTCATCCGGAGCCAACAAGTTCCGGAGAAGGTCGAGGGGAATCACAGCACCCTGTCGAAGATTATTGGTGCGTTCATGTTCACCGGATCTACTCAATACTAATGTTATTGCATTCAGGCAAATACTGGAAAACTCTTCCTCGTGAGGAAAGAGAGATCTGGGAGGCCAAGGCTCTCGTTGCTCAGGCGGAACATAGAAAGCGCTACCCAGACTGGCGTTTCAGACCTGGCGCTAACGCACTTGCCAAGCTCAAGGTCAAGGATCCCGGAATAGCGAACCGGAGACGAAACGCGCAGAATAACAAGAAAACCCGCGGAGATGCTGAATCGAAGAAGAAGAATAAGAGTAAAGATGAAAGGTGTTCGATGATTGCGGATCTTCTTGTTGAAGGCAAGACTGGGGCTGAACTGGAAAGTGCGCTCAGAAACTGGGAGAACGGAATTGCTAGGGAAGTCGTGTCGTGTAAAGGCGCTGTTGGCCAGGAAGGTGAAGATCATCGTGACGGAAGTGATGGAGTGAGGTGGAGCGAAGCTTGCCTGACTACCGATCACTTTCAGATGGGGCCGGTTCAATGCTCGCAAGACCTCTTCCATCCCAGTCACATCACACAGGTTAACGCCGATGGCCACGATCATCTCGCCACGAGTCAACCTCGCTGCAAGACTCTACACGACGATCGCTTCAAAGTACCTCTCACCGCGATGTTCAAGCGTTCTCTGTCCACACCTGCTAGGCACTTCGCCTCTCCCGCGGATGTACCAGATCTTAGCCACAACGATTCTCTAACCAGTAACTTCTCTGACGTCTTATCCGACACTGCAAGTTCTCCACTCAGCGTCTGCAGTCCTTCAACTTTTCCATCAGAGCAATATGAAGATTTGTCAGTCGCTGTGTACGGTGATTCCATGGGCCATCTGTCGCCCCTTCTTCTGCCGTCAGGAATAGGGGATGGTTCTCCTGCACGTTGGAATGACGTGAGTTCCGTCGCACTTCTCTTCTTCATGGCATGTGCTAATTTTGTATCTTTGGCAGCCCTACAATCTCCTCGGAGCTCCATCACCTGTTGGATCGTTATCAGACTGCCCCGGTCTGACATATGGACATAGTCCCTCTGTTTCGCCAGTCGACGTGAGCTTTGGGAACTATTCCTTCCCTTCGCCAACGCTAGCGGCACTTACTGCAACAAAGCCCCAGAATATTTCTGCTGGCCTCGATTACCCCATTTCGTACGATACCCAGTGCTACTCCTCTTACTCGGCGCTCAAAGGGTGGGCCGATGGGCAATACGCGTCTTTTGATACCTTTCCAGAAGGTCCCGTGCCACAGGTCTTTGTCAACCAACACGCCGGCGCACCACCAGCGATCTACGAATGGTCCCCTCTCGACGATACCGTACGTGCTGACTATGCACCTCAGCTTCATAACGCATTCGAAAGCAGCTACTACAACGATTTCAGATTCTGAAATTCAGTCCCCCCTGAACTTGTGTATATCCTTCCTTGCGCCACCCCTCCCCTAGACTTTTTAACGATAACCAGGAACTGAAATCGGAATGTACTGCCAGTGCTTCAACTTGGTATGATTTTATTCTATGCAACTGTTTTACTTTTTCCATAGATGAGCTTTCCCCATCTCGACTGCGACTGCTATTGTTATGCGTTCATTCATCCCGATGTTTTGTACTATGCGATCCCTCTTGTTTCACGTATGCATGTTGTTTGTTCTGAAGTAACGTTTGTACGATACTATTGTGCTGCTGTCGTGTTGTGTATGTACCCTTGGACTAATCGATGTTAAAGCTACCCTTGGCACCTGCCTAAGGCAGGTATGCGAAGGGACTCCCCTGAGATCTGCTCCTGCTTGACAACCGCAACTTAGTGACAGTGCGCCTGGTTCCTCGAAACTGCAGCTACCACCACTGAAAAGTCTCTTCATTGGGCTAGAACTTCGCACTCTATGTGTTCCACGCTGCCCACGTCGATACGGCTGGATCTTCGGAGCACGGAGGGCTATTTTTAGCAGAGGAAGCAAACTAGAACCACATGTATCACATGCCACCATGGGCAGGTACTACTCCGGCTTTTAATTATGAAGGTGTTCGTCATCGCCACATCGCCACCCCCTGCATATACACAGAATTCAAAAACAAGGTCAGATAACGGTGGTCTTGATCACGCTGTGAACAATTGAAGTACGTATGCCTTGGAAACCATCCCCTCGAGGCTCGACCTCGTTCAAACTTTGATAACTATCCTTACCTCAGATCCGTCCTCGTTACTAGGTAAACTCCGAAATCAATCCGGGAAAACGCCACATACCGTGACCGTATCATTCTACCTCCTTATCCATCAACCAGGAAGGCGAGGTCCGGACTGGACATCAATGGAAGACAACGGAGCTCAAGAAAGCGAAAACCAGCCCAACACCGGTCTGGATTGGGTGTATGATCTACGGAGGATATGCTTGGAGTCACGAAAGTGAACTTAACGACAAACAGCCTGCGGTCTCACACGCAAGTGGCTCATCCTTGAGTTCACCGTCGCATACAATCAGCCCCCATTTGTAGGCATAAGGTTGTACCGCGGAAAGGTCAACGATCACTGAACCTTAAGTGGGCACCTTAGAGGCGTAGTGATAGCGATAACCGACTGCTAAAAGATGAATGCTGAGTGTGCCCGATCTCCGCGACGTTTTCGGCGCGTGGTCCTCACCCTCCTCTGCCGTAACAAAATCTTAGTAAGAGAATGGAGCTGCTTGTCTGGTGCGTCGCGAAGCTGATTGCAGTAGAGTCGACCAAGGATGATTTAAGTACTCACAAATAGGGACGCATGAAGCAACCTGTACGTGACCTTCGAGCTGGACGAGGCAAATTTTTGGAGCACGTCTCTGCAGATGCATACAGCATAAGCATGCAAAATATTGTCAGAGAAAACTTGAATTCACATGATGAAACTTGCAAGAAAGGGAAGCTCACGGATTAACTCTCTGTCGTCCGATATGGTAAAACCTTTAAAAGTCTACCCCTACATATAATTCTAACACACCCTTGAGCTGTATCACAAGTACGATTTGCTCAAAGGCGCAGCAGGTGGAGGTTTGGCAGTGCGCGCGCGCCGCGCAAGCGTGAGCAGGCAAATGATGTATAATATTTGTTTCTGTTGTGTCAACTTGTCGAAACTGGTTGATGTGGCTGAGACCACTCCAACTTGCAAGTACTCTTTGAGACTAAGTACTGTGGAAGGCATCGTGATAGTTCAGCTCATGATCACTTTTCGCAGGACTTCCGAGTTGGCAAGCGGAACACAATCCAACGTCCGACTATTGAGTTCCCGGAACGAGACAATCGTGTCAGAACTTCTACTATGGCTGATTCCGTCGTAATGTGAACGAAAGGATAGGATATATGCATTGTTTCTAGTTCAGATTCTGAAGAAGAATCACAAATTGTGGTTGCGGGAGTATCAATTACGGAGGACGTATTATTTGGAGATAGAGACGTTAATGGAGATAAGGATGGAGTCGGGGGAGGCGGTTGTTGTTTCTTCGCACGCGAACGCGTGATTATAGGCTGATGAACAGTTGGGTTCCTTCGTGTGGAAGGCAGTTTGACGGGTCAGGTAGTGGGCGGGAAGCCCAACGGTTGGAGACAGTTATTATTGTTGAAAAGATTGAACGGTTGTTATCGATGTTTAAAAAAGAGTCGCCCCGGCGGGTTTCCACTTTTTTTTAAACAGGACAAAACCGTGGATTTTAGAGCGTGATACAAATGAGCAATATGGTTGTAGGTAAGAGAGGGCCCAAGTCTGCGATACAACAAGACAAAGCGGAGTGATGATCTAAAGGAAACATCCACGTGACACTTGATTTTGTAAGCATCTGGCTTACTAAGTTACAGTAATGCTCGACACCGTGGTGTACAATGTGCTATCAAGCCATGCGATGTACTTCAGGACCTGGACGAGAGCCTATCGCTTAGGCGAGTAGTTTTCGAGCTTTGTCTACTGGGACATCAATATTATGCATGGTAACTGTGGTCACGTTTACTGCCGACCTCTACACATGGTTTGGGCGAAGATGCGACAAGCATTGTCAACGTCAATGAGGCTGTGCAACTGCGACGCGGAGAACCGAGCTATCCGTGCTGAATGCGACTACGTCCCTTGCTCTCCACCTCCACCTTGACCACCACGATGGTCCTTGCAATCTCAATGAGAGCTATGGCGAGGGACTCTGTCTGCTCGGTCTGTGTGGTCTATCTTGATGAACATCTCTCAAAAACCTTGCCACGATATTGCACCGTGCACGGAATCCCACTGCGCCTAATTCGATAACACCACGGATCTCGACAAGGTGATTTATCGACCCAAACCCTTCAGCCATCCAGCCTGATATTATTTCAGCTAGGTGTGGCTCCGGGAAAATCACATGGCTTGCTTACAGCGGCTCGAAAGATGATGCTTTGAAACTGTCAGCATCCTCCCATGATCTGAAAGCGCAGCACTAGTAGCGTCAGCCTTTAGACTGAATTTGGGATGACCTCTAGGGAGTGTGTGCCAATATGTCTTAAATACATCTTGAAGTTTGCTTTCAGGGTGACTACTAGGAGACTTTCAAAATGCGTGGATTTGAACCAGACGCGCTGGATGCATCGTGCAGATTTCGTCCGTCGACGCACGCAGAAAAAATCATCACAGGCAATAAGACGTTAATGTGAGCGGTCAGAACGATTATCACGGGAAGAGCTCCCGGCAAAACTGACTGAGGATCCGTTCTCCCTAAGCATCTCTGCGTATCAACTATGGGGTTCGCTGCACATTATCATATAGGTACCGTTTCATTGCAATTATATTTTGCTCGGCGTATTTGTTGATAGCATCAACGTTGGGCTCTTTCAAGATCCTTTTGGTACAGTATACAAGTTGTTATTCTCTCATCCCCGTGTACTTGACACTACCCTCAACGACCATTCTTCGATATACTGTGACTTGAAGACACGGGTTTTCGAAAGTAGTACGTGCAAGGGAGAGTGAACTAATCCACGACATGATGTGTATACTGTACATGTGTAACCGATCCCGAAAATACAACGTACATATTGATCCTTGAGCCTGAAACACTACATGATAATCATCTCATCCTACATGCGCCGCGCACGACTTTGGACGTGCGCACACACCAGCGAGCCGCCGAGCCGCTCAAACATCCATCAGTTACCATCATCAACCTCACCTTTCGCCATCGCCTTCAAGGTGTCCGACACCACGTTCCATCTCTCTTCATACATCTTTTGAAGCCCCTCCTCAGCTTCTATCTGAAGGATTCGAAAAAGGCGCGGCGCCATCGTGTTCAGGAACCGTGGGATCGACCTCATCAGGTCTGGCGCCGTCGGAGAGTCCAAGGGGCCCACGCACGCGATGGGTGAAAACCCAATGAACAGCTTGCGCAGGCGTGTGTTGGGTTGCAGAGCCACTTGATTGTCGTCGTTTAGAGGTGCCGCCCCGAGGGCATCAAGTCGCGCATCCACGCAGAGTGAGACATCGCACAGCTCACGGCAGCGGCTCACAAGGATGCCTAAGGCATAGAGGGACACGGGGGTGTTGGACACCCCTAGGTTAAGGATTTCGAGGTATGGACATGTGCGAGCGAGCGTGAGGATGTCAGAGTCGGTGAGTGCAATGGATGAGGTAAAAACGGGGGAAATGATGAGGGTTCTTAGGTCTGCGAGGGTGGTGGGGCGTACGAGTAGGGGGTGAAATTCAAAGGGTGTGGGTGCGAGGCACAACTGTGCATGACGGTAACACCCCTCGCTGAGAATGATATGCTCTAACTCGGTGCGGGCGAGAATGCTGAGGAATTCGGACCAGATGCTGGCTGGGCTACATCTTTTTGCGTTCACATGGATTGTTTTGAGGTTGCGACATCCAAAGGAACGCGTATCAGAACCCATCCTGAGAATCTGGAAAGCACGCAGGAAAGATTTGCACAGTCCCAGGCTCTTGCATGAGATATGTAGGTGAGTGAGTGCCGGAAAGGGCTGAAGCACATGGAGTGGTACCGTACGGATGCTATTGGAGTCCAGCTGCAAGGTGAGCCATTGGAGGCGTGGCCACGGGGCGATGTGATGAAGCAAGCTGCTTGAGATATCACAGCATAGTAACGACAACGCTGTGAGACCCTCAGGATAACTGAGCAGCAGTGACTCTATTTCCGAGGTGCTGTCCCTAGTCAGATTTACGCCTCTGAACTCAAGAGCTTTGAGGCGTGGGGCGGCAGTACGGAGGCCAGGAATTACGGCCTTGCAAAATGGCTCATTTTGTATGTAGAGGGAGAGGGTCTCGAGGGTGGGTAGGAAGAGGCTGAGTGTTGGGATGGAGGTGAGATCCGAATCATACCACGTGAGCGAGTGCAGCTTAGGAAAGAGCGGTGTGACTTTGGGAGCGCTTGCGAGGATTCGGAGGAAGAATGAGTAGCATGCACTGTCAGTGCCCAATTGGGAACCGGGATTGAAGAAGATGTGAACTCGTGCAGCACGGAGGACCAATGTGCGAAGCTGTTCCGGTGTATTATCCACTGGAGAAGGTCTGTGTGAGTAACACAATTTGGGGGACAGATAACAAAAAAGAGGAAGGGGGTCTCTCAGGTCAGAATAAAGGACATCGAGTGCTAGGTCGCGAAATGTACTGCAGGTGAGTGCGAGCTGGAGGATTGAGCGTGGATCTTGAGCGTACGGAGGCGATGTGAGTGCAGGCAATGGGAATTGCAAACTGACGCCTAAGCCCGAGTCAAGCGGTCGGGAATTGAACACAAAATGGAATATCACTTCGAGGATCTCTGCTAGGCGAAGACAGCCGTGCATGTCAAGTGCATGTAGCACTAGTAAGACGTTGGATTCAGTGTCACAACGAGTACTAGGTCGTACTTGATGCTAGCTATGTTCAATGATGGTCAACACATCGGTGCTAGCGAATGAAAATTCCGATGAAAAGATCAAGGTTTGACTACACTAGGGTCGGGAGTCAAATTTGCTGTGAATTTATGCGACCGCTATTACCTAAACTCAACCTCGCGGTGACGCCTTGTGCTGCCTCATATTTTGATATCTGGTCATCGCACTCCTAATCAATACGCAGATATCAACCACGCAAAACACCATCATGGCAACATAACTCAAAGACCAGCACCCCTGATCCCTTCCACTTCCAATCAACCTCAAGGCTCAACACTCACCTCTGTCACAACAGTCCCATCGTCTCCCTCCTCGGGACGAGCTCATACCCAAATGCATTGGGCAGCAGTATTCACCATGCTGCCCAGTACAGCGCGCCTGCGAACATGATGACAATGTTGATGAGGCAGTACCTATTGAAAAATGAATGAGGAATGTGCACGATGTGTAGTGATGGAGAGGAGTGCACGGGTGTCGCCGATGCTGTTGACTGGTTTCAAGAAGGGAGCGATGACAAGTGAGCGGGAGGGTTGGTAAAGGGAGGGAGTGCTAGGGCTGTATATCGGGAATTTACAAAAGGCAGAGGCCACCATACTAAATCATACATATAAGCGTGCCAGAGAGAAAAACAATGCACATGCTTACCTTTGAATTGCCGAACAGCATCTGGCTTCTTCCATCTCAGATGGAACAAACCCTGGATGCAATAGGTAAGCCAATACTAGACGGAAAATTTGAAAGACGCACGATAACAATAAAGAAATAATAATCTGCTGTGGGTATCATTCGATGTCCAGAACGAAAGGGTAGACAATATTAGAGGGGGTGCGATGATGACGATGACCTACGTCAGATTGATATTATACATGTAGATCAGTACTTACAGAGGATATCAGATGGGTGATCAACCCGGGGAATGGAGACTCCCTGTGGGCCAGTTTGAAGCTCAAAATTTGCTTCTGAATGGTAGAGGAATCCCTTCCTTTGTGAGCTCTATAATCGAAGCGCGATCTAGGCAGGATTATGAGGATGTCGATGAGATCATGAGGCAGCAGAAGTTTATGCATGAAACACTTATTGAGCCGCGCACTTTCATAATGATTATAACGATGTTCTGTGTCATCAGACGGAGGTGGTTATGAAGACAGTCGGTCAGAAAATTCTCCAACCTAGTATGTACGTCGAGCTCACCTGAGAGCAATAAACCCGACAACGCATTCACCTGAAGAAAACCGACGCCATTCCTGAAAAACAGAGCAACGACAGTGACCGCAGTCGCAGCAAAGGTCTGCCTATCAAAGCCATTTAGTTTCGTTAGCGGAATAGACAAAAGAAAGTGCTCACCTTGCTCGCAGCTGAGGATGGCGGGGTGTACAAGCAAGTACAAAAGAGCGTCCGCGCGGACCACGGATATTGTCCATCACATAGTTCACACTAGATCACCCCGCATAGGCGTTCAGGAGTTAGGACTTGAAAAGGTGGCGGTAGCATACTATCAACATCATGATCAGCTGATACATATGTGTGAATATCACAAAGCGCACGTCGTTGCTACTTGTATAAACTCCCAGCGAACGTGTTTCTGACGTTGACGGGTGGATCCACGACGCGCATTTTTGCCCTAGAGAACCACCCAGCCTGTCATGACGACGATACCAGGATCATTATGATTTTTATCATCTATAGGGCGTATAGATATTGAATCAGAACGCGGACGTATTGTGTCTGATGGTAGGATATCAGTACAGGAGAAAATCAGATCGTGCGGGTGTCGAAAGACATACATAGCGGATGAAATCCAAGCGTGTTTACAGCGCAGAGGTTCGATACTCCAGCTTCTGACGCGCGCGGATCTCAGAAACGAATGGATTGGTCCATGAGATGGGTGTGTGTGACGCCTAACAGTTAGAAAGGATGTTAGAGAAACACAGGATTGAGATATGTACTGATTTCGCGTCGCATCGGAATATTGACCCACAGATATCACCTGTTCTGGCGGGCGATCAAGCTTATGCAGAATATCAGCGTACGTCTCTCAAGAAAATGAGACGGGGATACATACTCCCGTACTCCAGTATGGCAATATCCAATTATATTATCCACTGCAAGCATGGTTTGAGTCGCCGAACAGACAGGAAAGGATGGCTGCGCGATGGTCTTTTTGTTCGTTGAAGGCTACATCAGAACCGTACAGTCTGGTAATGTGTAGTTAAATCTTCGCTCACGAAGATATAGGTGAAAGTTCACGCGGTGTCCCGGGTACATAGTAATACAAGGAGATGGTCAGGGAGAAGGGCACATGAGATACGCTGTCGAACGGAGGTGATGCCAATAAGCTCCACTTGGTCTGCATCATTATTCAAGTGCATATAGAAGTTAGACGCTGGAATACTTAGCTGCTTTCATAAATGTTCAATTCCCGTGTGAAAACACTATTGAAATTGCCGCCTTGCACCTGCTTACGCTGAAGCGTCCAACGTGGACACTGGACACGTCTGTTGAGTCATCCCTACCGTATTCATCAGGCCTCAAGTTGCGAGTAACTTGTGAGATCTTCCACAAGCAAGTGATACAAATTCTACTCACCTCTTTGCGCTGACAAGCCTCCACCAGCTTCCAATTGAACACAGACCCTCCATCATGGGAATTATCGATGTCCTCAACGCCGAGGTTGCACGACAAGTGATAGACAGCGTCGGCGGGAAGGAATTCGTCGAAAACCTGACTGCGACTACGAACGCGCTGGCGTTGGACATGCATTACCTGCTGCAAGGCTGCACCGTTCTTATTGCATTGCTATGCTTGTTGACAGTCCTCTGCATCGCGCGTTTGTGTTACGCATTTAGTAAAGAGCTTCGAGATGTGCAGCCCCACGTCAAGACCGCGTAGACTTACTAAGCTAGACCGGTGACACTTCGACTCGGATATCTCAGACTCGCACACTACTCATATAAACTACATAGCTCTAGCAGATTTGAAAGTTCTCAAACATTGGAGGTGCAGTGTTTTCGAATAAATCTGGGGGAAATGAATGACATGGCATTATCATGTCAGATTCAACCAGGTTCTGTTATGTCAAGGAATGCACGACCAGGATGAGAGCATGCGGAGAACTGGTACCGAACAGTGCTAGCTATATGTAATTAATCCACGCAGCATGCCCCGTCTGCTCACGACGACCCGACCTTCCCGATCATCTGCTTACTTTTGCGGAAGGTATGTACGGCTTTCCACCATCCCTTCATATTCTCGCATGCGTCCAGACGGTCATCAGTAGCAAGAACACCGGACCCCATCACACCGCATTCCTGCGGGCCTTTCTTTACCGATTTCCACCTTCTCTTACCAGCGGAACACCACTATGGGTCAAGCCTCAACGATAACCGACCGCTTGCAACGAAAATGCTTATTGTCATGGCGCATGGGCACCACTCATGCATTTGACATCTTTCTCAGCGAGTCTTACGGGTATGTTCACAAGGTACTAACTCCGTCTTTGTATTGTATGTCGTCCGCGCCATACCCGTGCTTGCTGCACGCCCTCGTGTGGCTTCTTTAACTTCTTTTCCTGGCACCGTTTGCATTCAAGCTCACGTACTTGCTATACCACTTGCAGGCATGGCTAAGCCTGCTTGTACCTTTTCCCCGGCGCCTCGTGTGCTTCTCTTCCCCTTTAATTTGTACAAGCTCTGTGCATCTATCACATGCTTGCATGCCCTTCTTGTGCCTGCTTAATCTGCTAGATGAGACGACAAAAATCAAGGACGATTTCCTGTGACTTGGCTATCTGATAGTACAGCTATAAAATTCCCCCAATTTATTGGCCGGACTCGACCGAGGAATTCCCTCTTTGCGTATATACTTGCTGATTATCTTTTGCTCAGCGTATTTTTTGATAGTATCATGGTTTTCATTGCACCGTGTTCCGTTTTCTTGCAACGCCGGAGCTCTTTTTACAGTGTGTTGACACCACCTTGTAAGCTCAAGCCCCCGGTGGTTTTAACAGTTTGTGCTGCCTCGTATTCTGATATATGAACGTTGAACTCTTTCAAGATCCTTCTGGTATAGTTTACGAGTTGTCATTCTCTCATCCCTGTGTACTTGACTCTTCAATGCGTAGCGGTTTGAAGGCACGGGTTTTCGAAAGTACTATGAGTGCATGCAAGAAACAGTGAACTAGTTCGCGACATGATATACTGTACATATGTAAATGATCCTGAAAATACTACGTATATATTAATCCTTGAGCCTGAAATACCACATGCAAAGATAATCATCTCGTCCTGCACGCATACACACAGCGATCCGAGCCACTCAAAAATACGTCAGTTACCGTCATCAACTTCACCTTTCGCCATCACCTCCAAAGTATTTGATACCACATTCCATCTCTTGTTGTACATTTTTTGGAGCCCCTCCTTACCTGGTATCCACGAGACTCGCAAAAGCGGTGCCATCATGTTCAGGAAGCGTGGGATGGACCTCATCAGGTCTGGCGCTGTCGGAGGATCCAAGGGGCCCACGCACGCAATGGGCGACACCCCAACGAGCAGCTTGCGAAGGCGCGTGTTGGGTTGCAGAGCCGCTTGATCGTCGTCTAGAGGTGGCGTGCCGAGGGCATCAAGTCGCACATCCACGCAAAGTGATACCTCGCGCAGCTCACGGCAGCAATTCACGAGAATGGCTAAGGTATACAGTGATATGGGGGTGTTGCACACCCCTATGTTAAGGATTTCGAGGCATGGGCATGTACGAGCAAGCGTAAGGATGTCTGAGTCAGTGAGTGCAATGGACGAGGTGATAACGGGGGAGATGACGAGGGTCTTGAGGTTTGCGAGGGCGGTGGGGTGCACGAGTAGGGGGTGAAAGTCAAAGAATGAGGGTGCATTTGGGCACTCCTGATGACGACACCCCTCGGTGAAAATGATGTGTTCTAATTGTGTGCGGGTAAAAATGATAAGGAGTTCGGACCAGATGCTGCCTGGACTGCATCTTTGTGCGCTCACATGGATTGTTTTGAGGTTGCGACATCCAAAGGAACGTGTATCAGAATCCATCGTGAGAATCTGGAAAGCACGCAGGAAAGATATGAAATGGCCCAGTTCCTCGCATGAGATATGTAGGCGAGTGAGTGCCGGAAAGGGCTGAAGCACTTGGAGAGGTAGAGTGGGGATGCTATTGGAGCCCAGCTTCAAGGTGAGCCATTGGAGGCGTGGCCACAGGGCGATGTCATGAAGCAAGCTGCTTGGGATATCACAGAGTAGGAACGACAGCGCTGTGAGACCCTCAGGATAACCGAGCAGTAGTAACTCGATTTCCGAGGGGTCGTCCCCAGTCGTAACAAGGTGGCCCCTAAACTCAAGAGCTTTGAGGCGTGGGGCGGTGGTACGGAGGTCAGGAACGACGGCCTGACAAAACGGAGCATTATTTATGTAGAGGGAGAGGGCCTCGAGGGTGGGTAGGAAGAGGCTGAGTGTGGGGATGGAGGTGAGATGTGAATCGCACCACGTGAGTGAGCGCAGCTTGGGAAAGAGTGGGGCATCTTTGGGAGCGCTTGCAAGGAAGAATGGGAAGGAACCAGGATTGAAGAAGATATGGACGCGTGCAGCACGGAGGATCAATGGGAGGAACTGTTCGGGTGTATTACACACTGGGGAACTTGAAGATCTGTGTGGCTGACGCAGTTCGGAGGGCAGACACGACCAAAGAGGCAGCGAATCTGTCAGGTGAGAATAAAGGACATCAAGTGCTAGGTCTCGAAACGCACGGCAGGTAAGTGCGAGGATGGAGGATGGAAGCATGGATCTTGAGCGTACGGAGGCGATATGAGTCCAGGCAATTCGTACAAGGCTCGGATGAAGCTTGAGCTTGAACTTGAGTCAAGGGACTTTTGAGAATTGAACACAAAATAGAAGATCACTTCCAGGATCTCTGTCAGGCGAAGACAGCGGTGCATGTCAAGTGCATATACAAGTCAGACGTTGGATTGAGTGTCGCAACGAGTATAAGTACTAGATCGTATACGTAAAGTTAACACTTCGGTGCTAGTGCTGCTATCGCGGATGGAAGAAGTGGTGGTTATAAATGATGAGGACGCACAGCAACTGGATGTCGCGGTATGGATAAATACCGCCCTGATCTCGCTTTGCTTCAATGCTGTTGTAAGTCAGCATACGATACATAAGATACAAAATTTCCAGAGGAATTGTTCCATGCACTGGGGATTATTAAGGTATGGATAAAAACGCTTCAGAGATCTCTGTGCTTCGAGATGTATGCAACTACGATATCTCTAGCATCCTAATGTCCATCATGTCCTGAATAGAAGCCGTTTCCATGACTTGCGCGATGATATGGTTATCTGAAGCAATCCTCTTATACTCCCCACCACGCTGCTGCGCTAGCAAAAGAGCGCCAAAAGGCTGTCGAAGACGGGCGATCAATCTCAACGCTCGCGCGTGAAATTCTGAATCAACCAGCTCGTCATCTCCAGGATACCCGCTGAGTGATTCGTCTGATGGGGACTCGGGTGACCAATCCTCCACGCTCTGCGTCTCGTCCGCAAGGTCAGGCAGCTCGAGGTCATAACGATTCCACGGGCGGACAAGCAAGAATGGCTGCCGAATAGACCGTGCCCGCGAGAACTGATTTAGCTTATCGTCTGTGGTAATTAACATGTCTTGAAGCCCGGGTGACTTGACTTCATAAGTGAAACATGTCACCTGGTCTTGACCACGCCTCCGTCTGACTTCTGCAATAGGAAATGTGATGCAAGGCAGTTGCAACCTGCGGTTCGCGAAACGAGGAGCACCCAGGTTGGCAAGCCGCGTATACAGTGTCAAAGCCAGCTCTACACCAGCGACATTTTGCAGTGACGAGACCGAAGTCTGTATCTGATGTTCAGGTAGATATGAAGACGTGCGTGGCGGAGGTTTGTAGGACGTAATGTCGGCTGGTAGGCAGCTATTGAACTCAGATGATTGTCCGACCCAGTCTAGGGCTGTGATATCGCCCGACTGAGCGATGATTTCCTGCAAGAGCCGACCAAGTGCATTCTGCTTTGTCTCACCATATATGACAGGTAGGTGGACACCGAAAATGCCAAACAATGAATATGCGGTGTCTTCCTGCAGGGTCGTGGCACGCGTGGATGCCCATTGCAGTTTCTCGCGCGCACCTGTCACGCTCGGATGGAAGGCGACTGAGGGCCTGTGCATCTATGCCTGTTGAATCCTCTAACTCCTTCATGATAGCGACAGAATCTTTGTGGTTGGGAGAGCGGTCGTTGAGATAAAGGGTCCAGTCTTGTCGGTAGAAAAGAATGATATTTGGAGCAAGGAATTCCTGAATGGTCCATCCCTCGTGTGTTCCAAGCGCTATTTGCGAGTGCGCCTGACTGCGCTGAAGGTAGAACATCTGATAGGTAGACGACCGTAAGAGCTGAGAGACGATACCAGACGAACATAGGAATTGACCGATCGTTGGAGTTCAACATCGTTATTCCGGTCAATGCAGCATGTATCGCTCCACGCCCAGCGATGTCCCGCATCACGGGCAATTTTGCAGAACGTCTGCAACTTCACTGTGGCTTCCGACTGGATTCAATTCGTATATGACCTTGTCCTGAATGTCGTGGAGCAGCAGCTCCTTACTTTCCCATCTATGTGATAACATGACCCAACTGAAGTACTTCGCGACCGCTTCGTTGATGGGCTCCGTTTGGAGGGGCGCATGCGTGATCGATGAAGATATGATCTCTTTGTACTCTGTACTGTCCATGAAGTCGTTTATCTGCGCGTCTCGATTGCATAAATACCCAGTGAGGGTGTTGATTAGGCGAAGCGGAGCGTTTTCCAGTTTAGCGTCAATGGCTTGTCGAATAATGTCTTGGACTTCCAATGGGCTGACATACTTCTGACGGAGTTCTGGAGAAAGTGTTCATAATATTCACGTTGACTGCATGGCGGATAAGGACTTACTTCGTATCTGCGCATCGGGTGCATCGTCTGACTTTAAAAACATGATTTCGATGGCCTCGATTGCTTCGTCGTAGCGCTGTGCGCTGTGGAGCGCTGCATGTTTGAGTTCGTACCCCAGACAAGAAAAAGGATCGAGTTCGATGATCTATGGCATGGGTAGTATCAAAACAGCTGCTAGAGAAATGATATCGTCCACACCTTGTCCTGCATCGTGAACGGCCTCCGCATAGAGGTTTTGTTCCAAATTTGCCTTACTACGGTTCTCAAAGAGGGACTTCGCACGAGGAATCCAACGCGATCCCTGCCGAATACAATTCAACAGCTTTCTCGTAATTGCCGGCAGCAACAGCCTCGCGTCCCTGTGTGACACAGCGCGCACTGCAGTGCTTTTTGAAGGCTAAACAACCACATAGTGAGTATCCATGTACGATTCGCCAAAGACCCCAAATCACTCACCAGTGGACCATTCGAGGCTGATGTCCTCCGAAGCCTCAGTCGATCATGCGCATCATGTATTGGTAAGATTCGAACTGCTTCGATCACTAAGTCAGCGCCGAAGAACGCTTCGCACCGTCTTTGGTTGACGGTTTGCCACAACGCATCCAAGTTCCAGCCGAAGAGCTGTCCAGCACATCATCAATCAGTGAAGGTACCTTCTGTGGCTCGTCGTGACGCACCATAGTGAATATCTTCAAGCTAGATTCAAGAAGTGCGCTACGAGAAACCAAGTCGGCTATACCGGGAATACTATCATTGAGCCGATGGACGGCTTCGCTGTACCGCTCATCTTCGAAAGCAATTATTGCAAGCTGCACATGTAGATACGACTGACGAGAGTGAGAAAAATCATGGGGTCTGAAATAAAACTCACGTTGACAACGCTGCACGGAAGTGTATCTGGGCATTGATACGTGGTGGTGAGGTCTTGAACTCGCCGCATTGCCTCATCGTAGGTGATTGGCATTGAAAAGTGCAACAGCCTGGACAAAATGACATTGAAGTCTTAGTATGACAGACTGACTATGAAAGCAGTAAGGAGAGTACCTTGATCAATAGTAAAAGATGGATGGTCATTGGATCACGATCAGAAAATACGAAAGCGAGATCGAAAGCTTCTGTCGCGTCCCGTAGCTGCCCGTTGCCGCAGAGGGCGATGCCCTCGGAAATGTAGCCCAATAATGAGGGCTGGATGGCAATGGACTATGTCACGGAACAGAGTCAACGTCAACGGCGTGATTATAGGCAAAGCGTCAGACCTTTAGTGAGTCTTGAAGTGCCTTGTCCCACTCGGATCTTCGCGCCCTTACAACTGATCGATTGGCATGCGAGACGTGGTTGTTGTCGTCTGTGTCAATCTCTTGGGTCAGCAGTTCTTCAGCGGTATAAAGGTCCCCAGTCATGCATGCATTGCGGACTGTCGCGTTTACAACAGGAATCTGCGTGAAGCTCTGTGATAAGTAGGTGCATCGAGGGCACACAGCTCACGTCAAATAATGAGCAGTTGTCGTCACCGCCAGACGCTTGGTGACATTCCGACGAGCGATTACCTGCATTGTCATTATTACAAGCGAACTCGTCCTTGATATTGTGACTGCGTATCTGTATGTCGCCGCCACAATGCGAATGAATAGACAAGCAGAAAAAGAATGAGTGAGAGCGTACCTGTGTGTCACTGAGTTGCTGTGGCTGTGTTTCTTCATTGTCCTTTATCCTTTCCTCTGCCTTGCACTGCTCGAGAAGGTCCTTGATAGACCAGAGCCAAAACTTCCCATCACTGCATCCACTTCCGAGTTCCGCGTTGGGAGAAAGTGTGACACATAAAATAGAAGCAGTGTGTTCGATTGGCTGCCCTATGTGCTGGCGTGTCTGTGGGCTCCACAGCCGCAAAGTGTGTTCGATTGGTTGTCCTATGCGCTGGTGTGTTTCTGTGCTCCACAGCTGCACAGTCGTATCGTCCGAGACAGTGGCGATGAAGGAGCCATCAGCAGAGATGGCAAGCGAGCAGTTGCGTCCAGTGTGACAAGTGCAAGGTTGACCGATCTGACTTCCATTTGACGAGTTCCAGAACTTGACTGTTTTATCGTCTGCCGCAGAAACAAGTTGCTGGCTGTCAGGTAGCCACACGATACTTCGAACATAAGCTTCGCAGTGACCGTTGATCTGGAAAATAAGCTCGGCGTTATCGGTGCGCCAAACCCGGATGGTATTCCATTCTCCGGTGGCTAATTTTAGCCCATCTGGGCTGAATGCCACACTGTACACCGCCCAAGCATGACCGCTGAGTGTTGAGAGGACAGAGCCAGTCTCCGTGTTCCATACAACAACCGTTTTATCATACGACCCGCTGGCGAGTTTCTTGCCGTCAGGGGAGAAGCACACTGAGTACACCCAGCTTGTATGCTTCGCCAGCGGATCGAATACTTTCTGCTTGCTCTCGACGTCCCAGATGATGATGGTGTTATCTTCTCCACCGCTCGCAATTCGCTTGTCGTCTGGTGATACAGCGACTGATAGTGCCGTACCCGTGTGTCCCTCGAATGGCCCTCCTACCAATACTCCTTTCTCCATGTTCCAAATTCGCAGGGTTTTATCAGCTGAACAAGTGACGAGCCGTCGACCATCTTTAAAGAACGCGGATGCCGTCACTTTATCTGTATGCCCTTGCATCATCACCGTTGGCACTAGTTTCCCTTGCCTTGTCTGCGCTGGCTGCCCTCTCAAAGTGAGATCCGCATCTCTTGCTGCACCAGGCATCCCGGACAAGTTGCGCTGACCTAGACAGATAAATAAACGGTCAGTGATATTTGAAGTCGATAATGATCATACGTTTATCGCGTTGTTAAGGAGCTGTAAGATATCGTTAAGCGTTGGGGATCTTGTTGGTGGTGAGTAGTAACTAGTGTTGGACCTAACTCATGTTTATTATGTAGGCATTATCTGACTTCTGGTTGACTCCACACCACGTGGATATCACGGCTTAAATCTTATTTTGCATCTTCCATCATCGCTGTCCCCCTTCATAAACGCCCGTCATGGAGCAGTTGCCCCTTCATTCTGTGCACAGTGAACTCGTGCGAAAGCACATGTGCCTGGTACTACCATGCAAAACAGTCAACCCTGCAATTTAATCCACACGCTCAACTCATCTTTTGTAACGCACTCTGCTTCGTCACGGGATCAAAAAGGCCTAGATCAATCACTAGGCGCTAATGTTTTATACCTCCGTTATCAATGGAACGTTACATATCGGGCATGCGTGTCTCGATCGGCGACTCATGCGTGTTACTGATGTGTACTGATTTACCTGCTTGCCTGCATGATAACGATCTGATCCTCCTTGGCAAGCTTTCCGCGTCAATGTTATCAGCGCTGGCCCCCACATTTGACAGTTTTCCCTCTCTGCTTGTCTCGACTAGGTGCTCCATCGACTCCCAGAACCGTTATCAGTGAACGTGATCGATGAAAGTGCGTTTCGCAAGTGACCTATAGAAACTCTTGATGGTTCTAAGCGCTATCGTCAGCAGGGGCCTGGTTTCAAATTCTTCGCCTCGATGTTTCATAGATTTAAACCCTCCGTTACCTTGGGATTCTCTTGCCGTGTGCGTGTGCTTCCACGTTTCTTGCCCCATGATGGTCCCACTGCCGCCGCATACTCACACTTTCCTATGTGAAAACACCGTTTAAATTGCTGCTTCCACCTACGCTGAAGTGGACACGTGTGTTGGGTTATCCTTGCGTTTATCAAACCTTAGCAACTTGTGAGATCTCCCACAAGCAAGTGATACGAATTTTACTCACTACCTCACGTTGACAAGTCTCTACCAACTCCCAAATTGAACATATTCATTTTATGGGAACCATCGATGTCCTCAACGCTGAGGTCTTCCGACAAGTGATAGACAGCTCGGGCGAGAAGCTCGTTCAAAGTCTGACTGCGACAACAAACGCGCTAGCGTCGGATGTGCTCTACCTGCTGAAAGGCTGCTCGTATTGCGTTGCTGTACTTGTCAACAGTCCTCTGCATCGCGCGCTTGTGCTGCGCATTTAGCAGAGAGCTTCTGGATGTGTAGCACATCGAGACCGCATAGACTTACTAAGTCAAATTGCTCTATAATTCTGAACAGAGACACTTTGCCTTGGATATCTCATTCCTCTTTGCGTATCAGAACTCCCTTTTTGCGCATCAGCTTGCGAGGTCCTCGTGCACATCATCGTGTAGATACTGTTTCTTTACGATCATATTTTGCTGGAGGTGTTTTTCGGTGCCAATATGTTGTCTACACGAACACTGTCTTCCAACCTCATGTCGCCGGTGATTTCAAAATCCTCAAAACTTCATCCAATGGTTTGTACATGCTGCCTTGTCGCAGCACACTCTTTATAAGGGGTACACATAAAATCAAGCTTGAAAAATCCATGCGTAGCATGTAAGGATAGAGTATGTACAACTCGAGCGATATACACAAAATATAAGAGGGAGCATGCCGATATATCAGGTAGAATACAGAGACACCCGGAAATCTATCGTCACAGTCGGTGTTGTAATGAACAGGACAAAAAGAGCGGATAGATGCAGGAAAACATGTCCAGGAGACTCAGAATTGGTTTTTGCTCTGAATATATCCTTTCTGGGCTCGCGGCATAGCCCTGAAGTGAGAGTGATCCGCTATGTGCTTTATGGCCCATTTACGGAAACACCATGTAAGTAAACCCACAAAGATGATGCCAGCGATGACACCTAGCACGATGCCGATTATTGTACCGGTTGATGAGTGACTACTCGTCGACGGCGAGGATTCGAGAGCACTAATAGGCGGGGACGATGAATCTGGATTTCCACTGAATTGCCAATAGTCTCCACCGTCAGGGGGGACAACACAGATCAAAATGTCTCCATCCATGTTATCCTGGAAGTCTGACTGAGTCGTACTCTTCGAAGTGGTGTTGATATCAAGGATAAACGCTGCAGGAGAAGGTGTCGGGTCACTAGCAGTGCAGTTCGGACCCCACTCCCCAATAAAATAAGTGTTTCCAACAAGGATATTACCCTCCACCGTGAAATTAGTTGCAGACGACATGGCAATGCCGTAGCTGAATGCGCCAGTGAGTTGGTTGTAAAGCACTGTCCCGCCAGTGCTAACGTCATTGAGATATCTGTTTCCGAACCAGGTGCGAGGACCAATTGCAATTCCGATTCTGAGTCATTCTTGTCAGCACCTTCATGAGAAAATAAGGTGGCTTCTCGTACTTTATGACGACATCTTTGTTATTTGCACCCTTGGTCGCCGATCCTGTGACAGGATCAAAGACGGACCCACCAACAATGCTATTGTTGGTGACCACGACCCCCTTATAATTACCACCAAAGGGTGATACATCAACCATGTTGATTCCTCCCAGCAATGTATTCTGCATCACCGTTAACAACCAATAGAAAATTTCATGATTGTACACTTACAGTCTCGACCAAGATGATGTTGTTTTCAACGCGAGTCCCAGGAGCGCCAAAGAGTACAATGCCTCCATCCGTCGGATTCTTGATCATGTTATTACGAACGAGGGAGTTTTGGCATGCCACACTAATTCCATCTGCCCACTGCTGGAAAAGATCGGATCCTGCGGGTCCAATATCATTGTTCTGGACCGTGACATTGTTGCAATTCAATGATCCCTCAGCGACATGGAGACATGACCAGCCTCTGGGGTCATAAGAATGCACATATTCGATAAGCTGATCCGAGTTCGGACCGCCCATTTCAATATTTGCGCCTCCTGAGGTGGGAGGCGCACCACTCCGCATACCATTTATCTGTGAAATAATTAATGCGAGAGGAAGCGATGAAGCATCCGTGCCTTTACCTGCACGTTCCGCAGCCTCACCCCGTCGCAATTCGCGCAAGTGCCGTCGACGGCCGTTGTATGACCAGTACCATTTGACACAGGGCCACTGACTACTAAGACAGCTCTGCTGTCATTGGTGGGATATCCAAGGGTACTGATCTCTTGATTGGATGCAGCGAAAATAATGGGGGCTTGTATGAAGTATTGTGTGTTTGGACAGAGGTTCAATACGTATTCTGAACCAGAAGAGTTGAGAAGTGTGTTAAGGCGGTCTGTAAGCGTGTTGTCTGGATCAGCAGGCTCGCAGATTGAATCTACTCGAGGTATAGCCATCATCCTGCATATACATAATTTCGTGAGCGAGGAATAAAAGGCACATGGAGTCCCATACTTATGCGCAATTTGTGATGCGTGCCGAGAGAAATATACTGCAAGCGGAAATGATTTGTGTGGGAGGCCAAAACGGAGGTAATGAGGTCAGAAACAATAAAATAAAATAAAAAGGTAAGGCCTACGGTGCAAGACAGTCGTGAAACCATCACAGTATAAGAACTTAAAAGAGTGAAGCAAGCACCCGACCTATGGCACCTCAATAGCTCTGAGCCGAAGGAAAGAGATTATAGCACTAGTACTAGCAAGTTTAAAGTTACGCCGCGTCAAAGACACATGTCATGACTGACCAAGAAGGACATGGGGAACGTGGTGTAGTACATGCATCACAGGGGCCTAAAGGGGCTCGGGGGGAGGGGAGAAAAATGCCCTCATTGTAATTTTTCATGCCGCGACTGGGAGTGCCGTTATAACAATAAACTGAGATAACAGCTTCAGTAGCCGACGGAGATCGAAGTGCAACTTGATCGCACCCTAGTATGGAAAAAACACAGCGGACGTGTATGGTGCCTGTTGGAACGGGCACGGACTGCAAAGGGAAACCCAAGGCTAAACCTCTAAGGCGGGAGACGGCGGCTCTATCTATCGAGGACCACCTACAAGCCAGGACTCCGGCCACTGAGCCGGGACCCATGGCACTCCACGGAAAACCTGCGCCAGACCACCCTGGTACACTGCGCGGCATTTCATACAGTTGGAACGTCACGAAGCCAGATCTGCAAGCGTCTTAGACTGAAGTCCATCTAACCCATTTGAATCCATCAGGCCCCAAGTAGGGACCCTTCAGTGCATCAGTTTAAGGCCCCAAGCCAAGTGCAGAGTGAGCTGATCATGTCAAATTTTGATTGGAGGTCACTGGAAGATCGAAGTAGTTTACAGGTAATAGTGGTATAACTTTAATAACACACTCCGTGATCGCGGCAGTTGCCGCAGCGGTGGCGCAGCATATGATTTTCTTAGTGCCAACTTCTGATTCTGACAGTACATCTAGTAATGGTAAGTACGCTGAAGCAACGTCGACACGTATTTTGAGTCGTCCCTGCATAATGCATTTATCAGGCCTTGCGACCTCCTACAAGCAAGTGATACATGTTTTACTTACCACCTCACTTACGCTGACGAGCCTCCCCCAGATCCCAATTGAAAACAGTCCTCCATTGGCACGCGCTTGTGCGAATAAAGGTTACTAGAAAGTTTCGGAATATCCAGCACCTCATAACCGCGTAGACTTATATACGCCAATTGCCCTAGAACAGCGACACTTCGACTCGGATATCTCAGACGTAAGTATGATGAGCTAGCTTTACCTGATTTATGAAGTCCTTGAATGGATTTTGGGAAAAATGAATATGAGACAGTACTAACCTTTCCGATCATCTGCTCCCTTCTCTGGAAGGTATGTACGAGTTTCCACCATCATCACCGGCTTCGGCGTTTCTTGGAAGAACACGCTTATCGATTTTGACCTATTTCTCAGCGAGTTCTACAGGTATGTTAACAAGGTACATTGTCTTTGTACTGCACGCCCTCGCATGGCTGCTTTAACCTGTTTGCCTGACATGCATCCTCGTGCCGCTTTCACCCGCTAGAAGAGAAGGCAAATTTATCTCTGTTATTCGTCTGTCTTCGACTGATAGTACAACTGTGGACTTGCCGCCATTTACTGACTCGACGGAGGAACTCCCTCTTTGCATATCAACTGCGAGGTTCTCGTGCACGTCAATGTGTAGGTACGGTTTCTTTGCGATTATCTTTTGCTAAACGTATTTTTCTGTGACAATATGTTGTCTACACGAACACTATCTTCTCGTCCGATGACTTGTACATGCTTCCTCGTATTCTGATATCTGAACGCTGATGCGCAGCACTCAGTCGCGTTGGTTTCAAATAACGTGGTATGGCAGTCCTATGAGTTGTTATTCTCTCATCCATCCCCGTGTACTTAAACCTCGTAAAGGCGCCCTGATATTTACGAACTCTAGCTTTTCTAGGTGTATTGTTGCATTTCCTCCTGTGTTGTCGTCGGTTCAATTTAATGTGTAATTCGTCACTTATGCGCTGACCAAGTTCTTTCTATGTGTATCTTCATTCTTCAACATGCAACTATGTACAGATGGCCCTTGAGCTTAAAACACCACGAGCGGGACAATCATCTAATCACCGAGCCATCCTTCCGCCTAAATATCCATCTAAAACATTTCCCCCAAAAGAAAATCAATCACCATCCTTAACTTCATCTCTCACCATTACGGACAAAGCGGACGACACCACCTTCCATCTTCGCCTATACATACCATTGGACCACGATCCATCTGTCAACCTCATGATGCGCTCAACCCGTGGCGCAATCATGTGGAGGAACCGTGGGATAGATCTCATCAGGTCTGGCGCCGTCGGTGGATGCAAGGGGCCCGCGTACGAGATGGGAGAGTCCCCGATGTACAGTTTGTCCAGGCGCATGTTGGGTTGCAGATCTATTTCATCGTCGTCGTTGTTCGGAGGAATTGCTCCGAGTGCATCGAGTTCCGCGTCCACGCAGAGGGATAACTCGCGCAGGTCACTGCAACGCCCCACGAGGGTGCGTAAGGCATACATGGACACGGGCGTATTATGTGCCTCTAGTCCAAGTATATCGAGATGCGGGCATGCACGAGCGAGCGCGACGATGTCAGCGTCGGTAAGCGCAATTGTCGTAGTATGGGCGGGGGAGATGATGAGGGTATTGAGGTCTGCGAGAGCGGTGGGGCGCGCGAGGAGGGGGCCGATGTCAAAGGACGAGGATGTGTGGCAGGACTGCTTCTCAGCGTGGTTCATCTCGTTGAGAATAAGGCGCTCCAGCTTTGTGTAGGTGAGAATTCTAAGGAGTTCGGACCAGATGTTGGCTGGGCTGCATCCGCATGCGGCGATGTGAATCGTTCGGAGGTTGGGGCATCCGGCGAAGGGACACACATCAGAATTCGTACTGACAATCTGGACAGCACGCAGGAAAGATGTAAAAAGGATCAGATCCACGCATTCGATATGCAAGCGAGTGAGTGCCTGAAAGGGCTGGTGCACATGGAGAGGTGTAGTGATGATACTTTTGGAGCCCAGGTGGAACGTGAGCCATCGGAGGTGTGGCCAAGCAGAAATAACATTGAGCAAGCTGTTTGAGATATCGCAGGATCTGATCGAAAGCCCTGTGAGACCCTCAGGATAGTTGATTAGGGATGACTCGATATCCAATAGGTCGTCCCCGGGCGCGATGCCATCCAACCCAAGAGCTTTGAGGCATGGGGCGGCAGTACGGAGGCCAGGGATGATCACCTTGCGAAATCGAGTGTCTCTGATGATGAAGGAGAGGGTCTCGACGGCAGGTAGGAAGAGGCAGAGGGCTGGGATGGAGGTGAGTCGTGAGTCAAACCATGTGAGCGAGTGCAGCTTGGGAAAGAGTGGTGCGTCTCTGGGTGTGTTTGCAACGAGGAATGCGAATGCAGCGTCGCTCGGGGCAGTGTTTTTGCGACCGGGAATATTGTGGAGGACGCGGACGCGTGCAGCGCGGAGGACTATTAATGGGTGGAACTGTTGGGTTGGCACATCATGCACCGGGCTCGCTGACTGAACTGGTGGCAGACACATAATAAGAGGCCATATGTTCGCCAGGTGAGCATAAAGAACTTTGAGGGCTGGATCGCGAAATGTACGGCAGGTGAGTGCGAGATTGAGGATGGAACGTCGATCTTGAGCGTACTGAGCCGGTATGAGCGTAGGTAATAAGTACAAGATGAAACTTAAGCATGAGTCAAATGATCTCGGGGAATTGAACACAAGATGGAATATCACTTCGAGGATCTCTGTCAGGCGAAGACAGCCGTGCATGTCAAGTGAATGCAGTACCAATAAGACGATGGAACGAAAAAATGTAAAAAAAACCCTGCATTTATATATGAGCCACGAACTTCGAACATAATGATATAGTATAACAAAGAACACGAGTGTTCTCGGAGCTCTTTGTGCACACAATCATGACTTTGTTCGATGTTGTTGTGTAGCGACATGTTCGTTTTGTTGCGGTGACAGTACTTTGTCTAGTGCACTCGGTGAATTTCAAAACCTCGTCGTGCTGCCTCATATTCTGATGTCTGTACGTGGTTTACAGCATCGCGTGGCTTCAATTTTCATCTGCTACAGTGTTACACGTCATTGTTCGCTTGATAATCCTCGTGTACTTAATATAAACCTCGTAAAGTTACCCTGATTCCTTTGTACTCGATTATCTTATGGAACAGTATCACCTCACGCGCACACATCCGGCGAACCGATACAATCTCGCTGCAGATATATCCATCTAAAATAGCCCAAACAGACATCATGCGGGACTGCGGGATTAACTTTGTCCTGTGGCTGCATGCGGGAGAGTTTGAGATGGGAGACAAGACCTAGCGATGGAAGGGCACGACGGAAATCGAGGTGGTTTGACTCGGAGACAACCCGGATGCTCTTCTCAAATATCTTCCAGAACTTTATGGTCTTGTCTGTGTGGCAAACTGATGCGATACGAGACCGGTGGCAACCAACGACGACAAGGTCGGTATAATGAGAGCGAGCCCGGATCTGGAGGGCGCGATATTGAACACACATTGATAATGACCCCCAGGTGGCGAGAAAGGTTAGGGGATGTTTATAAAACAAATCTCCCAACTAGACAACAGTGAATGTGCATCCAAATGGATTTCGCGGGATGCCTAGCGGCTAGTGGAAGAAGATGGTCGAAACCTCCACCTTGGCATGATATATTGGTTCGAAACCACTACCCGGATATTCCAAAGCCAGCTGCATTGGCTACCTGGATGATATTCTCAGCCTAACCAATGCACGAGATACTTCACGAAGTATCGAATCGTACAGACTCGCCTGCTTCAACATCTGAGCGTTAATCCTTACCGACTCCGTCACCTCTACACCGAACGCGCCATAACATACGATTGGATCTCAACACCCAATGTCACATCCTCGGTTTGGCTTTGGCACAACTCGCGTGCTTGTCTTCTCAAAGTTCACCAACGCCCAAACCGACACAAACAAGGATGCCAGGTGTTTACGTCTGTCTCTCTTCTCGATCCTCCGTTTGGCAAACCATCTCTTCGTGGAGACTTGAGGGACGACAAAATGACCGTTGAAGTACAGCGTGCCCGTGCTCGGTAGTCGATCGCAGGCAGTAAGGAGGGATTCCAGAAGCACGAACGTAACTGCACGTGGGAAAGAGGGGGCCATCTTTCGGTGTGCTTGCAAGGAGAAATGCGTATGCAGGGTCGGTGCCATTGTAACCAACTGAGGGATTGAAGAGGATCTGAACGCGTGCAGCGCGGAGGACAAGTGGCTGGAACTGTTCGGGTGGCCCAACAGGGCCCCGTGAGTGAACTAGTTCGTAGGGTAGACGCATAGTAATAAGAGACCAGATGCCTCTCGAATGGGAATGAAGTACATGAGTACTGCGTCGCGAAATGCACGGCAGGTGAGTGCAAGTTGGAGGACAGAGCGGCGATCTCGAGTGAACGGAGATGGTATGATGTTAGGGACATCAATGAAGCTCGAATCAAACAAATTTGGGGAGAATACAAAATGCAATATAATTTCGAGGATCTCAGGCAGGCGAAGACAGTGGTGCATGTCGGATTTGGCAAGTAGTCGAAACTACATGACTGGTGATAGTACTTGATGAATAGGGGTGTGTTAGGTAATCGATCATCCTGTGTTTAACTATCAGTCGCCACCTTTCACTTCACGTACTTGTAGATAGCTTTAGCTGATTTATGAAAGTAGTTCCCTGTCGAAAATCTTATGTTCTCCTACTCTTTGGTTGTGTGGGATGGTTCGCTCGTCATACGAGGATGCTGCGCTCTCGAGAGTCGACACGTATCAAAAAGGGGTTTTTTTAGTCGGAGTTTGAAAGTCACATCTACTGAACTCAAGCTCCTTTCACCTCCCTAAATAGAGTGTAACGAGCGGTTACGAGTCTACTGCTCTAGCGATCTTAGGCTGCGTTTTTTGAACCAAATCTGTCAATTGGTCGTCAACGCGTCTGAGAGTTTGGTTTGCAGCTCTACTGTGACCAAACTTTGAGATGTGTTGACAACCGGGTCAAAGTGTTCCAGTAGCAGGAACTTACTCGTAACAGGCAAAGCTGACCCTGAGCGCTGGGCGTTCCCCGAGTCCTGACTACAGGAGACTGCCGGGACTGGCTTCTAGGTCGGGGGTTTATGTTGCCTACGAGTGGACGACTACCTTCTAAACTCAATCTCCCAGTTATCTCGCGGCTTGTAACCAAGTGTGTTGACGAAGTAGGAATATTATTTATTCTCATGTATGGTCAACACTCGGTTCACAACTACCATTCGCACTCGTATGGATACGCATACATATATGATATGATCAACAACGTATTACACGAAACACCATCACACTAACAACAATGCATTATAATCCAATGACCAGCACCCTTTATCCGTACCCCAACTTTAGTACTTCCAATCAACCTCACTGGATCTTCTTATTCGAAAACTTGAACGAACACCCATGAGCAAACCCAATAAACAAACACGAAAACAACACTCACCACCGTAACAACAGTCCCATCATCCAACCTCTCCTTCCTCGGCACAAGCTCGTACCCAAATACCTTGGGCAGCAGGATTCGCCATGCAGCCCAGTAAAGCACGCCTGCGAACATGATGCTGATGCCGACGAGGCAGTACCTATCCGAAAATAAATTAGGAACGTGCGTGATATATGCTGTGGAAGAAACGTACAGGTAGTATGGTAGTGGTGGGGTGTCGCCGACGCCATTGGCTGGTTTCAAGAAGGGGGCGATGAGGACTGAGTGGGATTTTGATTAGGGAGTGTTTGGGTTGTAGATTGAGAACTTACGGAAGGTGGCAGCAGCCAAGAAGAATACGGCCAGAGGCCACCATACTGCATCATACGTATTAGCGTGCTACGCAGAACAGTGAAATATGAGCTCACCTTTGAACGGCCGAACAGCATTTGGCTTCTTCCATCTCAGATAGAACAAACCCTGGATGCGTCAAGAAGTGAGAAAATACTTGTCAAAAGATCCGAAAGACGCACGATGACAATAAAGAAATTAATAATTTGCTGTGGGTATCCTTCGACATCTAAAATGAACGGGTAAACAATGTTTGGGGGTGGCGCAATGATGACGATGACCTATGAGCCAATCTCAGATTGATATTCTGTTTCTAAATTAGCACTTACAGAGGGTATCAAATGGATGATCAATCCCGGAAGTGGGGACTTTCCTGTGGGCCAATTCGAAGCCCAAAATTTGTTTCCGAATGGAAGAGGAATCCCTTCCTTGGCGAGTTCTGCAATGAAACATGAGCTAGGTGGCGTCATGATATTTTATCTGACGAACCTTGGTTTACTCGTGATGCAGCAAAAGTCTACGCATGAAGAAGTTCTTGAACCGCACATTTCCATAGCAACCTCGACTTACCACGGTGATAACGTTCTGAGACCCATCATCAAACAGAGATCATTACTATAAAATACATGGGACTCACTCCAAGAGCACTGTCACGAAGATAATTGATCAGGAGATTCCCAGACTTAGTACGTGGAGCTCACCTGAGAGCAATAAAAACCGAAAGCGCACGTTCTGCAACAGAACCAAAGACATTCTTGAAAAACAGAGCAGCGACAGTGACCCCAGACTTCTCAATCTCCGTCTATGTACACCATTTAATTTCATTAGCAGCACAGACGAAAAATTAGTTCTCACCTTGCTCGCAGCCGCGAAATAAGCCACATTTGCAAGCATGTACAAAATCGCGCAAATACCAAGACCGAGCGGGCCGGCGATCTTAAGCGTCCGTACAGGATTTCGGACATTGTTCATCACATAGTTCACGTTAGACCATCCCGCATAGGCGTTCAGGACTTTGAAGGTGGCAGTAGCGTACTGTCAAGGACACATAATTAGCTGATGAGTCTTTGAGAACATCGCATAGCGCACGTCGTTGCTACTTGTAGAGCTCCCTGCGAACGCGTTTCTGAAGTTGACGTGTGGATCTGCGACACGCGTTTTGCCCGAGAGAACCACCCAGCCTGAGACGACGACGAATAGCAGAATTATTATTTTGAACATCGAGAGCCCCTGCAAGGAAGATATTGGATAAAATAATGGAGTAAAAATGTAGATTGCATACATTCATGATTAGCACGCCAGTCCTGGGGGTCAATCCGTGAAGAAGGGTTACGGAGAAGATAACTGGAGGTTATGAAATGACTGCGATATGCCAATTAGGTATGATATCATACCTGCAAGAGCAATTCCACGTTCGTTCCAGCGGTCTACGACTTTACCAGCGGCGACCAAGATGCTAGATCATATCATCAGAGTCGTTTTATCAAGATCCGAAGCACGCACTTGCTAGCAAAAACCTTGATGAAGGACCAGTTAACAGCTAACAACCACCGAAAACGAAACATTACTGACGATACAACCGCTAGCAGTGAAGCCAAGTAGTATAGCGTTGGCAGCAAAGATCACGGTAGCGAGGTACTTGGGCTTCCTGTAGACGGCTTCAAGGTAGACCTTCTCTCCACCACTGCGAGGGAACATGGTGCCGAACTCAAGCCATATGAAGAGACCACAGAAGCTGAGCAAGAACCCGAGGACCCATAGCATAAGGGAGGCGCCGACTGAGCCCACACCAGAGAGGATGGAGGACGGTGTAGAGAAGATACCAGTACCGATGATCCGTCCAACAATGAGGAGAGTACAAGAAGTTACACCGAGGTAACGTCCCATGCCTCCAGCGGTATCTGGATGATGTCAGACGAGCAAACCTGGGGGAATGATAAGCAATCGCACCTTCATCAAAAGTCAGTTCTCCTGGATTCAAGTCTGGATCATCGTTGAGTTGCTTCTTGTGATTCTTTTCACTGAGCTGTGACTCGGAAGTATGGTCATCCTCTTGCTGGTTACTGGTCCGTGACCACCAGGGAGTAGACATGGTATGGATGGAACGGGGGATGAGAATACATGATGCCAGCGCTTTCGAAGCAAATAAAAGGGCGCTAGATAATGACGCAAGATAATGCCCAAATGTTGCGAACAGCGCGCTACGTGGCGAGCGCACCTGCAAAAGGCAAGCCAATGCTAAATGGGTTACAATCCCCAAGACACCACTTATTGACTGCTTATCGATCTAATTTACATCTCCAGGCCAGCCTTGAAAATCGTAGCATGCTTATGATATTGCCGAACCTTCCATTCTCTGAAGCATTATTGCGATCCGAGACCCGAAGAACCACCTACTGATAACATTTACATTAATCCGTGCAGCCCCCGAGTCCTCCCCGATTATACCCTAATTGCTGTCGAAACCACTCGCAAACGGCTCGCCTTCACTCCTGCGAAATCCCCTGGAAACTCATCTGACCTTTCTGACCTTGTCCAGCACCCACCTCACTGCCCTGTTGTCCACCTTCCTGCTGGATACCCTCGCGGTGAATCTGCTCTGCTCCCTGCTGTTTTTCTTCAGACCCTTGTTCACCTCCTTTGTCCGCCGGGATACCCAGAAAATGGAATCCTTCTCCAGCACCGCCTTGTTGTCCACCTTCCTTCTGGACAGCCTCATGGTGGTTCTGTCCTACTTCGCGCTGTTTTTCTTCCCTTGGTTGAGACGATTGTTCACCTCCTTCGTCTGTCGAGATACCCTGGAAACGCATCTGCTCTGCTCTGCGTTGTTCACCTACCCTTTGTTGGGACGGCTGTTCACATCCTTGCTGTGGACGGTCGTTTGTGGTACCTTGTGCACGAGTCTGACTGGAGTCGCCGCTCAATGAACGTTGTTGGACATCCCGCTGGTCGCGTTTCCCTTCTTGCTGACTTGCAGCGCCTGGGTCTTGCTGCTTCTGCTCGTACATTGCACCTGTGCCTACAGCAGCACCCTGGGCAGCGCCTGAACGGTGATTAAAATTTGACTTCGCCGATCCGGGGGCAGCGTTTCAAAAATACTAACCTGTCATATCAGCTCCACTCTCTCCCCCAGCCGCGCTTGTTTTCTCGTAACCCGTTCCCTGCTGTTGGCCCTGACTTGTCACTCCAGTACCGGTATTCTTGGCAGCAGTAGCGCCGCTAACGTCACCGCTGGCACCGGTACCAGCACCAGTTCCAGCAGCACCAGTTCCCGCGCTCGTACCGGGTGTCGTACCGGCGGGTGCAGGTGCATGGCCCCTAATAGCCGCCATACCTGCCGCAAACTCAGCTTTGCCCTTCTCAGCTACCTCCTTGTATTTCTCTTCTCCAGCTACAGAGCTTGTAGCACGATCAGCAGCACCCAACGCCGTGCCTCGAATACTTTCGCCGATCCCTGAGAAATAAATAGGTTATAAACTCTCTTTAACCACGATGAACGGGCTTACCATGGATGACTTTGGTGGCGCCTCTGTTGGGATATTCAGATGACTCAAACGATGAAATGAGGGTAAGAGACAAACCTGATCTTACTTCCGATCCCTCCATTTCCGCTCGGAGACTTAGAATTCGTGTTCGTGTTCGTCGTGTTCGTCGTGTTCGTAGTCATAGTTCAAGCAACAATACTCCTCGCATTCTGAGGCTCCTAGATTCCATGACGCAAGTATGCGGTCAGCGCATGTGTCGCCGACGGAGCTGGGTCAGAAACTCGGACATAAACGCATGGCGTTCTAGATCAATCCCGATTTAGGATTGATGTATATGATCGAGCCACGTGCTTGGTCATCATCGATGATGGGAAAAAGTTATGGGTCGTATTCGCATCGTCTCCTGGACGTCGCGCCCAAGCTCAAGAGGGATATACGCTGATGGACGTACTACACTGCAGGAGTATATAGAGACTATATTTGTGCTAAGCTGATTTTGATGTTCGGGCGGCATATGATTTAATCATCCTGAGACGTGAGTGGAACGGAACGTTCCCATGATGGTCGTCGACGGTGGCATGGTGCCGAGGACGTTGTCAGTCCAACAGACCCTAGAAATTGCTACCTATTCCCTCACACATCGTGCTGTCTTTTCTTGGCCACGAGGTGACGAAGGGTGCCGATGCGAGCTCTTAACCCAATCAAGGCATCCAGGACCAACGGAGGTATGTAAGTGGCGGGAGCAAAAAAAGGTATCCAAGCACAAGACCAAGCACAACAACACGCATGTGAAAAGTTGCAAACGATTAATCATCGTCAATATCATGACATATATGGATCTACAGGTGTGCTCTACATTACAACAAGGGTGCGATATCGACGAACAACGACCAAGAAAAAAAAAGAAGCGAAAACGGAGTGGGTACAGTAACTCTACAACAATGGTCAAGGGAAAAATACGAAGACGAAGAGAGAGAGAGTAAGGTATATATGATATGAATAAGGAAACGGATACGTGGTTTTTGTTATATATGATAAAATTACACACAGCGTCCATTAGTGAGTTCCAGTTGTCGTCGATATCTGCTTTTGAAATGCGTCCGTGTCGTGCGTGGTTGTGGGTGTATGGATATGGATATGGATAATGAATGATACCGCTGCCGCCTGCGTCGTCGTCGTCGTCGCTCCTCCGTCTCTCCGGCCTCCTGTGCTAGTACAACGGCGTTTGCTCATTGGAGGTTTAGCACCCAAGCATCTGGACCCAATTTTGTGCTGGACAGCCCCATGAACGTAGTGCGCCCCATTAAGAAATCCACCCGCTTCAACCCCTTGCGCTGCTCCTCAGCGTACTGCTCAGCTGATGTGGCACGCAAACACCGGTTGCGGTATGTGTCCGCAATGGCATCCCGTACGTGCTGGCTGGGAACTGCTTTGAACTCGTCACGCGTCCCCGGTGTACGGAGGAAGCGGTAGAGCTGGTATAGGACGTCCTCGACGGTGACGAAGGGACGCGTCGACGCGCGAATTTCGCAACGCCATGGGAGGAGGTCGTTTTGGAGGATGATGACGGGAATGGGTGGGGTGGTGGCAGCCTCTGAGAGGCAGTAGGAGTCAAGGACGAATGGGGATGCTTGGAATGTTAGCGGCGGCGGTGTTGGGCGTGTAGGAGACGTCGTAGTTAATGGGGAAGATGTAGGGGTGGTATGCGATAATAGGATTAATTGCGACGGGGCCTAGGTTCATGAACTCCCTCTGTGGGGGCGTCGTTGGACCACTTGATGATGGTAACGACGAGTCTGAGAGAGACGGTGAAGGGGTACATGCAGGAGAGTAGAAGATGTTTTCCTCGTGGAAACGGACGTGCTTGCCGGGCATTGTGGTAGTCTCTGTGTTGGGGGGAGGTAATGGTGTTATCCTAGCCAGTTCTATTATAGCTGGACGCGGACGCGGACTGTAGTTGTCAAGAAAGAGAACTGTGTGACTAGAGTGAAGTGTGTGAATACTAGACGGGGTAGGTCCTGGGAGGGTAGCGAATATGGGCTCCATTTTATATTGTAGTACCTGGGCGCAGTTCGGAATGACGGTCTTGGGTCTAACGCATCGCCCGCTCCCGCAATGACTGAAACTAAAAGCTTTAATTGAGTTGAACGACCCTTGAAATGGAAATTTTAGAGGACAAAATAACGAACCAGGTACTTTTAGAGGAGACAGCGACAAGTTAGCAACCTGGACCGGTTCAACAGCGCACAGGTTCCTAAGCGGGTCATGTGTTTGGTTGAATCTCCCTTATCCTTACGGCAGCCGATGCTAGACGCCAAATATCTATTTTGTTCTCCATAGCCTCCATCCCGACTCAGATCGGGTCAAATACGTCTACAGCAAGTAATGTTTAGGTCAGTAAAGCCAATCGAGAGCGAGTACAAGTTGTAATGGTTCTCACCGTCAGCCTGTGGCTGAGTCAGTCAGTGTTCCTGCTTAGTTACCTATTTTGTCTTAGGGCGAAGCCAAGTCACTAGCTCTGCGCAACCGAAGTGCAACCGACCACGACAATTGAATAGTACTTTGACAAGGCGACGCCTGACATACTATCATATTCTCGTATACCAGTGCTAATCGATCATTGGATCCCAGGCGATCCCCCGCGATGAAGCAGTCCACCATGGGCGCCTGGGCGATTCCGAGGGAATTAATGAGAGTCTGTCAAAGTGGAGCCAAGCTCGGCGTACTTTTGTTTCCGCAGCCGAGCGTAGTGAGCTGACGTGGAACCATACCCCGCCTCTACATTAAACTCCGCAGTGAGACGCTCTACATTAGCGCTCCTAGCCCTAGGAATGCCGTAAGTGATGCGATGATCACAAGGCAAACTCTTGGGTCGCAAATCACTGATAAGGACATAGTGCCGGCGTGACTCGTCCGTGGATCATCCCGACGGTGGAATGCAATGGACAAGTCCTAAGAATCCTCGCGTCATCAAAAAACATGACACCTAGCCCGAGGAGAACGCCCGTTCTCGTACCCCGGGTCCTCCGTCTTATCTCAGACCGACTGTCTTGTCCCGCTCCATATAACGTAAATATTCTCGCTTTTGTAGACGCTGACCCTAGATAGCGTTTCCGAACTCCACGTCACACGCTCTGTAGCACTGCGGATGCTAAGTCAATAAGACCTCCTAATTGCTATCATTACACCGCCCACTTTCGAAAGGAAACATTCCGCAGGTATAATGAGCGTTGCTTCTCTGTGACTTGCGCACCGCCTAAAGATAGCACGGAATCAGCGGACGTTGGGATATCCATACGGGACATCATATCCTCCACAGGGGCGCTTGCTGTGTCTTTCCCACTAGGACGCATCGGTGCATACTTCTGACATTCTGGGAAAGTGCACCGGTTCGTAATACGCTAGGGTTGTGGGTTTCTATGACTCGCACGTCCACATCTGGGCATATTTCCTTGGGTCTGACACTCCTATTCCGCTCCCTCTTACTAATCTATCATGTCCCCGCTTTCTTAGAGTTCTCGTGAACACGACAAGGCCTCGGCTCATATCAGCTGACTGTTTCGAAACCGTAGCATGTGATTTCATTAACTCTGATATCTATGTTTGACATATGTGGTGGCGCTGGTTCCTCCATGGTTGTGCCCAGAGACCTCGGCTTTGCAGCATTTATCATTCGTCATTCTACTTTTGTCATAAATGTTTCACGTTGATTCGTCCACAAGGACCCTTGACTTTGGAGTCACGTTCTCTCATCCTATGATGCCCGTCTGTGCAAAAACTGTTTTCTATCAACCCATCAGCCCTGTTTTTGTCATCCGGTTCGAGCTTCTCCTACGGTGTATATAATCTTGTCCGGTGAACTCGATCAATTTCCAGCCTGTCTATTGATTGCTATTAATTCAAGTCCCGACCCTGGAATAACTCATTGTTTTCATATTTATGTATCATGTAAGTATCGCCAGGTACCGCCTCGATGACAATCACCTGCTGTGCCTGTCTCGACGGACTTTGCGGAGGATCAAATTAACAACACAGCACACAACAACGGCGGTGCCTTTTATCGTCATTTCTCCCATGGTTTCATGAACGTCCCACCAGGTTCCACCCCGCAAATTAACTTCCCGGGACCTAGATGGAACATCTCATATCTGATATCTAGCTCTCTTACAATGAATGAAATCCCAACATTGGGCCTGCTGCGAGGGATCGGGCATCCCCAGGCTGAACTTTGAATGTTCGCCTCGTGTTCGTGGGCGCGCGTGGAGCAGTGGCTCACCACGATTGAATTTTGGTAGATCGAGGATGATTTACATTTGGTGATCGCGATAAGATCTTCGTTTTCTTGCAACGAGGCCTTCCACGTTATGCATGCTCGCGGGAACGGGCACAGACGCTGACCGGCGCTGATGCTGATACATTGTAATATCGCTCCGACCCGAACAATGTGGTAAGTAAATATAAGTTGTTGATCGCTGTGGTGCTCATCATTACATCGCTCTTCCATGTCTCGAGAAAGATGTGGTATTCGACAGGACATATTTTTGATACCCGGAGACAAATATAGACGTGTCGGGGCAAAGAGAATGGGGGGAGAGTCGTGTGAGTAACTAGAGATCATGATGGTCCGTGATCATGCTAGAGAGGATGAAATTCTCCCATGAGTAAAGCCTAAACCTGCTTGGCGTCAGGCAAAAACCGCGCACCTTGAGTAAGGGACACAGCAAACTCACCCACCCAAAATGCTCCACCCGAAATGATTAGAGCTCTATGAAACCAAATCACTTATGCGTCAGCATCTACTGATTATGATGATCCACATAGAAGATCGATTATAGGCACTGCCCAAGTTCTGCCGTAATTCCAGATGCTACAGCAAGTCACAAACCTTATCCACAAAAATGATACCAGACCGCGGGGTCCAAGGTGGCTTTCCGCTGTGTATGCGACTGCATCAGGTTGCTTTCAAAAACACTGGTGTCAATTTGATAAAGTGGCTTGGAGCTGAGTCCCTTATCCGTTCTATTCAATGGACATTAGCGGTACATAGTGCATATTAGGAAACGGAACGTTGCCGCTAGAATTAATGATCCTAGTCAAGTAGTAGGATCAGAGGTGAGCGGTGCATGATGACTGCGCATCACCATATAGGACCGCACCAGCTAGCTTTGGGATGTCAATTTGATAGAAGTGATTTCGGCGCGCGTTTGTTACCGACTCCGTTGTTCACCCTATTCGATGGACATTAGCGGTATGTAGAATTAGGAGCCAGAACGTTCCTGCTGTATTTAATGAACCTAGGCAGGATAGGAGGTGGACGGTCGCGTGGTTACGCGTCGCAACGTTCTTATCATCTGATGCCCGACATCTGTATGAAAAGAACAAGTATCGGCTCCACGCGAACTATGGATCGTACCACTAGAGCTATGCCAACCGGGAATACGACAAAGTACCAATGACTCCGTGACAATGCACCAGCTTGCAAGTTCAGAACTGGTTCAATAAATGTATCTGGCCCGAGATATCTGCACCCAGGTTCGGCCAGCTGGGGCGGTTCTCATTCTTGTTTCCGAATTGTGCGCCACCCTATGAATCCCAACAAATGAAGTTTTTTATAAACAAAGAACGCCGGAACTTGGTTCACTCAAGCGATACTCACGGGAAAATCTTGAAGGGTGCGGATCTGAAGAGCGAAACAACTTGTTGACCGACTCGCATATGATCCTTGATACGACGTCGGGTCCCCGAGATGATGTTGCGTCATAACTCCAACACCTGTTCCGCCCGTGCTTTGTTGAACTGTTCGAACAGCTTTCACGTCAAAGCAGTGCGGTAAATCAATAAGTCACCGATGCCATCGACAGGCGCGATCAGCTTTGGACAATCGGCCCGTCGGAACTGCCCTGGACTGCGACGTCAAAAAAATTACAGACTCTCCTACTGTACCTGAAGTCGACGGGACCGAGTGGGTGTAATGACATTGAAGTTGCCCTGTGCCAGGGGCACCGGCGGAGATGCATGCTCTCACACAGGTTTACGATAGACTTGCTGAGCATATAAGAAATTCGTAATATATTTTCACTTACCTCCTCTGAAATTTTTTCTGCGAGGTAGCAAAGATGCTCACCCAGGAATAGATAGTCAATCAGTTGGCGTTTAAGGACCCGCAACAAGGGGACAAGCAATGCTGATTTATGAGGTAGGAGTGCGTGCTCACGGGACCAAGTTGGAAGGGTAGGTCAGCGTTCACTGAGGCACTATACCGAGCGCCGTCCTAGAAGGTAGTTCTGCCCCCCATGTAATCAATATTTTGGGTGTTAAGCGCCAAGGGTCAGGAGGGTCTGTGGCCCTGGTAATGAACGTCCTAGTAGCCATGGCTTATGGCAAGGCGATAACAATGGAAATGCGTATATGGGTGATGAAATCGAGGTTCGTCTGCGATCATCATCATAACATACATATCTGCAGTAAGTGAGTTGATTGGTTGAGATCTGACCAGAGCAGGATATATTTCTCCACAGGTGGAGAATTGTAAACAAACGCAAAGTATGCGAGAACGATCTCTCGCTCAGCTCTTCCGTGAGCACCCTTCCACGCTCGTTCTAACCGTTGTGATCTTCTATTGCGTCTAACTAAGTGGGATGAGAACTCGACAACAAGAAGATCAGGAAAACACTACACCATTTAAAATAGCTCATTGCTTCCTCGCAATTACAGCGAGCTAGAGTCTCGGGAAATTCATAGTTGTAAGTACCGTCAGTCGAAGACAGACAAATTTTCCTTCTCTTCTAGCGAGGTGGATGCGGGCGCGAGGAGGCATGTCAGGAAAAAAGTGAAAACAGCCACGCCAGGACGTGCGGCAAGCGGAGGTACGGTGTGGACGACATGCACGAAGTCCAGTGCAAAGACGGAGAGTCATACCTGTAGAACCCACTGAAAAAGATATCAAATACACGAGTGACTCGTGCCCGCGCACGACAAGTGCTTTCGTTCCAATAAACGCTGCAGTCGGTCATTGGGGCTTGATGGTGTAGTTCGACTGACAAGAGAATGTGGAGATCGATAGAAAAGGCCCGCAAGGATGCGGTGAGATAGAATCCGAGGTTATTACCGGTGGAAAGTTGTACATACCTTGCAGAGAAGTGAGCAGATGGTCAGGAAGGTCAGGTAAGCTCTCCGTGAGCGGACGAAGCGTGGAAGCCGAGGTCCAGCAGAAACTAGCTGTGAATGTTCCATATTACGCTCAACATTGACGTTTGACCGCGTCATTGGATGCGCACCTTGGATGCCCATGAGCTGACCGAGCTTCAGTGTTGCACTGCGCATCTGAGAGAGCTTGGGCACCAAGCAGGTTATGTTTGCTTAGTGATCATGACTGGTTGTGTATCTTCTGCATGGGAGGTGGTAGAGTGACGTAAGAGCTAGGAAGCAACACCGTACGAAAGCAATGCTGCAAGGCCTGTGATTCAACGTGAGCCAAGGGTGAAGCGAAAACATGGTTCATAAGAGGAAAGTAAGACGCACCGCCTATGATAGTGAAATAGTCGACCTAGTCAGGGATGAAGGAACCTTGGACGATTGGATATTGCGCGATATGATCGGAAGGGAGTCTATGGGTGCGGGTAGGGCGTTTTCTGTATGCTAAAGGATGACGACACGGTTAAAATGAGCGAGTAATAGACGGAAGTAAGAAGTGAACCGGCAGGGAGGACCTCTAAATTTAGGGATATATTTTCTGACAGCTAATCTTGATGTGACGGGGGCCAGTGTGATATCAGGCACAGGGCACATTCGATTAATGCAAGCGTATGCTACACACATCTGAATTACATTTAGACGGGCCCGCGTGAGCACGTGCACTATTCGCCGAGCCTGTGTTCAGAATCTTCTTTGAATAGAAGGGAATGGTCATCTGGTCCTGATTGAGGCTGAAAAGTAGAAGGGTCAGAATAAATCAATGGAACCCGACACAATCCCAGCTACAGGAAGTGGTAGCAGAGCGCAAAGAGAAATTTGAAGGCACCACGATGGTATGCGTCAGGATCATGATGGTGAATAGTCGCTGACCTCTGTTTCAGGAATTAGGATGGAAGTGACGAAGGTGATGGCAAAAATAATGACAATGACATCAATGGGAGGCTGAGATGTCTGTACCTCGTGCATGTAATTTGCTTGCGAGTAGATGAGAAGGGAAGGCCTTCGCTTCACGATGAAGCGCTGGAAGACATGCGAAAGCAAAAGAAAGGGGAGAACGGCTGTTGCAATAGATTTCGAGAGGTACTAGGTGGAACAACAGAGACGCACTCCAAGGGTCCCATCATGGGCAAGGGGATACCGGTTGACTGTTGCACTCATGGCCCATGACTCGGATGTTCTGGCAAATTAGCGGTGGTAAAATATTTTGTGCTGTGTCACACAGTGGCAGTGCTAGGAGAGCGAGCTGGCCTGGTGCATTCGACATGTTTGCAGAACAGCTCCGAGAAGTCTGAGTGTGCAAGACGCAACCGTTGTTTGAACCGTTAACATGATCATTACAGGACTGTTTGGGTGCCAAGCCGTCACCTTCTTGGGGATAAAATAGATAAATGAACACATCGGCGAGAAAGGGAGGCCACTGACCCGGTTCAGGCAAACTGCCTTCGTGATGCGGATAGGCCTCGAGAGCAAGAATCTGACACAGCCCGATCAAATTCGCACCAGCCACAATGCCCGCACGGGCTCCTTTCGTCCGCAACAGCGACAAACGAAGCATGAACTGTGAACGGTCGCGAATCGTAGTATTGCATGGTCAGGGCCTAGCACCCCACTAGTCCAATCCCTGTTGCTGAGAGGCTCGAACAGGGTCGCCACAGAAAGTATGACTGTACTCACTGCCGACCGACAGCGAGGGTTCGACCACAGCAGTAACGGCCTGGATATTCATAAAAAGAAAGACAATCCTATACCACGAGAGGGAGACGGCAGCATCACGTGTGTGAATATACATCAAGACAATAACGCAATACCGCCCTACTAAGTAGCGGGAACTTCACATAGTGTCATGTCATCAAAGATTCTGTCACTCGAAAACACTGCATCTCTACACCAGTACTGTTATGGACTACTTTCAAGCTCATAGCTAGTAAGTACTAGTACTACGTCTGAAATGTCGAAGCTGATCATCGGACTTAAATGATTAATGAACACAGGCCACGACACAACCGTGACACGTGTCCTGACGTTGTCGAGTACCTCGTGGTCGGTCCAACATCTGACTGTGGTCCGATCATACAGCTGACTACTTGCATTCCACATGCACCGCTGTCTTTGTCTGAGTGAGATCCTCGAAGTGATATTCCACTCTGTGTTCAATTCCGTAGAAGCAAAACCTGACCGATTCAGACTCTGCGGATTGCCAGGAGTCTTACCGTCACCACCGTACATTCCAGATCGACGCTCAGTCCTCCATCTCGCACTCACCTGCCATACATTTCGCGACCCGGCACTGAATGTCCTTTATTCTCACTTGACAGATAAACATCGTTTTATCAAGTCCCTGCCTACCGAACTGCTGGAACTGGTTCACTCAAGCAGACCTTCAGTAGCCGAACAATTCCGCCCATTTGTCCTCTGCGCTGCACGCGTTCAGATCCTCGACGATGAGATGCAGGTCATCTTCGATCCCTGTCACAACGATACAGCATATGCATTAATCCTTGCAAGCGCACCCAAAGTCGCCCCGGGCCTGCTCTTTCCCAAGCTGCACTCTCTTACATGGTACGACGAACGTCTCGCCTCCATCCCAGCCCTCACCCTCCTCCTACCCACTATTGAAACCCTCTCTATCTCCATCGCTGACACTCAATTTCGCGAGGCCATAATCCCTCGCCTCCATACCGCCGCGCCGCGCCTCAAAGCTCTTGAGTTGGAGTGCTTCTCTGCGATTACGGATTACTACCCCACGGAAATCGAGTCGCTCCTACTTAGCTACACCGACGGTCTCACAGAGTTTTCGTTCCAATGCTGCGAAATCTCAAGCACCCTGCTTCATATCATCGCTCTGTGGCCACGCCTCCGATGGCTCGGCTTCTCTCTAGGCTCCACAAGCATCCCCACTGTACCTCTCCATGTGTCACAGCCCTTTCAGACACTCGTTCACCTGCATATATCATGCCAGCATCTGGACCATTTCATGTCTTTCCTGCGCGCCCTCCAAATGCTCAGGATGGATTCTGATGGTTGTACGATTGATTGCCCCAACCTCAAAATCGATTCATATCAACGCATTCAAATGCAGCCCAGCCAGTAGCTGGTCCGAGCTCCTCAGCGTTCTCGCCCGCATAAAGCTACAGCACATCATTCTCACTGACAAGTGTCATGATCTGGGCGAGCAGTCCTGCCCCACATCCTTTGAATTTCGCCCCCTACTCGCGCACCCCACTGCCTTCGCCGATCTCAAGACCCTCATCCTCTTCCCCGACTTTCGCTCTTCGTCCATCGCACTCACTGACTCCGACATCCTCACCCTCGCTCGCACATGCCCAAACCTCAACGTCCTTGAATTGGGGTTGCGCAACACTCCTGTATCACTCTATACCTTAAGCATCCTCGCGGGGCGCTGTCGTGAGCTGCGCGAGGTCTCGCTCTGCGTGGACGCACGGCTCGATGCGCTCGGAGCAATACCTCTGATCAACGACAATGACAAACGTGAAGTGGATCTGCAACCCAACACACACCTAATTAAACTGGATATCGGGGAGTCGCCAATTGCGTGCGTGGGCCCCTTGCACCCTCCGACGGCGCCAGACCTGATGAGGTCGATTCCACGGTTCTTGCACGCGATGGCGCCACGGGTTGAGCGCATCTGGTGGACATTAGGTACGGGCCAGTTCCAAGAGATGTATGCGAAGAGATGGGAGATAGTGTCAGTCAATTTGTCGATGACTGGCGAAAGGTCAAGTTGAGGATGTGACTGATGTTTCTTTTGGTGGAGATGTTTTGGATGTTGTTTAAGCAGCAAGACTGCGTTAGCTCGGGGATGAGATGATTGTCCCGCTCGTTGTGTTTCAGGTTCAAGGACCGGTCTGTATGTAGTATTTCCGAATGTAGCGAAGACACATTTTTGTAACAGTAGGTTCTTGCTAGTCGGAGTCTGACTCAACTGACCATAAGTCGAAGGATATATTAGCAGATCAATTGTGTCTGCATTGCTATCGCACCCTAGATCCGATACAATTTCAAACAACTGCTGTCATTCGTTCCTGCGTTGTTCAATAGTCTCGGCGTCACAGCCGTCGTTGGCACCAATAGCAATTCCGATGGGCTGACATAACTTTCCAGCGAAGCGGACGTAATCTTATCCTGTGTAGGTTCTTAACCTCGAACTTCCGAGTCATTAAATTTCCGAGTCAAGACACGACTGATCGCCCGATAATATAGGCTAACGCCGATGACCTTCACACAGCCAGAGCAGTGCTCTTAGGACTGAAAAAGAGGCACGTCCAGAACTGGCTAGACTGCAAAATACTCACTAGCGCGAGCGTAGCGGCCGATGATTTGTGCGGTAGCTGTGACAGCGATTACTGCGGCAGACAAGATCATAGTGGTGAGTCCGATGAATTTCATAATTGCATTTCAGGAGAGGGCTAAGGCCTGACGGCGTTTTTACTATTGAGTCGAAAGCTGGCGCGGTCTTCGGTTTTATACACGGGTAGTGAGGAAAGATCATCCATTTTCCTGTGTATCCGCTCATATATCCGGATGCCCTGCAACGTTACAAATGCCCATACCTTGTAGCATGATCTCCAGAGCGTCAAAGTACAATCACAGTGTTCCAGGTTATGATACCTCTTGACGTGGACCTATAAGAACTCGGTGAAGTTGAGCTTGCATTCAAGTTGCCGAGCGCCTAAGTTTGAGATTACTCACCGGCATTCATGGTTGAAGCCAGCGCACACGGCTTGGCGCCGAGCGAATCGAAATGCGGGGATAGCTCATAACGGTGAACGTAAATTGCGCTGTTTATGCTATGGGGTCGTGTACGCAGACATTTCAGAATTGTGCAGTGCCAGCACATCTGGTGCCGTCCTATCAAACCGGATGAGTGTTTCCGACAGCTTTTGCGTACCAACTGTTCGGCGCCATTGAACTACGTCCGCTGCCGCGACACAAAGAGAGGCTGCAAGCCTGAGCTGCGCTGTTGTGGTTGTAGGTCAACTTTGCAATAATCTTCCTCGGTCAAATGAATATAGTAGACGAAACTGGACGCTCACAGATGTATCGACGTCTATTATGTAAGTCTGGCTCTGCTGCAGAGTCATTCATGAATTGGTAAAATATGAAAAATTACTACGCGACTATCTTGTCCAACAAGAACTTCAAGGCCGAGGTGACGCACCTCGCCATTTGCTTGGTTCGAGCAGTCTAAACTCAACACTGACACCTGATGAAGTGATTCCAGATCCCATTAACCAGTATTAATAGCTTCCGTCGCGTAAATGGCCAAGTATACCTATTAAAAGACCGTTGAATGGTTAAAGCAGGTCAAGAGAATATCAGAGATACTCACAGTTGTGAATGTATTCTTACTGGTAAGTACCTTGCGAACATACCTGCGGAGAGCCGAGCCTTGGGGTTGGTTCACAAATTCTTCGACGAGTTGGTCAGCCACTCCGCTCGAAGCACCCAACAATGTAAGTGTGCGTCTGAAAATAGCCCACAAGGCCATTCGTATATAGTCTTGTTCTAATGTATCCAAGAGACTGCCAGCCGAGGCAGCAGGAAAATTTGTACAGAAGTAAGCATATTATTGATCAACTCCACAACAAACTGCATATCGTGCGATAAACCACTGTACCAAAGCGAAAGCAGAAACGACTCACCGTCGCCATGTTCCGTCTTCCAAGCTCATCGGGAGGTGGTTAAGGCCAGCAGGACCATGCGATATTGTTGTGAGCAGGCGATTGGTATAAGGCGCAAAGGGTCAGTCATGTGGTTGAATCCCAGATGCAAAACGAACGACTCGCATCATTCACGACCTTTGAACGACATGCAAAACTTGGACAGCATGGCCCGCCGTACGGGTGGGAGGGCCCGCAAGGGATACTTTCACCCAGGCATGCACTGACAGACATTGATGTTGTCAAAGCAACAACAATAGCGAGGAGGGATGAGAAATGCATGGCTTGTGCTAGGTAATGATATGAGAGTGGGATCTCGGTAGGAACACAGCTTGCTTTTATGTCCCTCTCTCGAAGTACTTGGCAGTTCTATCAGGATGGATGGTTGAGCCTGGCGGATTTCAGACAGAGGGTACAGGGTCGGCGGATAAACAATCCAGAACACAAACATATTCTCTCGAAGTACGTGGCAGTTCTATCAAGATGGCCAGCTTACCTGGCGGAAATGTCCGGTAGAGGGTACAGGCAGGCCCGCAGAACGGTAACCTGTGACAGGGCCAGCGGATAAACAATACAGAACACGTGGACTGCAAACATATGAACTTGAACATCGTGCAGAAGGTAAAGGCGGAATCTGAGATCAAAAGTGCTACTGTGAGCTCTGGGTGGCTTTGTGCAGCGCCAAGTACTTGCTGCAAATACGCGCCAACATAAAACTTTGAACGAGAACTATATTTGGCAATGAGTTATTGTCAGTGATCCATCTCTTCAATGGATGACTTTCCGTGGGCAAAATAATGCAGAATAGAATATATTGGAGTTGGCTTTCTGAGCTAGCCGAGGCACGAGGCTAGCACAGAATATAGTCTTTGCACGAGTAAGCGAGGTGGCAGCAGAGCCTCTTGCTCCTGCCCACCTCGCAGCAAATCCTCAGATTCCTCGCACGCAGTTCTAATCTCTAAGCTCTCACTCTTTTGCATTATATATACATACTATGCTACTAGCCGATAATCCCAATGAAGCAGTAATACCCGATTTTGCTTTGGACGAGCACCAGGAAGCCTGGTTGCAACTTGCTAACAACGGAACTCAATAACGACCAAGCAATTCAGGCATTAGTAGCCTTATGGACAATTAACAACAATGCCTGCGAGACAGTGTTGGGCTAATAGATTAGAGCAGGCAGAAGCCAAACAGCAGGAGAAATGAAGAAGAGGAACTGCAGCGCCAACAAGAACTCCAAGAAGAGGAGGAGGCTGCTCGCAAAGAAGAACGGAAAAAAACACAAAAACAAATACTGGCAGCAGTCCATCGAGTCGAAGTACCATCAGACCCAGCTATCATTCCCTCACACTACGCAACGAGAAAACTGAAAGCAGGAGAGTTCTGTGATCTACATTACTTCACTAACAAAGGCATCAGCGACAGCGCAAAAAGGCCCGCTCATAGCAGAGATGGACACACTTGTTATGCTCCCTTCATCAGATGGAATTCACACTTGGGTCCCGGCCAGGCTCAGTAAGAGACCCCAAAGCAGCCGCGGTGATCAAAGATGAAAACCTCACCTGGGAAGAATTCAACGAAGCAGGCTCCCCACATGATTTCATCCATGAAAGACCATGACTGGCCTGAAGATCGCGTCGACATGCACATTCAGTTCTGGTCAGCCTTGCAGACCCACCGCTGGCGTCATGCAGCAGACCCGCTCAAGCAGCGTGCACTCCTCCTGTACCAAGCACAGCAGCGCCGCAGATGGCATCTAACTGCTGGTACAGTGCGAGGATGGAGCTTAGAAAAGATCAATCAAGACTTGCTCCTCGAAGCGAGAGAAGAACTATTCAATGAACAGCACGAGAAACTAACCATCATAGCAATACAGGTCAGTTCTCCAATCCCCTCTTTCCTTTCGAATGAAATGCATGCTCACCATTTTAAAACTCTACCCCATACACCCATCCTTCCAAAACTCCCATGCTACTATAACACCAACACCTTACCCATCAGCCAATCATGTGCTGACGCCCATCCATCTCACACCCATACAGGAACCTCATCCTGCAACAACAGTACACGCGGCCATCACGTGCCTACAGAAATACTTCCAATGTATTACCAAAAAACTGCGAAAACTCGCGTGTTCTTACACGAACCACTCTTTACACTGTGCGCCATACCCTCGGGCTGTCGTAGCAAGCAGCAGCCAACTACGTCACTCGCACGCCAGAGTTGCAACGGCCCCAGCAGCCGACCGCACCCCAAAAATGCCCGCTACCCCTGGCAGTGGAATCAGCAGGGAATAACAAGAAGGTACACACATCTAGTGCCAATACCTCTTCAGGCCCCCTCCCATGCTGCGCAGTTTGCCTCGGATGGCAACCACATCGCATCATTGAGTGTACCGCTACCTGTACCTGGGACGAGAAGCATGAGACCTATGCAGAGCGTATCACCAAGAAACTCTTCTCCAAAGATGGCAAAATGTTATGCACTGGGTGGCAACGAGAAGAAGGTTGCACCACTGCCCAAGCATGATGCACTCCATGCCTGCTCGGGCTGTGGAGCTACTACCCACAGAGCCCAGCAGTGCCCTTGCGCACAGAAAATTTTACCCGCTAACCCCATATAAGGCAGACACCTGGACCTATGAGCTCCAGGCGTGCGAACATCTCCCAATGATTCACTAAAGTCCCCGATGGTCTTTGTTTAGGTTTCATGATAGATTTCCCACCCATCTCTGATGTACAGACCCCACCCAATAAAGTTTCCATTAGCAAGTTCAAGGAAGAGTTTAAAACCATTGTTGATAAAGAACTCCAGAAAGGAAGATATATAGGACCCTTCACGGCTGATGTTCTAGAACTTCTGATAGGACCTTTCCAGTCCTCTCCGCTATCTATCATCCCCAAACCTGGAAAACCCGGTAAATTTAGGATCATCCAAAATTTCTTGTACCCAATCACACCGAACCTATCATGTCCCAATCTGTCAGTTAACTCCTTCATTGACGCTAATAAATTCCCCACTACTTGGGGAAAATTTTCTATGATATACTACTTAATATCGAAACTCCCGGCAGGATCAGAAGCAGCTACTCGGGACATAGCAGAAGCATACCGAACAGTCCTGCTGCACCCATCACAATGGCCCACAGGCGTGGTGCGGGTATCAAACACTCATTTCTGTGTAGACACATGTACAGCCTTTGGAGCCACGCCGTCAGCGAGGCGTTTATGGTCATGTCGCAGACGCGGGAGCAGAGATAGCTCAATATCATGGTATCGGACCCCTAGACAAATGGGTAGACAACCATATCTTCTTTTGAATCCGCCGCGAACATCTCACCGATTATAACGAGAGCAGAGCAAGCTGGAACAAACTATTCGCCAGTAGAGGCATGCAGCAAACGGGCAGCAGACTGTGGTTCGGAGATGCTAATCCAACCACAGGACACATCAAAGAGTCAAGCGAAGACTGCTCCCGTCCTCTAATAGACCACTCGAACGATTCCCCACGCTCAGCACACAACTGGCTCTTCACCTTTAACTTACAAGACATCGACGATCTATCCGTTAAATTAGGCACAATCTGGGAACTACTGAAAGACCAGCCATTTGGGTCCTCGACAATCTACATCGGTTTCCTATGGGATCTCAAACTAATGATAGTCACTCTAAGTCCCACAAAGGTAGACAAGTACCTCAATGCTATTCACAAATGGAGAAAAAGACAAGGCCACACCCTACATGATGTTCAAGAGTTGTATGGCAAACTACTGCACGCCTGCGCCTGCGGTACCTCAAGGACACGCTTACCTCACTAACCTGGAGAGCATGCTCTCAACATACGGCACACAACTGTTCACACCACACCGGGCTGAAAACCACGTTGCCGAAGACCTCGACTGGTGGTCACTCCTACTTCAATCAGGCAGAGTTACAAAACCCATCTACGCCCCCGACCCAATTGTTGACCCCCATGCATTCTCAGATGCAAGCCTCGGGCGTCTGCATTGGAATCGTCAGTTGGCAACCGCTGGCGTGCTTGGAGACTCATCCCAGGCTGGAAAACACACAATGGCAAACGCGACATTGGGTGGGCAGAGGTGATTGGGTTCGAGTTCCTCATCTACACTATCGCCTCTCTCCCTAGCCTTAGTGGTGACATCCTCGTTCATGGAGACAACACGGGCGTTGTTGAAGGGTGGTGGAAACACAAACACCGCAACAGAGCCGTCAATGGCGTTTTTCGACAGATCAACACTTTCCTCCACAATCTACTCCAGCATCTCAACATACAAATGTCCTACGTTGCAAGCGAATCCAATCCCGCAGATGGCCCATCCAGAGGCATCTACGGCCCAGCCCACCTTCTTCTCCCTCCAATCCCCATTCCCGATGACACTCGTGAATTCCTCATTGACACAACAGAACCATTGTCTCCCGCTGAGTTATGCCACCTGCATGACGGGAATTACACCCCTCCCGCAGCTAAGCTCATCAACCACCTACTCACCAGGCAACAAGCAGCAGAAAGGGCAAGAACCGCACGGTCAGAAGAAGATGAAGCCATCAATAATGCCCTGCTCAAGGACTGACTCCACGAACCACAACAGCAAATGTTTCAACGCACCTCTCCCAGAATCAACCAGCCTCATACCACCACCCCTCAGAAACTACCGCCCGCACCTAGTACCACTCCCATCCCAACTCCATCCTCACTGTCTCGCAAGAGACAGATTAAAGCTCTGGACACCGTCAGGAGGCAGCACAAGACAACCCGCTTCATCACCAGTACCACAAGAACTCACAATCACAGATGATCAACTGAACCACATACTTGAGGTCATAGGCACATGCTGGGCCCAATCAACAAAAGAGACATACGGCACAGGCCTATTAGTCTTTCACATCTACTGCGATGAATGAAACATAGCAGAGGACAAGTGCTGTCCTGTCGCCCCCAACCTCCTGTTAGCATTCCTATCAAGTTGTGCTGGCTCATATTCGGGGTCGTCGCTAGCCAACTATGCTGCGGGCCTTAGAGCGTGGCACACACTGCATGGCAGAGACTGGTTAATCCAACCAGAGGAACTCAAAGCGATTCTCGAAGGGGCTTCTGCCCTTGCCCCTCCATCATCTAAACATGCCCAAACGTCTCCTGTTCACCCCGCATCACATAGCATGCATATGCAATCACCTCGACCTAGACTCACCACAAGATGCAGCCATATTCGCTTGCCTAACAACCACCTTCTATTGCATCGCGAGACTTGGAGAATTCACCATCAACACCATCAAAGAGTTTGACCCTCAGAAACACATTTCCAGGGCTGGAGTGTTGAACGCAACAGACCGAAATGGCCTCCCAGTCACCAGATTCCGGCTACCAAAGACAAAATCATCGCCACTCATGGGAGAAGAAACTTACTGGGCCACCCAAGAAGGACCATCAGATCCTAGAGCCGCTCTTGACAATCACCTTTGTGTCAACCCAGTGGGCGAGAACGATCACCTCTTTGCCTGGAAGCATCCCAAAGGAATTTGCCCGCTGTCGAAGAAACATTTCCTCAAACGGATATCATCCGCAGTGTCCGCGGCAGGACTACCAGACCTCAAGGGCCACAGTCTATGAATTGGAGGCACGCTCGAATATCTCCTTCGCGGAGTCCCATTCGACATAGTAAAGTCCATGGGGAGATGGTCTAGTGAAGCATTCATGCTCTATCTGCATCAACACGCAATGGTACTTGCACCTTACATCCAGTCATCACTGGTCCTAGAACCATTCACCCACATCACCATGCCACCCATCCGTTAGAAACCGCAGTGAGTACACCTCCTACATAATGGGCATCAAGCTTCGCTACATGCGTCATTGCCCTCCTAATAATTGGGAACACAGCTCACCTTGATACTCAGGCTCGGATCCGTGCTTCTGGCTGGAAAAGCCCTGCGGGCTCTCACCCAAACCCACAAACCCTCTTAGCTCGTCGTAGTTCGAAACACATTATCACTAGCTTGAACTCGCTTGTAGTTTCATGATAGTAGCACACAGTAAATGTTACCCTGATTCTCAGTTAGCGCCACACAGCTATGAAGTGCATAGACTCAAAAACATTACCAATAACGAAGATATGTTAATCTATACTAGAATAATCCCCTGTACGCTCAGCCAATAGATTTAGTCCAGTTCTTGATGTGATGGACAATTTTGCAGACCAGTACCTGCTTCTTGACGAAGATGAGGCAGACCTTTTCAATGATGATGAAAGAGCTCAGGTCCTGGCTGCTGCTACATCAGGAAATTCTCACATTACTTATTTGGCACTTATCACTACTTTTTGTCACTTTTCAACAATGGATCTACTTTTTTCCCTTCAACTAGCCTTCACCTTCAACTTAAGTACACCAAAATGTTTCTTATACATTAGAAATCCATTTGACAACATGAGAATAAGTATTAGCTGTTGTGGTCCAGCAGAAACACCACAACAGTTGTTAAAAAGTTCTTGACATAAATGCGCTCTCTAGGCAGCTACACATAAGAAAACTGTATTCTATCACAATGAAATATGTATTTGACATATTATTAGCAGTTTGAGATACTTGATTTGCTGGTGGTGGCCAGTTTAAGAGAAAAAAGTAGATCCATTGCTGAAAAGTGACGAAAAGTAGTGATAAGCGCTGAAATAAGCAATGTGAGAACTTCCTGATGTATCAGATTGGGAAGGGGGAATATCAGACATTGGAGAGACTGGATGTTTGGGTACTGACCTTGTGGCTACTGATGCATGAACTTTATATGATACCAGTCTTTGTTGAGCCATTGACCACAAGGAGTGGGGATATTCATAGTAAAAAAAAAATTGAGGACCCTGGGCTGGTAACAGTGCAACACGAGCGTGCAAAGGCAAAATGGATGGACTATGAGTGTGCCAAGTCCATATTGAGGGATTATAAGAAAATTTTTGTTGACAGAGGGTGAGGATTGGTTGGAGATATATGCTAGCATGGATTGGGCAAGATTGGAGGCACCAGAGGCAGACTGGTCAGGTAGGAACTTCATTACCATGCATGGACAATTGAGTATGTTGTACTTAGCACTGGGTATCATCTAAATAGAGCTGGGAGAAAGAGACATTAGCATACTTGGTGAAAGGTTGAAAACGTAGCTTGGTATCACTGTGCAAGGTGCTGTGTTGGATGGCATGCATGTTAAGCAAGGTGGATTATGTTAGTGGATATTGCTGGTGTTAGTGGCCAAAAATGGAAGGAAGTCATTTATTTTAGTCTGCAAAATCTATTGGGGGGGGAGGGGGTACCCCAATAGATTAAGGTTTATTAGAGGGGGGTAGGTGACACATGTTTGCAAAATGAACAGCAGCACACCTGCCTAATATAGTCAAATTTATGATATGATATTCTAATCAGAATTTTTTGAGCCTATGGAAAGTCATCCAATAACAACTGAACAGGTTCTTGTAGAAAGCTGTCAGATGCTCACAGCTGTGAATGGTATGATGTAAAATTATCAGCCCATGATTCATTTAGAGATGTAGGTGCACTTGTTGTATCTACAAGTCCAGAATGTAGTGTGCACTTCCCTGAATATGGCAGGAGAGTATATTGACATCTGAGGTAAGGTAGACTTCAAACACTTTCTGTAAACGTCACGTGATAAACTGTGATACAGCGTGACAAACGAGTGCGAGCTCATAGGAAACCTATCTGAAGCATTTAGAGGAAAACGGAAACGGAGGCATGGTAGAGGACTGCTTTCTCTACAATGCCTTCGTCGTAGAATTGTCATAAATATCGTAGTAAACAAGTAGATGTCTATTTCCTATGTGTACTATACAGAAAGATGCCGAAAGTGCACCGCAAACGATATCCAAAGTCCGTCTGCGTGCCATGAGGTGCCGTGCAGTTAGCGCTAACCTCCCAAACACCCAGATGCCTAAACGCTCTCGACAGGTGCAAACGGCCCTCATGAACCTTGGGCGCTGGGCAAAGAAAACAAAGATTTCAGCTGAGAAGAAGGAGAATATTAGTGTGAGCAGTATTTCACTCACTCGTCGTGACAGTGTACAATGCTCATTGCCGTCTTTCAGATTCCTACAGTTGCTACAGTATCACCTGGCTCTGTAGCTTTAGTTCATGATTATCTTACCAATCATCATGCCCATTCTCCACTCTCGAACTTGGGTGCAGCTGCCATAAACCATGCCGAATGTGCTACAGCGGAGGAAGTCACTTGTCCAAGTCAATTGTCCACAGACATTGAATTGTCTGTGTTGCATGCTGACTTGAAGGAATCAGCAGACTTTGGGGTACTGGAGTCAGAAGAAACCTTGGATTCAGACTCGGAGACTCTTCCGAGTCATTTTGACTGGACATCAGACAGTGGGGAAGTGGATGATGAACCTGGTGGGATAGAGGGTTACGAGACCTTGGACGGCACACTCAAAGACGGTGCGGCACTTTCTAACTCGGAAATTACCTGTCAGCGCTCCGACTCTGCACCCCCCAATCTCCCCTCCTCAGCTTCTCAGGAATATGATGTTCCTTGGCATTCAATTGATGCCCGAACACCACCCGGTGTTGACAAAGCACGTCTTGCATTAAATGACCTGAAAAAGTTGCTTCACCCGACTCGCAATAGTGGGCATGGATATAAACCATCTGGACTCACCTCTCTTCTTGAGAAACAATTGACGTGGATGGAGTATTTCCTGTGCACATATGTAAGCGGCACGCCATGGTCGAGTGCAGCACTTCAGACGGTGAAATTTGTAGGGAAGGGGACTCACATGTCTCGGACAGTGCGGCAGTGGTCAAAAACCTATATTCTGGACCGTGGGAATTTACCGTTGTCAAAGTGCAGTGGAGACTGGACGAAATCTCGGATCAATGATGAAGATTTGAAGGAGGAACTGCTCACGCACCTTCAGTCGCTTGGCAAATATGTCACTGCCATTGCGGTCGTCAATTATCTTGCACGGCCAGATGTACAACAGCGATATCAGTTGTCGAAGACTATTTCATTGGTGACGGCTCAGCGCTGGATGGAGAACTGTGGCTTTTGATGGACCACGGCAAAAAATGGCCAATATATTGATGGCCATGAGCGCGAGGATGTCGTGAATTATCAGCAGAACAAATTTCTGCCAGCGTGGTATTCAGTTGACCCGAACACTCGAAAGTGGTCATCAGTAGATGTCAGCAAGCTTGAGGAGGGGCAGGCGACAACAGGAAGACGCACCGTGGTCTGGTTTCATGATGAATCCACATTCTATGCACATGACCGTCGTCAGAAAAGATGGGTGCACAAAGATGAAAAAAGCACACCGCTGCCGAAGGGGGAAGGACTATCTCTCATGGTGGCTGATTTTGTTTCTGCGGATTATGGCTGGCTACAATCGCATGATGGGAAGGAATCAGCGTGCATCCTTTTCCGTGCAGGTAAAGCACGGGATGGCTATTTTGCAAATGATGAAATCATTCGGCATGCCGAGAAAGCCATGTCAATACTGGAAAGAGATTACACTGGTGAAGACCATGTCTTTGTTTTCGATAATGCCACCACGCACCTTAAACGTGCTGACGACGCACTATCTGCTCGTCAGATGCCCAAGTCTTGCAAGGACTGGGGAGTAAATACTGCAGTCCGTGATGCACAAGGACGACCAATCCGTGGCACTGATGGGAAGGTTGTCATGCAGAAGATCCATGTCGCTGATGGATTCCATAATGGAGTACCACAGGCATTTTATTGGCCAGATGGGCATCAAAACGCCAGCATGTTCAAAGGGATGGCAACCATTTTGATGGAGCGCTGGTTTTGATGTCAGCAAATTAAAGGCCCAGTGTAGAAATTTCGAGTGCACAGCTGGGGAAACCAGCTGTTGTTGTCGACGTATCCTCTACTGTCAGCCGGATTTTGCGAACATCAAGTCTTGGTTGGAGACTACCTGTGAGGCCAGGCAGTTTCGGGTAATCTTTCTTCCAAAATTCCACTGTGAATTGAATTTCATTGAACAATGTTGGGGCTATGCAAAGCGGCTCTATCGAACCTATCCATTGTCATCAAAGGATAGTGATTTAGAACACAATGTGATCAAAGCACTTGATGCTGTCCCTCTCATCAGTATGCGCAAGTGAGTTAACTGCAATCAATGAGAATCCCCCCTGATTCCTTTTCTCAGATTTGCAATCCGATCTAGTCGTTTCATTGATGCTTATCACAAAGGCCTAAACGGGAGACAAGCAGCTTGGGCAGCAAAGAAGTACCGAGGACACCGTGTTCTTCCCTCCTTGATCCTTGATGAACTTGATGCAGCAAAGGTAATATAATTAAAGGCCTTATAGGTATTGACATATAATGCATATACTATACACAAATTACTTACTGTCATCATTCTAATCATACTAATACTTACTACTCCTGTTCCATGATATCGATGCATTTTTGGGGCCAAGTTGATACTCCGACTGGTAGTTTATGGTCAAATGTGGCCAGGTCACACCCCAGTCACAGCACGTGATGTTTACAGAAAGTGCTTGAAGTCTACCTTAGGTGTCTAGCGCCTTGATCAGCAACAAAGAAAAGAATAAACAATGATGAATGGATGTGCACCTTGGGTACTCATGAACTAACTGAGTTTCAGTGCATCACCACACATCTGTCATATACCAGATCCGACTGCTTTGCCAATATTGATATCTGCTCCACCCGGCTACATATCCTTCCCGCTTTTTCCTTACTCCTGCTCTGCTCATTCCCCACCCCAGTGCATCTGCTCCACCACTTTGTTGGTTACTTCCCATATCAGATCCATTCAACTGGAACCATTTCTCCATTATGTATGTACTTTCCCCTTTGGTACATAACTCTTACTTCCCGGATCACCAGTTATCCCTATAGACTGCTGTGGGGAATGTCCCCACTGTAGGCCTGTATCCCGTATAATTCCCATACCTTACCACCATCTTCCCGTGCATTCCGCTATCATCCCACTACCCATCCGCATCTTCCCGGAGCTGTCTGCTACATGGAACCAAGCGGAACTAGCGGAACCCAGCGGAACAATCGCGTACCACATGCATCATATCCTTTTAGCCTTTGGAATGTCCTCCTCTGTCCTGTCCCCGTCCTTCCATCCTCACTGGTGAGTACTAGCTACATTCCCCGTGTTACTAACATGTTCCTATCTCATTTCATATGTGTTACAATACTTATACAGATCCTTCCGCTACTCGGAACCGGTTCCTTATCTCACAGCCTCCCTGGTTGTAGCATAGCGCTTTCCGGAACCTCTTCCTATATAGGTAGCAATAGATGGGATCTTAGTTTTTTACCTTCTGATAGACTCGACTCCACTTCCACTTACAGAGTACTTCCCAGTACTCCACTCACTGTCTAAAATATCTTCCCGAATCTATTCCTGATCTCATTGCAACGTTCCCGCCCCCATGAGTTCCGCTCGAAACACCCAACATCGGATCTGACGACTTGGAACAAGTACCAGACACAAGCCTGGTCTGACTTTGCCCAATCATCCTCCTGCAGGTTCGTAGTTTCCTTTCCCTCCATTAGTTCCCCGTTTGTTCTGTTTGTTCCCCGTTTGTTCTGTTTGTTCCGTGTTAGTTCTGTTAGTTCTGCGTAGTTCTGCTCAGTTGCGCATTAGTTCCGCTCGTTGCGCACTGAGTTCCACTAGTCAGGTACCTTCCGCATCTTTGTGTTCCCAGCCCTAGTAAGGACCGGAACCCTTCAGGTCGCTAGACAGAGTCTAGTCTTTGCTTTCCTCACACTTATTTGAGGACCCGCTACCCAGTAGCAATCCCCTCAGGATGAGTATTAGTCTCGCACCCTTGTTAGACATCTGAATCACCCCAGAGTCTATTTTCCTCACCCACAACGCCCAATTACTGATCCATTATGTACATATTGATATCTGCTCCAACACGTATGTTTTCCTTGGTAAACTTACTTACATATTGTACACTCAGCACATAGCTTTCTGCTATGCATTACTGATCACTGCCTCCCTACTTAGAAGTATATAAACATATCCTGTACTTAGCTAGTTTCCTCAGTTTTAATATTACTTTTCTTCCCTCAGTTTCTACTGGTGGGAATTCTCCATAGGACTTTGCTCACTCTGGACACAAGTCTTACCTTGTTGTCACCTCCACTCCTCCATCCCAACTTAGAGCCGTGCTCTAAGTTATTACTCTTACTCCCCTCCATCCAATAAACTGATCCCCTCATTACCTTCCACTCTGACTCACTTCCCCTGCTCCATCTGCCCCACTCCTAGTCAGCCCGCCACTAGTAGCCTTTACCTCTTGACCCTCAAAGCGGACCTAAGCAGTCCACCTGTCCTATCATCAGATGACATTGGACCCACTCCAAATTTGGGGCACATACTAAACTAAGGGCACAGTGCGAGAGCTGAAGCCAAGCCCCGACCCCTCTGCTTCTCTGTCTGAGCACAGTACCTAACAGCATCTGAGAGAGCATAGACACCAGGTGGGTTATGTTTGCATGGGATGTGGTAGAGTGATGTAACAGCTCAGAAGCAGCATCATATGAAAGTGATGCTACAAGGCCTGTGATTCAGCATGAGTCAGGAGTGAACAAAAATATGGTTAAAAAGACAAGGGACCAAGGGGAAAGATAGACACACCACCATAGTGAAATCCTCGACCAAGTCTGGATGAAGGGACCTTGGACAATTGGAGGTTATGCAATATAAATGGTGGGGAGTCTATGGGTAGGGCTTTTTTCTATATGCTAAAGGATGGCAGCACGGTTGAAATGAGCAAGCAATAGATAAAAGTAAGAAGTGGACTGGCAGGACTAGAGACACATCTCTAAATCTAGATGTATAGAGCTTTCTATTTTGCAAACTTGAGCTTCATTCCCCATAGGTATACAAGGGGGAGCAGAATCAAGCACAACCTCAGAAGAAGACATGTTCCTGAAATGATAGACCACAAAGATGGGATAATTGGGTAGTGGAGATTCCAAGGCAGGTTCAGTGGAAAGGGAAACATGGGCAGCTGTCAAAAACTGCTCAAACCCAGTGTTTTCTTTAGGCTGAAACAGTGGCTGAAACTGCCTGCGCCACTTGCTGTTCCTCAAGATGAGATAGGTATTCTAGTGTTGACTGGAGGGTTAGTAGAAAACACATTATTTGTATGCAGTTTTGAAGGGTCATGTGTAGCTTCAGCATTATGATCACTTGGAAACTGTGCCATTAAACAGACTTTCTTGACTTTTTCACAGGTTCTTCCTCATCCTCTGTTTCCACTACCTCTTCCAGTGAACGACTTGTTCTGAATGATGTACATGTGGGGAGGTATCATTTGTAAAGATCCTAAGCTTGATGATGATGTACATGTGCCGAGTGCTCACTAGGGTTCTGGGAATTTGCACCAGGCAAATTTTCCTGGCAAATCTACCCTGCAAATTTACTGTGAATGACAGTGTCAATTTCACACCCTTGAAAACATAGTGTCAATTTGGGTGAATTTGTATCTACTGGACCCAGAACACCTGAAAAGCTTAAATATGATACACTGGACAATCCCAACAGCTCAGATGCTTGAAAGATTTGCATAGCTTATTGTGGCTCTAGTATCTACATAGTTAAAATAATGTTTATATTTGGTTGAACACCATTATGCCAATGACAACCAAAATATTGTGAAAACTAAGAACTTAAAGTCAATCCTTAATAATGCCAATAGCTTACATGCAGCCAAATCTCAAGGATCGACTGGCTGAACTGCAACAGTAGCTCAAGGTGCTACCATCCAACATTCCTGTTCCAAAGGAATCAAAGTATAATTTTTCCAACTTCAGCCTGGATGCTGATTGGACTGCAGAAATTGGAGAGGCTGCAGCTGTCAACCGAGAGCTAGAGGTCAGGTTTGGCAGTCGTGCTGGTGGCCTGAAAATTGTGGAGCGAGGGCCAGAGACAGAAGCTATTGTGAATGTTCTCGAAACTTGGATCAAAAATATCCAGGCAATATTCTCTTAGAGAAGTGGGTGTATGACACTCTTGAAGCTGCACGAGGTCTCATTCTTTCAGCTGGCAATACTGTAAGTCAGCTTCATCCTATTTCTAATAAAGTATTGACATACTAGTATATAGTTGCCAGTCCTCAACGTGGAAGTGGATTCTGTGAAGCACAAGCCAGTCAATGTCAATAATCATCAACCCAAGAAAAGAAAGAAGGTTCAGAAACTCAATTTGCATATCCTGTCAACCTTCAATGATGACCAGTAACTTACTGCTGATAAAGATGAGGATGCTTGAAAAGGTGGTGCTAAGATGCATGTCATGACCAACATTCACCAAATTGCAAAGGTTCCACACACACACTAGGACTCGGTCAAGAGTGATGATCAAAGAGTAGGATTGAGAGTTGGGAACATCTAGGTTCTACAAGTGTAGCAATGAAGAGGTTAAGTCTAAGGAGTACTGACTATGACTACCTTAACTGTATACATAACATTGAGTTGGAAATATCTGAGTATGAAAGAAATCAGCCAATAAGAAAAGAGTCCTACAATAACTGTGTATGATGTAGTATGACATTGTGATATATAAGTGATGATGTCAGAGACAGAGATTAAGTGATAGGAAGAGAGACAGTTCTAGCCCGTGGAGTAGGGGAGCCAATTGGAGATGTGACAGGTGAAATGTGAAGAGGTGAAGAAGTGACATGATGATGATATGATAGTGTGAAAGGAGTCACATGATCAGTTTGGTTATTGGAAGTAGCTGAAGGGAAACCAAGAAATGAAAAATGGTTCATATTAGGAATTTGTGACATTACCCCCTCTTTAGGATGGGTGTCCTCGTGAATATAGGAAGGTCAGATATTTTTCTGTCACCATTCTAGGAAGTTGGGTGTAGTAAAAATGGATGTGGAAATGCCCACCAATTTAACTACATTTGGGTTTGTTGCATAAAAGTTGGCTACAATGAGTGGCACATTTTTCACATCTTCTTCTGACTGCCATGTTGCCTCTTCTACTAAATATCCTTTCCACCTTACCAAATACTGCAACTTGTGTCAGTATAGGCACATTTGTGGTATCTGCTCTACTTCATATTCTGGGATTTGGTCAACTATCTCTGGTGGAGGATGTTCAAGAGGCGGATGATCAATGAGTTTGGAGGTTTGATGTATGGTGAGCAATGATACATGGAAGACTGGATGGATTTGATATTCACTAGGGAGTTTCAACTTGTAGTTCAGCTTGCCAGTCTTCTCTTCTATTTTGAAAGGTCCAAGATATTGATTGGACAATTTTTGGCTCAGACAATGTTGTTTGATGTTTGTTGTGTCTAGCTATACTTTGTTGCCTTTCTTGAATTCTGGTGTATCTCTCACCTTGTAATCATAAAAGTGCTTCATTTGATCATTTGCTATCTCCAGTGTTGCCTTTGCTTCTTCTTGTGCTTCCTTCATTTCTGCTATTCTCTGGTTGGCTATTAAGGTTGTGCTTAATGGAAAGACTACTCAAAGGGCTTTGGCTTCAGCTCGTGCACTGTGCCCCTTACCCGAGTACGTGCCCTTAATTTCTGGTGGGCAGAGGGGAAGTCCGATGGAAGTCCAGGGAGTTCCGGAGGACAAATGTCGGTGGAGTTCGGCAGAACTCTGGAAGACTATGTGGGAACAGATTAAGGCTACTACAGAAGTCCAGAGTAGAAATAGAACAGAGGTTAGACTACCCTAAGGTAGAGCTGGAGAATTAGTCCCAAGGTTTAACCCCTAAGACTCGGAGGTGGACAAGAGATGAGACTCAAGTCCGGAGATTGCAGGAATGAGCAGAACTAAGATAATATTCGAACTGAGGAGTTCCAGAGTATTACAGGGGTTTATATACTGTAGGTATCATGTAAGTAAATCAGTCAGCAAAGGTAAGGGCTATGTACAAAGCATGTGGAAAGTCTATTAGTAAGTGTAACAGATCAAAGCAGTGAAGTTGGAAATGAAGTAAGAATGGACGGATCAGTAAGCATAGCGGAAAAGGACATAACCGGTAACCGGAGCAATAGCTAATCTAAAAGGAGTTAGGGGTGAGTGTGGAGATGAAGGCGGAGTGCCGGGCGGAATAGTAGAACAGAGAACTGGACTTTAATGGAGTAGATCCGGAATTCCAGATCCGGAGGTATAGGATATGACATTGGCTTGGGGAATAGTGTTGGAGGAGTTAGGGGAGATGTGTTATGCTGAAGTATAATGCAGGTAAACAATCAATCAATAAGACACTAGGTCTACCAATACATTCTAGACAACTGTCTAAGGAATGTCCAAGTTCAAGTAATGGCTAAGCACTGAAGAGGTAGCTTAGAATCAAGTCAGAAGTATCAGAGGAAAACCAGTGTAGGTTAAGCTGAAGAATCAGTGTCACCTAGCTAAGGTTTACATAGTACTAGGGTACAGGGCATGACATAATAATAGGTAATGATCAGTAAGCAACATGTGTAAGCAATGAGGCATCTGAGTCATACTGAACTAAATATAGGCTGATAAGAGACATGCTTTGTAAGTGTGGATCAAGGGTAAAGAAGAAAAGAAGTTCATAGAAGCACAACCATGACATCACCCCCTTTTTATGTGGAAAGTCCCAGACTTTCAATTAGATATAATGTTCTTCATCATCCTTGGTCCTTCCCAATCCATCTAACGTGCTAAAGAACCCTTGCTCTTCCATCAATGTCAAGGTTGAGTGAGAATAACTTGTTCCTCATGAGGCATGTTATACCTTTCTAAGGTATACTTGAGATGATTGCCAAGTTGATAGAGATCATAGAGTCCATTGAGAGTTGGTTCTCCATCAATGATTTCTTTGATCGGTGTGGGTACAACAATTCTGCTAGGTGCAGAAATTGTTGGGTCTTGCTGCCTGCTGCTATACCTGCAAGGAGGTGCATTTGACCCTAGAGGGTTTCTGGACTAGAGCTAGGTAGGGCTCAGAGAGAAAAGTGAATCAAAAGAGCACTGCTCATGGTGGTGGCTCAAGAAGATTGTTTGTTTACATAAGCAGTAAAAATGCGTACATAAACTAAGGAAAGTAATGGCAAGTGAAACTAAGTAAAAACCATCAATACAAGCCCAGAGTAACATAACTCCCTATATCGGGTTGCAAAAGAGTTGTGAGGATAGCATGGTGTGTCAATGAAGTTTACAATCTTTAAGATTGGACAAGTATGGGTCTGATGCTACCTTGTATGGGCACGCTCATCTATGAGCAGAATGACTAGTGTGGCTAGGCAATGCCATTGGTTCTGCTGGAGTGTTAATGAAGTTGGGAAATACTAATGATGAGGAAGTGTGTGCTGGTGATGGAGAATGTGGTAATGGTGATGGAGAGACTCTCTCACTTATAATGACATAGTGAGGATGAGGAGAGAAGATGGGGATTCTATTAGGACCACCTGGGGCAGTGGTTTGAGGAATGTGTTTATAGCACATGAAATCAGAAGGACAGCCACCAGTATTTGGCATTTCAAGAGAAGTCTGCATATAATGGAGTGGGGATGGTAATGGTTCAAGTTAAAGAGGGATTGAGTTGATGTTATGACCAACGTCCCTTAACCTAACTAGTAGGTGTCTGGAGATCGGACCACACCACAGGACTCGTCTGAGAGAAGAATAACAAGGGGATAGTATTGAGAGGGAACGTCTAGGTCTATGATGACGTAAGAACGAAGAGGTTAAGTCTAAGGAGTACTACTGACTACTACCTAGACTATATACTATGTATTGGGTCGGAGAATCTGAGTATGAAAGGTGGTGATATATCTATATACGGTCATAACATTGCACCTAGGGTATAGGGCTTCTTACCAACCAATCAACTACAAGAAAGGGTCCATAGGGTTTAGGGGTATCAGTGATTAAGCAGGGTCTCAGGGTACTGCTTCTATTCAGGGTGAATGGATATGAAGAAGTGAGAGAGTTCTGTGACAAGAAGTCTCGAGCGGTGATTTAAGGATCTCGATAAGGGGTAGGGTCTGGAGATGCATCGAGTTTGATTGGATCTAAGGGTTTCTCTAGGGTCTTTGGTAATGAGCATGCTTCTCTATGAGTGGTGCTTCTGTGATAGGGGTTCAGGGTTTAGCTGTGACTGTGCAACAGGTTCCGATGTAAGGGGTTCGGTGAATGACAGAGGTAACTCTTAACGTGTCATGTGTGGGAAGTGAAGGTATGCAACGTGAAGAGGTGATGACTTTGAGAGATGGTTCGATCATAGAGGTGTGCTGATGCTTATGATGTAGCCGGTGCCTAATCATAGGACTTCTAAGGATGTGATGAGTGTCGAATGTTTAGGGTTACGGATATGGATGGATGATGTTGATGTAGTATAGATGTGAATTGAAGATAGTGATCGTTAATTGGTTATCCATCTTATCTTATCAGGGATCTTATCTACTCTAATCTTATCGGATAGGGTGACTTAGGGTTTGATAATCGAATTTTAGATGCAGTAGGGAGCATTCATGACAGTTGATGTGCCTGTTTATATTCATTCAGAGTTTCAGCGGAGTTGGCTAAATCAGACTCCAACAATCCTTTCATTATCTGCCAAAGGGTAACCTTTCCATTTAATGAGATAATGGTGTCTTGATATTGATCCTTTGTGCCCAAGGATAGCTTCCACCTCATGTTCTTCTTCTATGTCTATAAGATCCGGTGGAGGCATTAGGAAGTTCAGACCATGTTCCTTGTTTCATGATAAGGAGTTAGGAGGGCTGTGTGAAATACCGAATGTACACACCATTGGTCCAGAAGTTTGAGACAATAAGTGACTGGTCTGAGAACTTCTGAGATAGTGAAGGAGCCCTCTTGTTTGGGTGTGAGTTTCCTGTTAGGATATCTGAGATGAAGGTTCTTTGCTTCTAGCCAAACTTTGTTGCCTTTCTTAAATGGGGTAAATGAACGGGCGATTCTTTGCTTCATGGTTTGTCTGACAAGTTTGTGAGAGGATAAGGCTTCTTCTCAAGCCTTCTGGAGTTCTGATATTCTTGCCTCTACAGCTGGGAGATCCAATTTTTTCGGTAGCCAATGGAAGGGCTTGTGGGTGATAACCCATCCTGAGGTAGAATGGCAATGCATTGCAAGTGGAGTGATGTTGGGAGTTATGGACAAATTCTGCCATAGGGAGCATTTCTGACCAGGATGTCTGATCATTAGAGCAGAAGATATGAAGGAATACTTCTAGTTCTTTGTTTACTTATTCAGTTTCTCCATCAGTTTGAGGGTGAAATGCAGTGGATAGTGCTATCTTGTATCCAAGTAATTGTCCTAACTCCTGTGTGAATTTGGCTGCAAACTGTGGTCCTCTGTTGGAGATAATTTTATCATAGAGACCAAATTGTGTATAGACATGTTTAAAGAATATATCTGCTACTCCTTCTGTGTTGATAATGCAAGGCATGATAACTGCCCCCTTCATAAGCTCATGGTCTACCATGACCATGATAGAATAAAAGCCATTCAATGGAGGCAGATCAGTGATAAGATCAACCAAGCAGTGGGCAAAGGGGCAGGAAGAGATTGGGGTGGGAATAGGATAAAGTGGGGGTGCAGTTGGGTGGGTGTTGACCTTGTTCTGCTGACAAACCGCACAACCTTCAATGTACTTCTGGACAAATATTGGCAGTCCAGGCCACCAATAATCGTGAGAGAGCAATTCCTGGGTTTTAAAATGACCAGGGTGGTCAGCAGTAGGACTGTCGTGGTGCAGAGTAATAAGTTCCCTGCGCAGTGGTCCTGGAGGTACATAAGCGCAACCTTTGAACATCAGGATGTCATTTGTGAAAGTCCAGTTGGAGAGTGTGGTTTTCATCAGGAGGAGAAAGGAGGGATTAGATAATGTGTCAATGGTTTTCTGAACCACAATGTCAATGGAAGAAGAGACATGGAGTTTATTCTGCATGGCAGTGTCAATTAAGTCAATAAATAGTCTGTCTGGCAACATGGTAACGTCTGAGTTGTCAGTGGCATTGAGTGGTATATGATCAGCTTGGCAGGATAGAGAGTCGGGCACAGAAAGATCTTTGCCAGATACATGTTGAAGTTGCAAGTCAAAATGGGAGAGAAAGAGGAGTCAACAAGCTTGTCTGCGATTCAATTGTTAAGCTTGGCAGAAATATGTCAGATTCTTGTGGTCAGTCATGACAAGGACTGGGAATGGGGATCCTTCAAGGTAGTGATGCCAAGCTTCCAAAGCTCATATAATAGCAAGTAATTCTCTGTTGAAAATCTGATAGTTGCGTTTGGCAGGGGAGAAGGTTTGGGAAAGGTAAGAGCAAGGATGCCAATTGCCATTGGTGTCTTTCCGAAGAAGTATGCCTCCCATAGCATAAAGGGAGGCGTCAATGGCAATAGCAAATAGAGTGTCTTTGTTAAGGATGGAAAGTACAGGGGCAGAGAGAAAGTGATTCTTTAGGTCAGCAAACACTTGTTGACAACTGTCAGACCAATCAAAGATCACGTCTTTCTTTGTAAGATCAATGAGTGGTCTAGCAATGGTGGAATAGTCAGCAATGAAGCGTCAGTAGAAGTTGGCAAATCCAAGGAATGATTGAACATGTTTGATGGTAGTGGGTTATTCCCACTTGACTACACCATCTAACTTGACTTTGTTCATACAGATATAGCCAGGGCAGATTAGGAGACCAAGGTATTCAACTTTATCTGTGTTGAAGACACATTTTCCGGGTTTTAGGGAGAGTTGGTGGTCATGGAGTCATTGTAAAACTCTGGCTGTTTGTTTGTGATGAGATTCAATGTCTTTTGAGAATATGAGAATATCGTCCATGTAAATGACCATTCAACCTTTGTCTAACATATCAGAGAAAATGATGTTCATCATTGCTTGGAACGTGGCTGGGGTATTGTAAAGACCAAAGAACATGGCCATGGGTTCAAATAGACCACATGACATTTTGAATGCAGTTGGCAAAAATGATTCATAAGTTAGCTCACATTTTTGATTGAATACTTTTCTAATATAATCCTCACTGTTACTGTCATATACCGGATCCAGGTACCTCCAATACCACCTGTGAACATCCCCACCCCTGGTCCGACCCCCTGTTTTTCCATCCGCCCCATCCCTCCTTCCCTGACAATGCACGAAGTGCATCCCAGCAGGACTAGCCCTGCTACCTCTGCCCGACCCCATTCTGCTTCTCTGACACTACTCCTATGTCCTCCGACACTATACCCTTTCCATCCGACCCTATCTGGGGTTCTGCTCCTCCACCCGATCCTACTCCCTCCGCTTTTCCGACCCACTCGGTTCCTTCAGTTCCACTTGTGTTGCCCCACCCAATGATTAGTCCACCCGACTGCCTCACCGGTCCACTCCTAGACTAGGAACCACTCAACTGGTCCTATCCCCGTTTAGTATCATAGTTCCGCTTTTCGGATCATCGGTAATCCCTATACCCTAGCGATTCTGATCTGTCACGTACATACTGTTCCTCCGTTCCTCCGTCCTCCGTTCCTCCGTTCCTCCGTTCCCTCCGTTCCTCCGTTCCTCCGTTCCTCCGTTCCTCCGTTCCTCCGTTCCTCCGTTCCTCCGTTCCTCCGTTCCTCCGTTCCTCCGTTCCTCCGTTCCTCCGTTCCTCCGTTCCTCCGTTCCTCCGTTCCTCCGTTCCTCCGTTCCTCCAACTTCCCATGAGTCGGAACTAAACCCCACACTCTTGCATCTGTCCCCTCCATTCTGCTCTGCTTCAGACTTCGTCCAAGCAGTCCCTTCCACTCCGCTTCTACTGTTGGTTCCAACCACAGTAGTCCCCGCCTCCCTCCTGTCGGGCAGAACAACCCCCGCCCGACTTTTCTGCACTCACCTAGTAGTCTGTTGGTCCTCCTTCAGAGGACCCCCGTTCCAACGTCTTGTCGGCACTCATAGAACTCGTGTCAGACTACATTCTGAAATTAGGGGCATGTACTCGGGTAAGGGGTGCAGCGTATGAGCTGAAGCCAAGCCCCTCAGACTCTGTTTTACCCCTGAGCATGGTCTTAACAGTTACACAGAATGCAAACATGCATGAACTATCCCCCATCTCTACACCCTCCTTTGCCAATTCTTATTTGAACAAGTGAACCCAGATGACCAGCATGCTCCCTCCAACATCCCACTTGCAAGATGTCCTCAATTCAATGGTAAAATTCAAGTGTTCAACTCTGCATCTTCAATGTTCTATGCACCCAGCAACCACAGCGGGATTGGCAGCATGCACTGGGAACACATTTGTGCCTGTCCTATTTCAAAAAATGAGGCACCCTGGTATGAGTGCATGTTTGTTAACACAGATGCAGGTTTGAAGGGATGGGGGGAATGGAGATAGCCCATATAATGTGTTTTTTCTCATTCATGTTTGAAGATATTTTGTACCCATGCACTGTAGTACACTGTTTTGACAAAGCCAGTAATGGGCCTGACGAAGACATGGGGATGTGGATCATCAAGCCTTCATTTGATATGGATAATTTGCCATTCATTGGAATCACTCACATTGATTCAATCTATCACACTGCACACCTTATCCCAATCTATGGAGTGTAGATCATCTCATGCAACCTCAAGCACTATGATTCATACAATGCTTTTCAAGCATTCTATGTGAACAAATTTGCAGACCATCACATGTTCGAGATTGCATCTAGGCAACTGTAAGAGTACAGGTACTGTTGGGGTACAGGTCCAGGTCCAGTGTTGGTGTACCTGTACCCATGGTGCAGGTTTTGGTACCATAGGTGACCATTACCAAATTTGCTAATAGCCATTATCCCAGGAAGCTGGAAAGTTGTTGTTCACTCATTCAAATCTGTTGTCCATCTCAAGTTCAAAGTTTGTATGTACTATGAGGCCTGTGCAAGTTGATGGAGAAATGTGCTGGTGATACTGTACTAATACAGGTATGTTTGATTCATATCTTTGTACTAGTTTTTAATTTCTCACACTTGCCTTCAAGTTCATTTGTCTGGACTTGCCTACACTTCTTTTCACTCCCTTTGACTTGTCTGCATTTGTCTGGGCTTGCCTGCACTTATTTTCACTTGCCTGTACTTGTTTGGACCCATCTGCATTCATCTTGACTCACCTGTATTTGTCTGGTGAATGTATTGTCTTATGTTGAGTACTACTCTCAAAGACAGAAGTTCGGAATTTTTAAAAACTTGTGAACATGCTTTGATAATAAATCAGTGTTGAGGGTAGGAGGAAAGTGGAGTTAAAAGAGGCTCTACTGTCATAATTATTGATACAATGCCAGGCATCATAGAACAACAGTTATGCATACTTACCTAGGATCCCCAACCCCCCATACAGTATGCATACAGGGGAGAATCCCTTGAGGAAGCATACAGGAAGCATACAGATGGGAAGCCTGCCTTCTGGAACTTCTCAGGCATCTCTGTATGCCCTAATTAGGATATACCAAACTATTGCTCTAAAAATACCACCAGCATGGTGGCTGGAACTTCTTGGGCATCTCCATGTGCCCTAATTAGGACATACCAAAACTGTTACTCTAAAAATACAATCAGCATGGTGGTTCTCTGGATTCATTTCCCATTTTGCGCAATCAGCATATCCCAAACAGGACGGCACCCTTCTTCACAGCTTCTTTCACTAAATCTTGGGTCTTGCCTTGTGGAGTTTAAACTAACCTTGTCCTCTCCTCAAGTCAATGTCTGAAATCCACATGATGAAGGTTTGGCAAGAACACATACTTATTGCCTGCCTGTCAGAATCTCTTCTCTTTATCAAAATAAAACTTGAAAGTTTCTAGTTGTATGTATGTATCTTCATTGTGACTTTGTGTTGTGAGTTATGAGTGACTTGGATGAGCCTTGGCATTCAATGTTGCAAGAAATCAAGATGTATTTTCAGGAACATTATGATAATACAAAAGATGTAAATTATGTGAGTACTATGCCACTATCATGTCATGAAGACTGCATGCCATGACAAAAAGGACAAGAAATGAGTCAGTGGGTGAAAGTTTGTATCCACTGCTCATGGAGCCGACTTGCATGACCTGAATCAAGACATTATAGTCTGAATGAACAAGCAAAGAAAGACAACTTACTTTTGTGCCCTTTTGTGAGTGCCAATGCTATTGGCTTCTTGTCACAAGTTCCCCAAACAAACCATTTTTCCTACCTTAATATAGCATCTAAGTTTAAGTGCCTAAGTCATGTGACCACTTCACCTCTTCATGCACATCACATATATCACCCTTCATCCTGTCAACCAGTTACAGAATCACCAGTACCCTACGCCCACATCTCTCCCTTCATATCACCAATTGCATCTCCAATCAAAGTAACGATCAATCTTCCTTCTGTTGGATCTTGGATCTCCATCTCAGATAAATCTTCTATTTTAATCTCTGTCTCTTTTCTTCCATTACAATTCAGATCTCTTATCAGAAGCCACTGCTATCTATATGTTCCTTTCTGATTACAAACCCTTATGCCTGATAGGCTTCTCATTAGTTACCTTTCTCATCCTGGTCCGTGCATGATTCTCATAGTATATAAACCCTAGTAGGAAGTCAGTAGTTCTCTAGTCTAAACCTCTTGTACTTTCCCTGAGAATCTACTTGATGTCTATCACTCACTCCCTTCTCATGTGAGACTCTAGATGAAGGAGTAAGTTGGCCAGGATAAGGAGGCAGCATTGGGAGGGACATTTGTTGCTGTTAGTCGACATTGTCTTCTGATTTGATTGTGTAAAGTGTATGTTCAGACATCATAGGAGGCTCAATTGAGGCCCCTGCACCAGCATTACCTTTATAAAGTGTGTTATTGGACATCATAAATGGCTCCAGTGATGTGCTGAAAAATCACAGGGAGTTGTCAAATGATTGATCTTGGGGGAGTTGGCGGATCTCATCAGGAAGCACACTGTGCACTGTGGAGGAAGCATGGGGATACTGTGTGATGGCCACTGAATGCAGATTGATAATAGAGTGGTGTGATGGGGAATGCAACACTTAAGTGTCTGCTGGCAGAGTAACATCAGGCAGCACAGAGTTTGTGGTGTTGGGTTGTGGGGGAAGGACTTTGATAGCAAAGGTGCCCTTTAGGAATGTGGTAAATGGTTCGACCATATGTGTGTGATGATCTGGAAGTGCTTTGCAAAAACTGAGGCCAGTAGACCCCTTCCCATGGTGAAAGCTGCAAATAACATTATCAGTATCAATGTGGTAGGCATGCTGTATGTTCTTACTTGAAAACACGAACATCCCCAGCCACACGTGGGTCTGGTCCTCCAAGGTAAATACTCTCATACCAGCCAGTAGTTTATTGGATAGTCTGTAGAAGCTGGTCAACTACAGCACTGAGGCCTTTGATGTACCTGCATGAACATGAACTTCATATATTAGCATGTTTTTGGGGATGTACTTACTGCACATGCACTGACTCATTAGGATTGCACAGAGCCTCAAGCTCAGCCTTCACCTTCTCAGCATGGTGCTCACACTCCATTTTTGCCTCCAACTCCATTTTCTTCATGTATTCTTGTCCACAAGCAGTCATTGCCTTGGCTGCTTTCATATGTGATTCTGTCAGGTGTATTCACCATTCTTCAATTGAGACTCAATATCTTCCTTAACCAAGTTCCCAGACTGATACTCAGTATGAATGAAGTGTTCAATGGTGGTCAGCCCATGTGTGCACTTGGTGGGGGAGCCCATCAACTTTATGATAGTTTTGGTAAATTGTGTGACTCGAGCCCACCCCATGGCTGAGGCATTGCAGTAGAAGTAAGAATGTAGTTGCTGATATTTGGTATAAGCAATCAAATATGAAATTACAACACAATACACTTATGGTCTTGCACTACTTAAGATGGTGTCCTAAGCTAACATGTTGCTCTTTTGAGTGCTGTTCTTCCATAAGTCTGATGCCTGTTTCATCCTTGAAGTGCACCACAGCCATGGGCCACTTTGCAAACCATTGAGCATTTGCCTCTGACAAGTATATAGAAACATTGCTCTGCATCTGGCTCAATTGAAACCCATCCATCTTCTCTGACAGCCAAGCCAATTGTTTGTGTGACATCCACAAGGCTTCAGGTGTTACAGCAAAGCCCAGCTTTGCCAACAGTACACTTGATGGGGTCAATCCTGTGTCTACAACGCTTATGAAGCATCAAGGCGGTGGAAGACTGGATGAAGGCTGTTTATCCAGAATGACTTGAGCCCTGCATCAGACCGGATACAAGAGTCATAAATCACAAGTGAAGATCAAGTTAGAGAATACATGGTCTAACTACGGGGGTATATATAGGTATAATCTTATGAGTTCAGGGGAGGTCTATCTAACCAGAAAGCATCCAAAGTAGGTAAGTGTCTATGTGAGTCATAAGGACTCAGAGATAAGGTCTATCAGTGATAAGGGTTACCAGTCAGTTGGTAACAATAAGAGTGAGTCATAACTGGCACAGTGGTAGGTGCTCAGGGATGATAAGAGATAAGAATAGAAGTGTACAGCTTCTATGTTTCAAGGGGTGACTGCAGTCATGATAAGTGATAGTCATTACCGGTGTATCGGTAGGGGTGATAAGGAAGAAGCACATGGCTTCTATTGATCCTGGTCTAGGTCGAGTCTAGAGCTGTCATGCACCAACAGCTGTTATGCTGTGTTCTGCAGTTTAATCATGTGCCAGTGATGTCATCTGTCACGTGTTGTGACAGCGACATTTGGTGGAGATGATTAACACCAGGCATCTGATCAACTGATATTAACCTCAAATGAATAACATAAGTCTGCATTTGGCACGTACCTTGTGTTTTTTACTCTCAACTCCACAATAGTGACCCAGAGTATGGTATGCAAACTCACTTGGACAGGATTTGAACCTTGATTGGTAATCAACCAATGAGCTCTCATTGATAAGTGGAAGATACCAAAACATATTAAACCTGCCACCAAATGCATCAATAATTACAGTTCATTACCCACATAATAGTGGTACTCAAAATAAAAAAACTTTTGAAAACTCGCTAAGACGCCGGCTAAACACTTCAAACTCTTGGTTTAAGAACTCTTAAATGACACTCAGCGAGTCAGCATGAAGTCGGACATTAAAACACTTAGCATTTTCAAAGTGTGATATATACACAGGAGAAAGTCTTACTTTAGAGAGGGTAGAAAAAGTAACCGTGATGTAGGTTCGCGACAAAGTAGTAGATGCTCCAATGCACATCATATTTTGAGTGTCAACTTTAAATAAAATTGTAAAAAAAAGAACAAGCCCCCCCCAAAAAAAACAAACTGGCCATAGGTAGGGAGTGCCAGAAAGAATGAACCAATTACTAAGGGGGGAAGGATGAGAGGGGGAAAGACACCAGGTACCATAGGTAGGGAAAGCCAGGACAGAACAAGCCAAGTAATATTAAGGGGGGGAGGAGGAGGGGGAGAAAGATACTGGGTACCATAGGTAGGGAAATGAAAGAATACCAGGTGAAGGGTGAACTCTTTCCCAAGCGCTCCTTCTCCAGCTCGATATCTGCGGCCACTTTAGATACAGCGTCTATAGTCAGTGCTGGGCCTTGTGCAAGATCAGCAAGAGCCTCGAGCCAGCCGGATCAGAATGAATGCAAAGACGGCTCCTCTAGAAGGCTGGTGTAGAAGTTGGTGGAGGGGCGGCTCAAAGATGAGGCACTGGGGGTCATGTGGTATGGGACCTGCCAGACAAGAATAGATTTCCTGTCAAATAAAAGTTAGCTGCAACTTGAAATAAACAAAAAAAAAACTTACCTTGGGTGGATGCCACCTGGAAATGTGATGATGTCCGGCTCAGTGCTACGAAGTGAGCATCGACGTTTGAGAGTGAGGTTGACGACGGCAGCAACATGCTCAGCGCGAGAAACAAAAGTTCGGATCTTTCTGAAAATTAAAACTCTGACACAAACTACGTCACATATGCATGGAATAGATAGGAGTTTTGATCCCCCCCCTTCCGTCTGACTGTAACTATGCCTCATCAATCTACACAGTAAAGAAATCCTGGATATTGTGGATCAGGCTACACTTTCATTGGCCAAACTACAGTACCAGGATATTCTGGACGATTTGTCTGACTCTGTCAGTGATTTTGGCACCGACTCTGAGTCCGACTCTGAGGACTCACTTTCTTCTACTTCAGATGATATTAGCACTATCAATCTGTCTTTTAGCTCCCTTTCACTCCCCTCCCCCCTCTCCCCTATGACAGGGATTTCGGATTCTTCCAGTGATAGCTCCGTATCTTCCAATGATTGTGCTTCGCCTTATGACAGGCTCCATGACACCATTGCTGCTTTACATGACGAGGTTGAGAGGGCATGTGTACTCCACAAGCCTGATGAGCCTCCCCCACAAGCTCCTCAGCTTCATATGCTGGTTCACCATGAAGAACACTGCCCCGAGTTGTTTCAGCAGAAACTTTGAGTCAACCCAGAGATTTTTGATGATATTCTTGATCATATCTCTGGTCACCCTATTTTTCAAAACAGGTCCAACAATCCTCAGCTCCCTATCTCTATTCAGCTTGCCATTTTCCTGAATTGGGCTGGCCACTATGGCAATGCCATTACTCTTCAGGATGTCGCTCAGTGGGCGTGTGTGAGTGTCAGGTCTGTGGTTAATTGCACTCATCGTGTGATGGTCGCAGTACTTGATGCCCATGATCAGTTTATCTGCTTCCCCACAGCTGACTCTGAGGACATTGACCTGGCTCATAAATTTGCTGAGTCACATACTTGTCCCAAGTGGAAGGGTGGCTTTCTGGCTATTGATGGCTCAACCATGGATCTTTTGCTAAACCTGGCTATTACAGGGAGACATTTTTTGATAGGAAATCCAAGTATTCCCTGGGCTGTCAAGTATATTTTATTTTATTTTTATGTGCTCAAAATCAATTCAATTTCAGGCTGTGATTTTGCCCCATAACCTCCTAATTGTTGACTATTCCCTTGGTCATCCTGGGAGTGTCCACGACACATTCACATTTTGATCTACCCACCTATATGAAGAGCATGCTGACCTGCTGCCTGATGACCATTGGGTTTGGGCAGATAGTGCATATCCATTGGAGCCATGGTGTATTGTCCCGTTCAAGAAGCCTTGCAATGGACAATTAACAAAGGACCAGAAGATGTTTAATTATCACCTCTCTAAGGTTTTTTTTTGTGGGTTTTTAATGAATTTAAATTTAAATTTATTTAGATTTGTGTTCATGTTGAACACACATTTGCTGTCTTGAAGGGGCGGTTCCAGTCCCTTCGAGAACTCCACTTCTGTATTCAGGCTGTCAAAGACCTCAAATTTGCGGTGCAGTGGATTAAGTGTTGTATCATCCTGCACAACATGATCATTCACTTCAAAATTCATCACCAGAAGCAAGATGGAACATACAAGAGCTCTCTCAATTGGGCTTGTGATGAGGGGGAAGACTTTTTTGTTCAGGAGCCTGAGGGTCTAGATGGTGATGAAGTAGTCGGTGACAGGACATATGAAGGCACTCCAGGTCAGGGTGCTCGTGCAAAGCTGATGTATATGCTCTTTGATAGTCCTCACTCAAATGCCCAACATAGAGCAGAATAATTTCTTTCAGATCTAATTTGACATGTACTACCACAAATGAATCTGTACAACATATGTATATGTAGCTATGTAACATATGAAATAAATATAACAGCAATGACAAAAAACATGATAATAACAAACAAGACTCAATGAAACAACAACAAATGAGATGCAATGATGACACATGAGATGTGGTGACGGCAAATAAGAAGCAGTGATGGCAAACAAGAAGCAGTGATGGCAAACAAGATGTGGTGATGACAAACAAGACACAATGAACGAAACACAACAACGACGAACGAGCTCACACATCCGACCCCAAGTCCTTTGTGGCCTGCATCATCTGCTGGAATTGTATCTTGAGCCGTAAAGTTTCAGCCTCCTTGTCGAGCACAAGAGAATGTGCTTCATGCACCTGTATGTCCACCTCACGAAGGCGAATCTCGGCATCTCTGTCCTTCTGTTGGCACTGATGGATGAGAGCCGCTTGATTGACCTTGTGTTTGCAGTTGGCATGAAGCCAGTCATACTTCTTGGTGTCCCGCTGGTGCTCACTCTTTGTGTCAAGCTTTGCGAGAAACCGTTGATGCTTGCTCTCATGGTGTGACAGGGTGCTGGACTGCAGGCTCTCAATCCCGTCCCAGGACTAGGTCTACCTTCTGCATGATGTCAGACTTGGCTTTTTTCTTCGAGCTGCCTGCACTGTTTGGCAATGACGTCTGCGGAGTTGGAGACATGTGGCAGTCTGACGATGACGATGATGTATTGTGCATTGTCGACGAAGGCATTGACATGCTGCGTGTGATGTCTGACGGCAGCTTGCCCCACCCCCTACGACTCAGTGGCCTCTGTGCACCAAACACCGAGCGGCTGTCATAAAATGAGGCCGGGGACTTGGGGGGTACTTCAAATGGCTGGGGGGCATGGGGGGGGGAGAGGGTGATGCAGCAAGCTGCCATTTCTTCCCTGCGACTCAGGGAGGGCTGTTGAGAGTGCCGGTGCCATCTAACATCATGTCGTTGTTATTGTTGTTGTCGTTAAGGTGGTCCAAAGTGTCTCCAAGGGGGACGTCAAAAGGGCTTCTCTCCAAGTTGCATAGGGAGGGAGGTATGAAATTGTCCTCAATCTCGACATCAGGGGAATCCAGGCTACGAAGGTGTAATGGAGGGGGAGCAGGGGGAGCAGGAGCAGGAGTGTCATGAATGTTACCAACTGCATCTAAATTTCGATTATCAGACCCTAAGTCACCTATCCGATAAGATAAGATTAGATAAGATCCCTGATAAGATAAGATGGATAACCGATTAATGATCACTATCTTCACATCACATCTATACTACATCAACGTCATCCATCTATATCTGTAACCCTAGACATCCAAAGTCATCACATCCTTAGAAGTCCTACGATTAGGCAACCGGCTACATCATAAGCATCTACACGCCTCTATGATCGAACCATAACCGAGAGTCCTTTACTGAGTCATCTCTCGAAGAGTCATCATCCTTTCACATCGCAGACCTTTACTTCCCACACATGACATGTTAAGAGTTACCTCTGTCATTCACCGAACCCCTTACATAAGAACCTGTTGCACAGTCACAGCTGGAACCCTGAACCCCTATCACAGAAGCGCCACTCATAGAGAAGCATGCTCATTACCGAAAACCCTGGAGAAACCCCTAGATCCGATTGTACCCGATACATCTCCAGATCCTATCTCTTATCGAGATCCTTAATCACCGCTCGAGACTTCTTGTCACAGAACTCTCTCACCCTTCTTCATCTCCGCTTACCCTGAATAGAAGCAGTACCCTGAGACCCTGCTTAATCACTGATACCCCTAAACCCTTATGGACCCTTTCTTGTAGTTGATTGGTTGATAAGACGCCCTATACCCTAGGCACAATGTTATGATCTTATATAGATATATCACTACCTTTCATACTCAGATATCTCCGCCTAGAGAGTAGTATATAGTTTAGGTCGTAGTCAGTAGTACTCCTTAGACTTAACCTCTTCGTTCCTACCTTGTGTAGACAGAGACGTTCACTCTCAATATCATCTATTCTCCTATCCTTTGACGAGTCCTAGTGGTTGTGGGATACCTTTACCAATCGGTGAACGTTGATCATAACAAGGAGCCACTTGATGGATCTCGACATCAGGGGAATTCAGGCCACAAAGGTGTAATAGAGGGGGAGCAGGAGCAGGAGCCGCTTGACATAGTTGTGGATCAACTGGGGGATCACCATATGGGTGTGCCGCTGGAGGGACTCCAGGTGGATATGCGGCAGGAGGAGGCATATTATGTGCACCGATCAAGGGACCAGCCCCATGCAGTTGAATGAGTGAGTAAAGAGCGGCAGCGTGGTCAATACCGGGCTTGGACGAATGAGTTTTGGCAGCCATTGAAGGATTGGCATGCCATATGGCGTCAAGCTCCATGTACCATGGGAGCTCCACAAGAACGGAGTCTACAAAGGTTAATCAGCCCACCGAAAGAACAGACGGGACAAAAGACTCACCCAGCAAATTTTTTGAAGCCGTCCCATCAAGCGGCATTACACCAGTGCCTGTCTCGCTGAATTGGGCCTTGAGCTTCTTGTATTTTGATCTGAGACTTGAGGGATTTGATCAGCGTATGTACACATAAGAAAACGAGAACTCACTTTGTGATGCAATTAGAGACTGCATTGTGGAACTTCTTCTGATTGTGCTGGTATGCCTGGTCATACTTTGGGTGGCTGGTAAAGATGACCTTGGCAATAACGGTGCAAATCTGCCCCTTGTCCAAGCCCGAGGGCTGGTCATCAACAGGGGACATGGCTTTCTTCCCATTGGAATAGAAGAGTATCCTGCAATCAGCAGGGTGAGCAGTTAGATAGTTTACCAATACATCAGTCAGGGCGCTTTCACTCTGCCACTGGATGGTGAGTCTGGGTCCAGGTGATTCAGAAATGCTGGTAGAATGTCCCTCAGAGGACGGTATGGAAGGTGCTGGGGGATCCATCACCTTTGAGTGCACTCGAGTGTCAGCTTGAAGTCTTGCAGAATGGCATACACGTTGATGAGCAGGAGGCATGCTGTTTGAAACTCTGCCCTGCTGCACTTGCCTGACTTTGAATTCTAGGTCATTGGCCAAGGCTTTGGCGAAGAGTTGAAAGTGTTTAGCCGGCATCTTAGCAAGTTTTCAAAAGTTTTAAAACTTATTTTGAGTACCACTAATGTTTACCCATCAGTAATACTTCTGCCTTGCTTGTTCGTTTAAAATAAAGGTCTTCCCCAACTTTGTCAAGGAGCAGACTTTCAGTCTGTCCAAACTTGCAAGCATGGTGTGGGTGAGGAAAATAGACTCTGGGTGATTCAGAAGTCTAACAAGGGTGCGAGACAAATACTTGTCCCAAGAGGATTGCTACTGGGTAGTGAGTCCTCAAGTAAGTGCAAGGAAAGCAAAGACTAGACTCTGTCTAGCAACCTGAAGGGTTCCAGTCCCTACTAGGACTGGGAATGCACTTATGCAGAAGGTACACGACAAGCGGAACAAAGCGCGCAATGAACGGAACAAGCGCGCAACAAGCAGAACTAATGCACAACAAGCGGAACTAACACGCAACAAGTGGAACAAACAGAACTAACACACAGAACAAACAGAACTAACAGAGGGAAAAGGAAACTATGAGCCTGTACAAGGAAGATTGGGTGAAGTTGGACCAGGCTTGTGTCTGGTACTTGCTCCAAGTCGTCGGATCCAATGTTGGGCATTTCGAGCAGAACTCATGGATGCGGGAGCATTGTGATGAGATCAGGAATAGATTCAGGAAGATATTTTAAACAGTGAGTGGAGTACTGCGAAGTACTCTGTAAGTGGAAGTTGAGTCGAGTCTATCAAAAGGTAAAAAACTAAGATCCCATCTATTGTTATCTATATAGGAAGGGGTTCCAACAAGCACTATGCTACAACCGGGTGAGGCTGTGAGATAAGGAACCAGTTCCAAGTAGCAGAAAGATCTGTATAAGTATTATAACACATGTGAAATGAGATAGCAACATGTCAGTAACATGGGGAACGTAGCGAGGACTCACCAGTGAGGATGGAAGGATGGGGACAGGATGGAGGAGGACGTTCTGAGGGCTAAAGAGATATAATGGGTGTGGTGTGTGGTTGTTCCGCTTGGTTCCACTGTGTTCCGCTTGGTTACATGTAGCGGACGGGTCGGATATAATGTGGGTGGGTAGTGGAACAGTAGCAGAATGCTGTTAGGTACCAGTGCCAGCTCAAGAGGCAGAGGGGTCGGGGCTTGGCTTCAGCTCTTGCGCTGCGCCCTTAGCCGAGTACATGCCTTGAATTTGGAGCGGGTCCGACGTTGTCCGACGATAGGACGAATGGTCTGCTTTGGTCCGCTTTGAGGGTCGGGGAGTAAGAGCTGCTAGCGGTGGGCCGACTAGGAGCGGAGCAGAGAAGACGGGGGTTGATGCAGAGGATGGATAGGAACAGGGGGAATGTTTGGCAGAGGTGGAGAAGGTGGAGGATGGTGCAGAGGGAACAGAGGGGAATATGGGATAGGGGTGGGGTATATGGGAAAGACTTAGAGCACGGCTCTAAGTCGGAGCGGGGGATCGGAGGGTCGGAGGTGACAACAAGTTGAGACTTGTGTCCAGAGGAGGCAAGGTCCTACTGAGAATTCTCACAAGATGTAACTGCAAGAAGACAAGTAATATTAAGACTAAGGAAAATATCTAAGTACAGGATATGTTATATACTTCTATGTGAGGCAGTGATCAGGATAACTATGTAGTAAAGCTATGTACCAAGGATATAGTTTGTAAGTACTTTACATAGGCGAAGACATAAGTCGGAGCGGATATCAATATGTACACGTTGGATCAGCGATCAGGGCAGTAATAGGAATTACCGGTGATCCGGAAGTAAGAGTCTATGTACCTGAAGGGGAAAGTGTATGTCTAAAAGGGGAAAGGGATCCAGTTGAATGAAGAGTTTTATGGAAGGGGACCGGTTGAGCGGTTGAGCGGAAGCATAGGGTGGAATGTGGGTTTGGGATAGGATGGAGCGGAGGATGGATGGGGCGGAGGGGGTCGGAAAGCTGGAGTGGATATCAATATCGGAGCGGTTCGGATCTGGTATATAACAAATGCACAGAAAGATGCTGGTAAGGCTTGGGAATTATACAGGATACTGGGCCTACAGTGGGGACATTCCCCACAACAGTAGAACTCATCCACACTCAAAATAGTATGCCCCAAGTTTGCTGACTCAACCCCTGCTCCCTAATGTCCTCATAGCTGTCATTTTGAGGTGGGTGCTGCCCTGCTTGCGGCACCTACATTGAGCATCAACATTCACCTGCAGTGTTATATCCCATACCTCCAGACCCAGAATTCTGGATTCTCCCCTATGAAAGTCTGTGTCTCCATCCTATTTTCTGTCCTGTTGTCCACCCGGCGCTCCACTTTCATCTCCAGACTCACTACTTATCTCCTTTTAGCATACTGCTCTCCAGTTACCGGTTGTACACCTTTCCGCTTTGCTTACTGATCCATCTATCTGCACTTCATTTCCAACTTCATTTCTTTGATCTGTTGTACACTTACTAAAAGATTTCCCATATGCTTTGGGCATAGCTTTTACTTTGCTAACTGATTACTTACATGATAGCTACAGTATATAAACTCCTGTAACACTCTAGTACCTCCTCAGTTTGAATATCATCTTAGTTCTTGCTTCTCCAGACTTGAGTCTGATCTCTTGTCAACCTCCAAGTCTTAGGGTTATTCCTTGAGACTACATCTCCAGCTCTACCTTAGGGTAGTCTATCTCTGTTCCGTTTCTACTCTGGACTTGTCTGAAGTAGCCTGACTCTATTCACTCCTAGCTTTCCGGAGTTCGGCTGAACTCCCCCCTGCGTCTGACCTCTGGACTTACCTAGACTTCCCTTCTGCCTCTCGGAAATTAAGGGCATGTACTTGGGTAAGGGGCGCAGCACACGAGCATCACTGCTGCAACTAGCAGCAACAATGATTCAGTGGATAGTACTGAAGTATCTGTCACTGAATTCCCAATACAAACCATTTTTCGTTTCTCAGTTTCCCTCCAGTTACTTCTCATTCCCGAACTGGTCACACAATTTCACTTCCTGTCACAGTTTCACCTCTTCACATATCACCCACTGTATCTCTGATTGGCTCCCCTACTTCACAGACTAGAATGATCTCTCTTCCTATCATTTAATCTCTGTCTATGATATTATTGCTTATATATCATGACTGTCATACTATGTCATCCACAGTTATCATACAACTCTTTTCTTATTGGCTGATTTGTTTCATACTTAGATATCTCTGATTCAATGTTATGTATATAAGTAGGCTAGTTAGCGTAAGTACTCCTTAGACTTAACCTCTTTGTTCTCTACACTTGTAGTAGGCTTAGACGTTCACAGCTCAATCCTATCTTTGCTCTTGCTCATTATCAGCTACGACTGAGTCCTAGTGGTTGTGATCTTACCTTTGCCATTTGGTGAACATTAGTCATAACATTAGGTTAAGTCTTCTTACCACTCCGACTTGAACTTTGTCTTGAACACTTTGTCTTTGATAAACTTCACTGTGCTATTCTGCTGAGATTTATCTCATGGATTATGTTTAAAACAATCATCTTTCCCAGATGCATATTATACCAATCCTTTTATGTACATCTTTAGTAGAAGTAGACAAGGCCCTTGCCTTACAGCGAGCTGCCAGTCTATAATAAATAGTGACAATTAGGTCCTATTCTCACACGTTTTCAGTTTGGCCCCAAACCCTGCCAACTGAACGCTACATATCTTCTTTCATACTATAAAGAATGGCACTCACAACTGTCCTCTCATGGTCTGTTACATTACAATAGGAACTTGTGGGTATAAGCAGACCCAAGGTTTACTGCATCTTTCACAAACTCCTCTTGAGTTCTACTTAGGTTGATGAACCACTACATATGCTATATTCACACCTTTGTCATCATTGCGCCAATATCCAGATCCCATCTCATCAGAGATAGAGCCCTTGTAGCACATGACAACTCTACCTGCCGTGAAAACAACTGCCCATTCCTTCATCTCCAATATCAAGGACCCAACTCAGATCCAGCCCTTCAAGCCAATAGACAGAGCACAGATCCAATCACCCCTGCCCAAAGGATGGCACGCACCAACACAATCATTTGATGAAAGATCCACCATCCCCACAGAAGGCCCCTCTGTACCGCCAGGCATCTCAGGGCCTGGAATGACTATCATCACCCACAGGGACATTTCAGAAGCAATCCATGCTGTTGTTGAACAAGAAAGAGAGTACAGCAAGTTGCACTTCAAGGAGTTGAGGGACCAGATTAGCAAGTTGTCAGACAACCTAGTGGTGGCAAACAACGAGAACACAGTCCTCGTGAGTAAGATCACAGATCTAGAGACCGTGGTCATGGCTTTGCAAACCTTCATCTACAATGTTGACCTTAGCCATCACCTCTGGGAGTTCGAGCTCTGATCTCAAAATGGCTAAACTCACTGAGTTCATGGGAGACAAGAACTCCATTGACATTGACCAATTCCTTATCCAATGCAACATCCACTTTACAGGTTATCCCACCACCACAGACCAACAGAAGGGCAACTGCACCCTTTTGTTCTGCAAAGGCTCTGCGGTGAGGTGGGCAGAGACAGCAGTTCCAGCTGTAATGTCTGGACATTGGAACTACATCCAGTTAAGACGAGAAATGGTCTCTATGTGGGGAATTGCCAACGAAGAGGAAAAGAGGAAAAGATAGCCAGAGAGTTGGATGCACTCAGACAAGGAAACTGCACAGTTGCAGAGTTTGTCTCTGAGTTCTGACAAAAGATGGCATACTGCTCCTTCTCCGACTACAAACTTGGTTGCAAGTTCCAGTTTGCCCTAGATCAACAAGTCAGAAATCAACTGGCTCACGTCAGCCCCAAGGACAAGGATACCTTGGACAAGTTGATCACACAAGCTCAAATGATTGGGCAGAACTTCAAGGAACTTGACTCTGGAAGAAAGAACACTCCATGGACATCCCACCGCCTATGGCAAGGTGCTGCTGCAACATCTGCACCAGTAGCACCAAAGACAGCATTGCAAGGAGGAAATACAATGGATGTGGATGCATCCAGGAGAGATGGACCCTGACATCAACCACATTGTCAATGGGAGGATCTGCCTCTCCATCATGTACAACCTAGAGAAAAAGGGTTTTTAGAAGGATTGAAGTTGACTGCAAACTTAGATCAGAACAATCATTTCTTCGTTCTTAGTGATTCAGCTATCATGATTACAGAAGTATCGAAAGTTTGTTCTGGGAATAAACAAGAGCATTTCTACTTGCCAGTTACATTGGAAGGAAAACATAAGAAAGCAAATATTGATGCTCTAGTAGACTGCAGAGCAAAGAACCTCTTCATTAGTGAAAGGTTTGTAGAGAAGAACCAAGTCCAAACCAAGCAGTTGTTGTGAGCACTGCTGGTCTGCAATATCAATGGAACTAAAAATTCTGCTGGACCAATCAAAAACTACACAGATTTGAAGCTCACGATGGGGGATCATGAGGAAGAAGTAGCCTTTCTGATCACAGATCTAGGAACCAATGATGTTATCATTGGAATAGATTGGTTATGATACCACAACCCCAGCATCAATTGGAACACAGGAAAGGTGGCATTAGACCATTGTCTGGTCAAGTGTCAAGAAGCCAAGGTCAAGAACAAAAAGACCAAGACAAAGAAGTGAAAGACTGTAGCTTCTGCAATTCCTGAGTTGTTACCGGCAGAAGATGATGAAGATGAGATCGCTGTGGAGGAGCCTATGCCTGAGCCTATAAATAAGGAGGAGATCCCATGCTCTAGCAGGAAGGCCACAATGGAGGAAGTTCCTGATGAGGATAGTCCAGAGAATGTGTGGATCAGGTACAAAAGCTCTGTAGTGTCAGAGTCAGCTCAACAGGAGAAAAAAAAAAGAAAAAGAAGCCCATAGAAGAGATGGTCCCAGAATGGCTCCATGACTATCTCAAGGTCTTCTCTGAATAAGAGTCTACTTGATTCCCCAAGTCCAAGAAGTGGGATCACAAGGTAGATCTCAAGGATTCAAATGATCTTCCTCTAAATGTGAAGGCATATCCCCTTTCACCTGCTGAAAACGAAGCATGCAAGAAGTGCCTCAAACAAGAGTATGATTTAGGACAACTGAGAGACTCAGAATCTCCAGTAGCAGCTCCTTTCTTCTTTGTTGCCAAAAAAGATGGAAAGCTCAGACCCATTATGGACTATCAGAGGTTGAATGAGAAAACCATCTGAAATGCATATCCTCTCCGTCATTCTCAGGATCTTATTGATTGTCTCTTGGGTGCAAAACTTTTTTCAAAAATGGATGTTCAATGGGGTTACAATAATATTAGGATGAAAGAAGGAGACCAGTGGAAGGCCACCTTTAGAACCCCTTTTGGACATCATGAACCAATTGTAATGTACTTCGGCATGACAAACTCTCCTGCTACCTTTCAGGCTATGATGGACCAAATCTTCCAAGATCTCAAGGAAGAGAAAGTCATTGTAGTATACATTGATGACATCTTGGTTTTCACCAACAACAATGTAGAAAAACATCGAAAGGTGGTATGCAAAGTACTACAAAGACTTCAGGACAATGGTCTTTATCCCAAACTGGAAAAGTGTTCCTTTGAGAAGAAAGAAGTAGAGTTTCTTGGGTTGATCATCAAAGATGAACACATTTCTATGGATCCAGTCAAGGTTAAAGGAGTTCAGGAATGGCCCACTCCTACCTGTGTCAAGGACATCCAAAGATTCATGGGATTTGTGAACTTTTATTGTCGATTCATTCTCAGATTCTTGAACATTGCCAGACCCATGAATGAACTTATCAGGAAGGATGTACCATGGGAATGGATGGACGAGCAAGAAAAGGCCTTAAAGACAATTTCACTTCTGCACCAGTATTGGTTATGCCAGATGCACGAAAGAAACAAAAAATAGAAAGTGACACATCTGACTACGCTACTGGTGGTGTACTTGCCCAGTTAGAAGATGATGGACTATGACATCTGGTGGCCTTTTTTAGCAAATTGATGAGTGATGCAGAAAGGAACTGTGATATCCATGACAAAGAACTTTTGGCTATCATTTGTGCATTGGAAGAGTGGAGGCATTATGTGCAAGGCACACCTCATCTGGTAGAGATTTGGATGGACCACAAGAACCTCAAATACTTCATGACAAGTCAGAAGTTAACTTGTAGACAGGCAAGATGGTCCTTGTTCCTTGCAGAATACAAATTTACACTGCAACACAAACTGGGGAAGGTGAATGATACTGCTGACACTCTGTCCAGGAGGCCAGACCACAGAGGGGGGGGTAGAAAATGCCAATTCTGATCGTATGCTTTTGAAACCAGAGTTTTTCCACATTAAAGCAGTAAAAAGAGGTCAAATTCTGATAGAAGGAGAACAAACACTATTGAAGCATATCAGAAACTGCACCAACTTAGATCCAGAAGTCTGAAATACTATCAAAACCCTTAAGAAAGCTCCTGTGCAGTGGAAGAAAGGACTAGAGGAGTGGAATACAGAAGATGGGCTTATCCTATTCAGAAGACTGGTTTATGTTCCCAATAACAAATAAATATGTTGCTCAGTGCTAGAAATCTTCCACGATTTGCCTGCAGCAGGACATATGGGACATGCCAAAACTCTCAAATTGGTTTCCCACAACTATTGGTGGCCCAAAATGTGGAAGTGGGTCAATGAATATGTAGATGGATGTGATCGATGCAAACAGACAAAGGTGTTCCTGTCTAAACCCCACAGACCCTTGAAGCCAAATGAAATCCCAGAAGGTCCATTGCAAATGATTAGTTGTGAACTTATCACTGATCTACCTGTTTCCCAAGGAAAGGACAGTATCCTAGTAGTTGTTAATTGCTTCACCAAACAAGCACATCTCACTCCTACCACCAAGGACATTAATTCCAAGGGAATTGTGGACTTATTTCTCAAACATGTATGGAAGTTGCATGGAACACCAAAGAAGATGATTTCTGATAGGGCAACACAATTTGTGTCAAATTTTATGCAGGAAGTCTTAAAAAGACTAGGAACCAAGTGGTCCATGTCAACCGTATATCACCCTCAAACCAACAGACAAACTGAATGAGTCAATCAAGAAGTAGAACAATATCTTCAACTCTTTATGTCTTATTGTCAAAATGACTGGGTATTGTGGCTTCCCATTGCAGAATTTACACATGATAATTCCATAACGACTACTGGACATTCCCCTTTCAAAACCCTCTACGGCTATAACCCCGAATTCAACATTTCTCCTAACTCCTCCAATACCATTCCCCAAGCTGATCAAAGAGTAGCCGAGATGAAAGAGGCGCAAGAAGAAGTGAAGGTAACACTAGAAATAGCAAATGATCAAATGAAGCACTTCTATGATCATGGAGTAAAAGATGCACCCATTTTGGAAGTTGGACAGAAGGTCTGGTTAGACACCAAGAATATCAAACAATGGCACCTGAGTCAGAAGTTGTTGGATCGCCGCTTGGCCCCTTTGAAATACTCAAGCAAATAGGTGAGTTAAACTACTGGATCAAATTACCTGAATCATATCAGATTCATCTGGTGTTTCATGTGGGATTACTCACTCCACACAAAACTTCTGCACTTACACCTCAAATCGCCCTGCCACGTCCACTCCCTGAAATTGTTGATACTGGAGAAGAATATGAAGTAGAAGCAGTAATATCAAGCTGAATATGGCAACAGAAACTGCAATACTTGACAAAATGGAAAGGATATCCATTGGAAGAAGTGACATGGGAAAAAAAGAAAATCTGAAGAATTCCCCCAGATTAGTCAGTGAATTTTATGCCACACATCCTGACGCTCCAAAATCGCACCAAATTGCCAGTTCTATTATTCCAATTCTTCAAACACCCAGTTTCCTGGAATGGTGACAGAAAAATATCTGATCATCTTATATTTGTAAGGATGCTCATCCTAAAAAGGGGGTAATGTCACGAATTCCCAATACAAACCATTTTTTCATTTCTTAGTTTCCCTCCAGTTACTTCTCATTCCTGAACTGGTCACACAATTTCACTTCCTGTCACAATTTCACCTCTTCACATATCACCCATTGTATCTCCGATTAGCTCCCCTACTTGACGGTCTAGAACAATCTCTCTTCCTATCATTTAATCTCTGTCAATGATATCATCACTTATATATCATGATGTCATGCTACATCATCCGCAGTTATCATACAACTCTTTTCTCATTGGCTGATTTGTTTCATACTGTTAAGATTGTGCTCAAGGGAAGAGTAACTCAAAGGGCTTGGCTTCAGCTCGTGTGCTGCGCCCCTTACCTGAGTACATGCCCTTAATTTCCAAGAGGCAGAAGGGAAGTCTGACAGAAGTCCAGGCAAGTCCAGAGGTCAGACACAGGGGGAGTTCGACAGAACTCCAGAAGGCTAGGAGTAAATAGAGTAAGGCTACTTCAGACAAGTCCAGAGTAGAAACAGAACAGAGATAGACCACCCTAAGGTAGAACTGGAGATATAGTCTTAAGGATTAAACCCAAGACTCGGAGGTGGACAAGAGATCAGACTCAAGTCCGGAGAAACAGGAATGAGCAGTAACTAAGATGATATTTGAACTGAGGAGGTACTGGAGTTTTACAGGAGTTTATATGCTGTAGATATCATGTAAGTAATCAGTCAGCAAAGTAAAAGCTATGCCTGAAGCATATGGAAAGTCTATTAGTAAGTGTACAACAGATCAAAGAAATGAAGTCAGAAATGAAGTGTAGATGGACAGATCAGTAAGCAAAGCGGAAAGGTGTACAACAGGTAACCAGAGAGCAGTATTCTAAAAGGAGATAAGTGTGAGTCCGGAGATGAAAGTGGTGCGCCGGGCGGACAACAGGACGGAGACCCAGACTTTCATAGGGGAGAATCCAGAATTCTGGGTCCAGAGGTATGGGATATGACACATACTTAGATATCTCCGATTCAATGTTATGTATATAAGTAGGCTAGTTAGCGTAAGTACTCCTTAGACTTAACCTCTTTGTTCTCTACACTTGTAGTAGGCTTAGATGCTCATGCTCAATCCTATCTTTGCTCTTGCTCATCATCAGCTACGACTGAGTCCTAGTGGTTGTGATCTTACCTTTGCCATTTGGTGAATGTTAGTCATAACAGTATCCTTACCGGAAGACAATGTGGTTGAGTGTGATGGAGTCAATGATGAGGCCCCATTTGAGGTGGTGCTCAAACATATCATGTCTGGCAAGACCTATGTGCCAGAAGGATATGTCATGGACATGGATGGGTCTCTGATAGTGGATGGTGCTGACAAAACTGCATGGTGTTCCATGAGTGTCCACATCCATCCGCATCTATCCAATGCCCATCCAAGCCCATCCACACCTATCTGACACTCGGCTGCATTCCATGCTCAACCATCTGTCACACATCTGAGTGCAGAACAGTAAGTGGATACATAATAAGAGGACCAGAATTTTTTGGATGGACATGCTGCCCATTCTTCTGCAAATCCGGTTTTTATATAGGATAAGGTAAAAATGATCTTCTGCTTCAGTGTTGGAGTGACAGTGTCTCGACTCTCAAAATACATGAGGACATGCCAGAACCATGCCATGAATGTATCTTTCAAGCCATCGAAGTCCGCCGGCTTTGAGACTTTAAAGGCCTTGGTGTCAGCCATAGTAGGTGTCATATACCAGATCCGACTGCTCCAACAATATTGATATCTGCTCTGCTCAACCCTACACCCCTTCCACTCCACCCACCATCCACTTGATCCAGTCAGCTTCTGCATATGCTCCTGCAGTCCCGCTCAACTGCCTCATTGGTTACCTTCCATATTGTTTCCATTCAAACTGGAAACTCTTTCCCCATTTAGGTATATATTTTCCCCTTCAACACATAAACCTTACTTCCCGAATCACCAGTATTTCCTATAGCTGCTCAATTACTGATCCATCACGTACATATTGATATCCCCTCCGACTTATGTATTCACCTGTGGTAATACTTACAAATTGTATACTCAGCACATAGCCTCATACTATGGACTAACTGTTCACTGCCTCCTTACTTAGAAGTATATAAAACATATCATGTACTTAGCTATGGCCCAGTCTTAATATTACTTGTCTTCCCGCAGTCTCTACTAGTGGGAATTCTCCATAGGACTTTGCTCTCTCCAGACACAAGTTTATCTTGTCGTCACCTCTGATCCTCTGCTCCGACTTAGAGCCATGCTCTAAGTATTCACTCTTACCTCTCCGACCCAATCAACCAATCCCCTTAACTTCCCTCTGCCTCAAACTCACTTCCCCACTCCGCTTCTAGTTGGTCCACCACTAGTAGCCTTTACCTCCCAAACCGCAGAGCGGACCAAAGCAGTCTGCCTGTCCTATCATCGGACATTGTCAGTCCTGCTTCAAATTCAGGGCACATACGGCTATGGGCATAGCGCAAGAGCTGAAGCCAAGCCCCAACTTCTCCACTTCTCCATCCAAGCACAGTACCTAACAGTAGGTGTAGTAGGGGTTGTAGATATTGTGGCATTAAAGCCGAAAATGATGAGTTGAAAATTTGTATGAGTGTGTTGGCGATACTGAAGACTCAGAGAGGATTGTTTGTGAGTTAGTTAGACTTGATAGGGTTGGTCAGCAGGCCAATGCAAACATCATGCTTTTGTCAGACATCTCAGAATCAAGGTGCAACACAAACAACAACAACAACAAGGACCTAGATACTGAAAGAATTGACCAGCACGACATTAGAGAAAAGGAGGATGTACGACTCTCCAAAGACAAATGCTAAACAAGTAAATGAGAACAAACATCATATCCTGTGACTGAAATGCAAAAGGTTCATGACATTGCTACACTGTCCTGCACACTTAGACAACTTAAATTTTCTTGCAAAAGCCTTGCAAAGACTGCATTTGAGTGTGATGAGTTGCTTCATGCAACATGGCATGCAGCTGAGTATGGAGATATTCTGATGGACCATTTTGTTTGGATTGATGAATCTTCAGTTGATGACTGCACAAATCAACGAGTTAATGGCTGGGCACCACTCAGAAGAGCATCTGTTCATCAGGCCACATTTATTCGAGGGCAGCATTACTCAGTCTTACCTGCTTTGTCTGTTGATGGCATCATTGCACTGGATATTTTTGAGGGCTCTGTCACGAATGGAGAAATTCTTGTCCTCAGAAATCTCTCTACTGAGAGCACGATGCTGCAAAGTTGGTGAGGAGGCATAATTTGGTGTGACCGGTCACACCGACAAGGTATTTTCGGTATGATTTGGCCTGAGCAAATAGGTACAAATAGGCTCTGTGGAGATGCGACTACACAGTTTTGTATGCAACACATGTGATCAAACTTGTAAGCCAGCAGCATTAAAATGGCACTTTACCTTTTTCCGACACGAGTAGTAGTGTCACGGCTTGGTTCTGGCCGGTCCGGGCTCGGCTGTTACCGATTTCCCAGCAGTTCGGCGATTCCCATGAACCAAGTCACTCACGTGCGACTCGGTCTGGTCCGCAAGGCACCTAAACCGGCACAGATAGCACAAGCCAAGAATGTGGGAACAACAGCTTGAGCCGGCCTCAAGCCAGCTGAAGGGGGTTGGGTGGCGAACTCATTTTCAGGCTTTCTCCAACTTCCCTCTCCCCATTGTCCCTGTTATTCAGTTGGATTTGCTGTAAGTTACCATGAATAAGGTCCCTGTTCGAGTAGATGGTAGATTTAGGCTGGGAGAGGTTTTAGGATCTGGCTCCTATGGTATGTAGTAATTTATTCAAACTTATTGTTCACATGCTGGTTCAGATCCACTTATATTATACCACTTAGCTGTCGTGTATTCTGCACGGAATATCATCAATGATGATCATGTTGTGCTCAAACTCGAACCCGTTGTCGACCACTCATCTTCTTTGGAGCGTGAATACTGGATCCTGAAACAGCTTGAAGGCGGAGTTGGCATCCCCCGCACCCTCTGGTTCGGTAGAGAGTCAGCGTATCATGCTCTTGTTCTCGAACTCCTTGGGCCATCGCTCCACCAACTCTTCCTCGCGAACAATCGAAGATTCAGCCTTCTCAACATTGTGAATCTAGGAGTCCAGTTGGTCAGTCGTTTGGTTTGAGGTCTTTGCAGATAGGTCAACTGACTTTCCTAGCTCTCACGTCTTGAATACATTCACTTGCACAATTACGTTCACGGCGACATCAAACCGCACAACATCTTGGTCGGTCTTGGAAATCTGAGGCACACTGCCTTCATCATCGATTTCGGCATCACGAAGATGTACTGGAACACCACAACCAGTGACCATGTGCCATTTTGCCATGGCCGAAGTCTCTCTGGTACTCCTGTGTTCGCCTCGATCAACAACCACTTAGGAGTTGAGCCAGGTCGTCGTGACGATCTTGAGTCGCTCACATACATGTTAATATATTTCTTACATGGCTCCCTTCCATGGTTAACAAGCAACGACGAGAAGTTGTCCAACTCTACCATACTCGAGTGCAAAGCATGTGCCACCATTGCAGATATATGCCATGACATCCCCGTTGAGTTCGCCAACATTCTTATTTACACCCGCTCTCTCGCATTCACAGAAGATCCTGATTACGATCACCTCCGTTCAGTACTTCACGGTCTTCGTGCCACATTGCCTGCACCAGCTACGTGCATGTTGGATTTTAGCCAACCTGACAGTCCTGCCATACCTCTATCACCTGATGGTCCTTCCATACCTCCCCCTCTATCACCTGACCAGTGCTGTGTGGCCGAAGCAATGTCACCACGTCCGTCAAAGGTAGTGCGCAGATCGACTCATGTGTGAGTAACGTTTGTTCTATATTTTTGAACCAAAGTTTAACTTATTTGCAAGGTTACGCCCGCGTAATGGCTCCACATGGTGTGCTACGTCAACTCCACAGCGGAAATCGCGACTGGTTACTGAATAACACTGTTGTAGACTACTGTACATATGTTAGTACATACGGTGTATATGTTATGAATAGCTCAGCCTCAAATGCCATCATGTGTAATTGTGCATCGCTTCAGCGTGGTGATTAGTAATTACTAATTGGTCTAGGTCAGGCTATTTTCCCTTCAACGTGCTGTGCAGTGCACAGCCTTCGATCTTTGCGCCTTACCATGATCATCTGAATCACTTAGAATACTATATATCTTGCCATCGCGTTTGCTCGTGCTGATCAAACATGATCGGTGATCTCCAAGGTGATGCCCATTGCCCAGGGTCTCAGCACTTGTGGTTATTCACCACCAAAGTTCGGAACCACTTTCACACAGGCTGCCACACACGAGGCGACTATCGCAGTTCAACTTCTTGTGCAAGGTAATTGTTGATTCATCCAACCAATTCTGATCAGTGGATTGTATTGATCGTAACATTGTATTCCAGAATGCGCTGTGAGGTGATCAAAATTTAGGAGTGGTAGTCACATCTGCACCTACATGTGAGGAGGCCGCATGGGGGACCTTTTGGTGGAACTGCCTTGTGATCTGGCTTCGCAATTGAGACCTGAAGATGAAGGATCTAGAAAGTCACATGGAGCCAATTCGCCAGATCGCTTGTCCAAAGCATCGTAAGTGCTCGCTCTTTGATGTGACCCCTGTTGGTTCTCACAAGTGGTTTGTTGGATAGCATGTGCATGTGTGGAGAGCGCCGCTGGCAAAAAGTGTCTGAGTCACTTCAGGTATGTCCTTCATTGAGCAAGATTCCCCCCACCCTCACCTCCACCAAATTATAGTGATTTGCGAGCATTCATTGACGGAAAACAGACGAAGAAGACCAACTGCGCCCACACCCTGTCACTGGTCAGTCATCCGACAGGCGCCAAACTTGTGTGTCGCACTTTTACTGTTCGCTCCTCGCACACCACATAATTCATATCACCGCCCTACAGGCTCTCACATGTTGATTCTCGCATCGCCTTTGGCCATGGTGTACGACTTCCTTCTCGTGCACATCGTCTGTTCTGGGGTTTCTCAACACATTTTCTGGGGTTTCCCAACACAATTTTCTGGGGTTTCCCGGGAAGAACAGACTTATATAGACAGACTGTTCTGTCATTCGAATTATCACCACTACTACCACAAATGGGACCTCGTCGACGAGGGCAGAACAAGGCCCAGGCAGCTGATGTTGATGCTGCTATCCCTGCTATCCCCGCTGCATCCACCGTCCCCGCTACCATCCCCGCTGCCGCCCCTGCTGCTATCCCCGCTGCTATTCCTGCTGCTGCTGCAGAAAACGCTACCACACTTCAAAACCCCCGTCGGCGACAACTTCCTGTTAGATACAGAACTACCGATGCAGCTCATGCTGGTCCAGACAAGGGCGAAGTCTTTGACCTCGACAATATTTCAGGGGATGAAGATGAAGAGGAACTGGGCAATCTTCCTGCACCCACTGCTGTGGCACCTGCACGCTCTAATCAAAGCCCACTCCAGACCGTCACCAGCACCATTCGGACTGACCCTTTGGCTACCAGCAACCTCAAGCAGCCTAAAGGGCCGACTGATATAAGTCATTTCTATCGGATTGATCCCGACACCAAGAGCAAAACCTGCATCCCTTGCGAGTAAGTACCATACCTGCAATCTTTTGTTGTTTCTCACGCCCTTCGCCAGAACACTTCACAAAAGCGACACAACGCACAAGGTCATGGTATACGCGAGCTCAACGTCCAGTTCAGCTCCCCGTACGCATGCATTCACTCACCACACCGAACTTTATCTGGAAGCAGCAGAGCGTTTTAGCTGGCGCATACAGATTAAGGATCTAAACGAACGCCTTGCTGAAGGGTGGTCATTGACGACGATTCATGAACGGCTTAAGAAATCGCCTTGTACGATGCATTCACTTGGTCCTCCCCCTAACCAGGGATCTGGTGCCTTGCTGGTAGGAACAAGCTCTCCAGAAGACAGAATCCCAGATTTCATGCTTGACGAAATGCATCGTCAAATTGTGAAGTTCATTGTGGCGGACAATCAAGTGAGTCGCAGTTCATGCCTACAGCCACCATTAATAGTCGCCCCCAGGCCATAAACATGATTGAATGCCCTGAATTCAGGCGCCTCATCCGTCTCCTCCGCCCAGAAATTGGCGAGTCTGGTCTATTTCACCGCACGAAGGCTCGCGAAATGGTCATTGAGCAATGGCAGGAATACTTCCTGGCCTTGAAGCGAGATCTTGCCGTAAGTGCATAGTTGCCAAGCCTCATACGAAGTACCTTATTCCTTTTAGAACTCACAGGGAAAAGTCTGCTTTACATCTGACCTGTGGTCAGATAAAAAGCTCCGGCCGTTCATGGCCGTCACAGCTCACTGGATTGCCAGGGCCAATTGAGATTCGATGCTCGTGCTAAAGATGGCGCTCATTGCTTTCCACCACGTTCCCGGCAACCACGATGGGCAATCTCTGGGTTCTATGATCCTTTATCTCCTCGATCGTGCAGAAACTGCGGCCAAGGTCGGTACTTATCTCTATCGTGTTGCATGCTCTGATGTTGTTCAGACGGGGCATTTTACCCTCGACAACGCGGGCAACAATCATACCGCAATGCAGGAGCTTTCCTCCCTACTTGGGGAACACGGGATTGATTTTGATCCTATCGAGCACAGGATACCGTGTTTCCCGCACATGATAAATATATGTGTGAAGCATATAATCGACGAATATGCCACTGCCAACTATTCCGCTGTGGACGATTCATGGACAGTCGAAGGCCAGATCATCCAGAAAACCGATTATGTCCTGGCTGTACAAGCTAAGCCTCTCGAGCGAGCCAGGCATATCGTGCGATTGATCTGTGCATCAAACCTGAGGCGCGACAGGTTTCGTGAGACCATCATTAGGGGTAATGAGGATGGGTGGTTTCAGGATGACAATGGCGACCCTACACAGCTCCCGGTCGTAGAACTCCTCCTCGATGAGCCTACTAGATGGGATTCAGTCTATGTTATGATTAATTGTTTGCGGACACTGCGCCAGGTAAGATTTCACACCGTTTAACATACATCGTAGACTAATACTGGTCCAGGCGGTAACCTCCTTTTTCGATGCTTGGGCTCAACATAGCATATCCGAGAAAAGATTGAGTGAGATGGATTGGCAGTTCCTCCAGGACCTGGAGGTGATCTTGGAGGTAAGTACTAATCTGTTCGAACTTCGAAGTCTGTGATCCGATTTACCATTTCATACCAGGCACCCCACACCACCCAGCAAAAACTCTCCAGTGAAAGCACTCCCGTGCTGAGCCATGCCATTCCAACTTTTGAAGAGTTGGTTAATAGCTGGGAGTCTATTGGCCTGCACGCACCTCACTGTAAGCCTTTCGTTGACATAGGCTTAACCTGGGCGAGCAAATACACCGACCGAATGGGTGCGACACATGCTTACGCTGTCGCTATGTGTCAGTCCCGTCTTTTGTTTTAATAAATATTGATTTCATCATTACTTTTGTAGTCATTGATCCTGCAACGCGAATGTCTTGGATGGACAGTCGATGGAAGCAGGACCGTGTTAAGGATGCAAAGGAATTTATATTGAAGCTGGTACGTCTCTGTAGTAAATAAAAGCATGGCATTGGATTGATTTGTTCTGCAGATGCAGAGCAAGAGAGCGGAAATCTCTAATTCTACGAATTCTCAACCTGTAGTGGTTCCACGAACGGTGCCACGCACACTAGGCTCCCATCGCTATGGACTTCCCGCGGCGCATGTGCCGCATCACCACGACGGTGGTCAAACGGTAGATCAGGAATTCACGGCATATGCCACGGCTACACTTAGTCCTCGTGGAACAGACATACTTGCGTTTTGGAATGTGAGTCCATTGCCCCTTCAAGTCACCCTTTGTCATTAACCACGAGCTGTTGACTAGGCTTCACAGTCCATGTTCCCAACTATATTCTCGATTGCTATGGACTACGCCCCAGTACAAGCCTCTGCGGTGCCGTGTGAACGCATATTTTCCTCAAGTAGCGAAACCCATATGAAGAAAAGGAATCGCCTCAGCCCCGTTTTGATGGAAGCATTACAGATGGTTAAGTTTTTCCTGAAGAAAGAACGGCTTAACTTTATGAAAGGTTGGGCAGCCTCTCAATGGGACATGGAACATGAGGTGGTATACAACCGAGGTTCTAACGAGCAGTTGACTGCCACCACCAGCGCAAATGACGCTCTCCTCAGAGCCATTGCTGAGGAGGAGTGTGACAATATTGAGGACACTGCTATCATTTACGCACTTACTTCTTGACTGACTTTTTCATCTGTCATCCACTGTTTCGCCTCTCGCCTTTGGTTTACAATATCTTGCTCTTTGTTGTGATTTTGATTTCAATGCTTTATTTATTTCTTACCAGACGTGCAGCACAGTGTGCGCCTCTGATTTCAACCCTTTATGATTTGCAAGCGATGTCGCGCGAGACTTTGTTCAGCCTCCGATTGACTATTCTTCCCCAGCTGCTTTCACCAGCAGTTCCTGGGCTAGGTGGAAGAGTATATGGACTAGGCGCTTCATACTTTCGCTCTTGGCTGGACAGGTGGTTTCTCTATGTATAACAGTGAGAGCTGATTAACAGGAATTCATCGTTGCCGACCACGCAGACGTGGTTCTTGTGTGTATTTTAATTTTAGGTACGAGCGAAGGTCCCGGGGTACGTGTTACCTTTTTTTAATCTGACATGTAGACTTACTGACCATTGGCTTGCTATACTGCAATCGACTCCAACGGTACCGCCTACGTACCGTGCCATAATTTCGTTCCCTCTGTCCATCCTTTCACAGTTGTCAATACTGGATCTCTTTCTCTTTGTTGCCGGAATTGTTCTATACAAACATGATCCCCATGCTTTCAAGACATGCGCACTCACTCTTCTCGCCGGCTGGTGTGAAGACCGACGATATCCTTGGACCATCTCTGTGCCATACCGCATTGACGAGTCTAATCGTCCTCTCCCCGACAATGATGAAGACGATGAGGATGATCCGCCAATTCCAGCTTCCGTATACTCGTCCATCCCAGCTCCCGTATACTCGTCCATCCCAGCGCCTGTATCTGGCTCAATTCTAGCTCCTGTACCTCCGCCGATTCCAGCGCCTGTATATGGCGCCACTCCTCATAGCTCCATCATTCGCCGGTCTGGACGTCTTCCAGTACCCACTGAGAAAGGACTGGCCTTCAGGGATAGGCTCACGCAGGACAAGTCCCGTCTAACGCGTCAACGAGACATCCGCACTGCTCGAATCAATGGCATTCCTCCCCCACCTGGCAGCTGCACCACACCGGCACTCATCATCATAACTCCCACTCAAATGTCTAATCCTCCCTAATAATGCGCAGCTTTCCGATATCTTCTTCACGAAGGAAGTACTTTGGACAATGGCTCAGTGACACATCTCGAGGCAGCCGATTAACTGTAATTACTTCAAGACTCTGTGGCGCGGTCTCCCCTTTACTCTATCTATGGTGAAGCAATTGCCGGAGCACCTATCCTTCGAGCTTTTGGTGCTTCGTCAGTTTTTGCAAGACATGCTTCGCTGCATCGATACAGTGAGTCAAATAGGACTCGCTTTCGCATGCCCTGATCGATGGGCATACTAGATTACAAACCCGTACTATTCGCAATGGGCTGGTATGTCGAGCGGCTCGAGAGTGGTTGACATTAGCTGATGTCTTTAGTCAATCGCTGGCTCTCCGCCCGGTTCGACCTGGTGTAACAGGTCTCATCGCCATTTCCAACCTGACCATCTCAGCTGTGCATGCTGGATTTGAAGTCCCTCGAAGCCGACCAAATACTAGTTGAAATAGTCAGTTTTCGGCATCACGTTCCCTCTTGGTGGGCACCATTCAAGTGTATGTATTCTCCTCATTTTTGAAAGCACGCGACTGACATGTTTTTATAGGCCTATCAATGTTAACATCTCGCTCTTCAATGATCTGGACTCGAATTTCCCAACATATCTTGAAGTCAGGTTGCTATCAATGTTACGATGAACATGCTCAACTCCTCATGTCCCTCAACGCAGCAGGCACGGCATTCGTCACCGCATATGTAGACGATGGAATCGGTGTGCTGGTGCTTGTGTTTGGATGAGTGCTACTAATTGTTGCTAGTAAACATCATCTTTAGAAGGTAGACGGATTTCACTCACCCATTCTCTTCCAGCCTAAATCCCAGCAACTTTGCCAGTGCAATCCGTAACTTCGATGGCCGCCCTGACACATACACAAAAACCACTTCCTGCTCTCGTGCCTGTGAAGCTCTTGCCGTCGCCACCCTCAACATCTCTGCAGTTGCCGCTTCCACCCTCGCTACCACCCTTCTGGCTTGATCGATGGTGATACGGTCCTGATTGGACTCAACGCACGTCCAAACGTCACAAACGTACAACGTACCGCAAATTGTGGTCCCATTCTTGTTAGATCTTTGGACTTCGATTGTTTACGACGTACGTAGATCGGTGGTGATTATCGATCGATACAAAGTGTACTATTCTTACAATTCTAAATTTGTTTATTCTATTTCTAAATTTAATCCATTTCTAAATTTAAATCAAGCTAAAATTATCAGTCTGAGCCAGTTTAAAGCTGCTTACCGTGGTTGCATCAGCCGGACCAAGTCGATATTATGTAAGCAGTCTGACTTTGAAGTTCCGGTTAAACCGGTGAATCAGAACCGGCTTTAGCCGGCGCTAGCCAAACCTGCAGCAACACTAGACACGAGGGTAGGAGGAAAGTGATGTTAAAATTGTCTTGTATCCAATAAATATTGTGTTATTCACGCGGGTAGTTTTCTAATATATTCAAGAGACTGCCAGCCGAGGCAGCAGGGAAATTTGTACATAATATTAATCAGCTCCACAACAAACTGCATATCGTGCGATAAACCACTGCACCAAAGTGAAAGCAGAAATGACTCACTGTCGTAACATATTCCGTCTTCCAAGCTCATCGGGAGATGGTTAAGGCCAGCAGGCCCATCTGATATTGTTGTGAGCAGGCTATTGGTATAAGGCACAAAGGGTCAGTCATGTGGTTGAATCCCAGATGCGAAGCAAACGACTCACATCATCCACGACCTTTGAACGACATCCAAAACTTGGACAGCATGGCCCGCCGTACGGGTGGTCGGGCCCACAAAGGATACCTTCACCCAGGCATGCACTGACAGACATAGATGTTGTCAAAGCAACAACAATAGCGATGAGGGATAAGAAATGCATGGCTTGTGCTAGGTAATATAAGAGTGGGATCTCGGTAGGAACACGGCTTGCTTTTATGTCCTGGAATTTTTCTCTCTCTCAGTACTTGGCAGTTCTATCAGGACGGATGGTTGAACCTGGCGGATTTCAGACAGAGGGTACAGGGAGAACCTGTGACACGGTCGGCGGATAAACAATCCAGAACACAAACACATTCTCTCGAAGTACTTGGCAGTTCTATCAGGATGGATGGTTGAGCCTGGCGGATTTCAGACAGAGGGTACAGGGTCGGCGGATAAACAATCCAGAACACAAACATATTCTCTCGAAGTACTTGGCAGTTCTATCAAGATGGCCAGCTTACCTGGCGGAAATTTCCAGCAGAGGGTACAGGCAGGCCCGCAGAACGGTAACCTGTGACAGGGCCAGTGGATAAACAATACAGAACACGTGGACTGCAAAGTTCAAACATACGAACTTGAACATTGTGCAGAAGGCAAAGGCGGAATCTGAGATCAAAAGTGCTACTGTGAGCTCTGGGTGGCTTTGTGCAGCGCCAAGTACTTGCTACAAATACGCGCCAGCATAAAACTTTGAACGAGAACTATATTTGGCATTGATCATGAGTAAGTTGGAGGCGCATCAACCAAGCGTGTACAAATATCCTCATGACCTTTGAATTAACCCACCTTCGATACGCCTGAGCATCCATCGATAATCGATGAGGTCTGGCGGTGGGCGCTTCCAAATGCATGCTCGTCGTTTAAATATCTTCTCGGCCGTGATTTCAAGCTTACTCGATGATATGTACTTGATGGACGATGTCAATGATTGTTCGAGATGTCCTATGCAGCCCTTGTTTTACTCACAAGCACGTTAATCGAGGATTTTATCGGACTCCATGACCATCAACCCTTGAAGTGATATTTCATGTGTTCAATTCGGCCAATTCGGTGACTCAAGCTTCACCTTGTACTCATTGCCCCGCATCTTACCGTCTCCGTACAATTGAGACCTCCTGGCACTCATCTGTTGTGTATTTCGCGACCCAGCACTCGATGTCCCTCATTCTCACATGAGAGAGATCTAACCTCTTACTATATGTCTGCCTGGCAAACTGATTCCATCAGGCAATCCTTGCCCGGTGCATTTTGGGTCACCCGATCAAACAGTTTCACCTATTGGTCCTCCGCGCTGCACGCATCTACATCCTCTTCAATCCTTAAGCTTGTTACAACGGCATTGCGTGTACATCCCTACTTGCAAGCGCCCCCAAAGACGCCCCGCTCTTTCTAAATGCTGCACTCGCTCACATGGTACGACTCACGTCTCAACTTCTATTCTCGCCATCAGCCTCCTCCTACCCACCCTACACCCTCTCCCTCTACGTCTCAAATACTCCATTTCGCAAGGCCATCAATACTCACTTCCATACCACTAGTACTGCCTTGCACCTCAAAGCTCTTGACTTTGTGGGCGAGGTCATCACGACCGGGAATGGCCCCTCGTAATTCGAGTCACTCCTGCTTAGCTACCCTGAGGGCCTCGCAGAGCTTTTATTCAGATGCTGCGATATCTCGAGCGCTTGCTCGACATTATCGCTGTGTGGCCACGCCTCCGATGGCTCACTCTCTAGCTGGGCTTCAAAAACATCCCACAGGATTCCTCCACACTTCTACGCGAGGCTTGCGTGGCTGAATGAACCAGCAGCACGAAAACCGGTACACGATTCTACAAAGTACTCTCGTCCTCGTGTTGTACTGTACATTATGAACTCCACATTTGTTCCGGTGACCCAGTTCTCAGCGTTCTGAGATGTCAAGTCGTGTGGCACTGTCACCATAACTTTCTGTTGCTACAAGCCGCTATGAGCAGGCGCCAATATGGTCCATGTTACTTGGACGCACAAACCAGCAGGGGCATGATGAGTATCACTTTGTCCACTGAATCACTTGGAAGAACATGTGGTCTATGCTGGAGATAAAATATGTCACGAATAAATATGCTCGATATCACTGTATTTGATGTCTCCACAAGCCAATTGCTGGAATAAGATCATCATCATCAAGAGCTAGAAGTATCGGTTTGATTAGCTGCGAAGGATGGAAAAGGGTGAAAACTCACTCAGCTCGGCAATTCTGCCAGTGTTGCCCATGAGCCATGCGGCTCAAATCCAGTTCAACACACCCCCTGGGTATCATCAATGCAGTCCGGGGATCAAAACACACTGCCACCTCTCGGAAAGCGGGTGGCACCCAGAGTAGGTTCCGCCCACGTCTGGGACCTAAGACCCATCCATCATCTCTCACAAAAGAGGTGGCTCGCCAGGATGGAGCAAAGATGTCGGAGGTCTCATAGACGAAGTCGATAGAGTTCAACAGTAACAGTATCGAATAGGATGGGGAGTGAATGAAGTCATTAGTGGAAGTGGCAGTTGTCTTGGTATTGGTAACACGAGCTTGGTCTGAGAACGCCAGACTGCTGTCATGGATTCGCCAGTTGGATTTCAACCATGGCCGGATTGAATCGAATGAGAATTGAGTGAAGTCATTGGTCGAGGTGGTAGGTTCTTCGTCAGGAAATGCTGGGTCCGAGCTCCAATACTCTGAGTCATACTCCAAGTCTCCATCCTCCGACTCGGAGCCTCCATAGTAATCCGAGTCCCCATACTCCGAGTCTACAAACTCCCCGCGCGGCTGCCCAACTGCTGCATACCAGACTCGGACAGTATAATCTTTCGAACCAGTCGCAATGCGAGTCCCATCCGGTGAGAAAGATACTGAGTAAACTGACCCAGTGTGCCCCCGCAAGGGCTCACCAACTGGCTGCCCTGTCGCTGCATCCTACAGCCTGACAGTGTTATCTTCCGAACCAGTTACAATGCGAGTCTCGTCCGGCGAGAACGAGACTGAGAGAACTGACTCAGAGTGCCCCCGCAATGGCTCACCGACTGACTGCCCTGTCGCTGCATCCCACAGCTGCACAGTTCGATCCGTAGAGCCAGTTGCGATGCGAGTCCCATCCGGCGAGAACGAGACTGAGGTAACTGAACTAGTGTGCCCCCGCAAGGGCTCGCCGACTGGCTGCCCTGTCGCTGCATCCCACAGTCGGACCGTATCATCCCAAGAACCAGTCGCAATGCGAGTCCCGTCCGGCGAGAACGAGACCGAGTGAACTAAAGAAGTATGCCCCCGTAAGGGCTCACCGACTGGCTGCCCTGTGGCTGCATCCCACAGCCGGGCAGTTTGATCCGAGGAACCAGTTGCAATGCGAGTGCCATCCGGCGAGAATGAGACCGAGTGAATCCAATCTGTGTGCCCCCACAAGGGCTCACCAACAGGCTGCCCCGTCGCTGCATCCCACAGCCAGACAGTCGCATCCTCTGATCCAGTCGCGATACGAGTCCCATCCGGCGAGAAAGATACTGATGTAATTGACCTAGTGTGCCCCCGCAAGGGCTCACCAACTGGCTGCCCTGTAGCTGCATCCCACAGCCGGACAGTTCGATCCGAGGAACCAGTTGCAATGCGAGTCCCATCCGGCGAGAACGAGAGTGATGTAACCCAATCTGTATGCCCCCGCAATGGCTGGCCAACTGGCTGCCCTGTGGCGGCATCCCACAGCCGGACCGTGTCATCCCAAGAACCAGTTGCGATGCGAGTCCCATCCGGCGAGAACGAGACTGAGGTAACTGGCTGAGTGTGCCCCCGCAAGGGCTCACCGAATGGCTGCCCTGTGGTTGTATCCCACAACTGGACAGTATCTCCAGAACCAATCGCGATGCGAATCCCATCCGGAGAGAATGAGAGTGAATTATAAAAGGACCTCCGCAAGACCTCGCCGACTGGCAGCCCTGTCGCTGCATCCCACAGGCGGACCCCATCCTTCGATCCAGACGCAATGCGAGTCCCATCCGGCGAGAACGAGAGTGATGTAACCCAATCTGTATGCCCCCGCAAGGGCTCACCAACAGGCTGCCCCGTCGCTGCATCCCACAGCCGGACCGTGTCATCCCAAGAACCAGTTGCGATGCGAGTCCCATCCGGCGAGAACGAGACTGAGATAACTGGATCAGTGTGCCCCCGCAAGGGCTCACCAACTGGCTGCCCTGTCGCTGTATCCCACAGCCGGACCGTGTGATCCAAAGAACCAATTACAATGCGAGTCCCATTCGGCGAGAATGAGACTGATTGACAAAAGGACACCCGCAGGGGCTCGCCGACTGGCAGCCCTGTCGCTGCATCCCACAGCCGGACCCCATCCACCGATCCAGACGCGATACGAGTCCCATCGGGCGAGAACAAGGTTGAGGTAACCCCTTCAGTGTGCCCCCTGAGCACAGTCTGAAAATTTGGCCAGTTCATATCACGTCCGGAAGCCAGACGAAGAGTATTCGGAAATTTGGCAGCGAATTTCGTGGATATCACAGAGTTGAGTGGTGAGAATGGTAGTGCTGATACGTAAAGATGTGGCGTGCTGAGTGAAATGATGTCGCCGAAGAGTTGAATGAACCTCTGCACGTCCACTGCACTCAAACATACATCTTTGAATCCGGAATCGCTCTGCGGTTGCGCGTTAGTACTTTGTATTATGTCCAGTAACCACATGCTCACCTTTAGCCATTGGACAATGAGAGCAAGGGCGGCAACTGTGCCGCTGAATACGTCGAGAAGTCCAAGTAACTCGATCCAGAACATCAGTCGCTCGTGGTCGAAGAACGATTTGACTTCTTTCGCGAGCTCTGTATCGAAGGCTGTCGCTTGTACGTGCGCAGCCCAAAATCGAGATGAATAGGACAGGTGTGGGGGAATGCTTTCAATTCGTTCTCGCAGCCCAGTAACTTCGGAATTGGGGAGGTACGAAGATTTGATATCGCAGAAATTGAAGCGAAGACCATGTTCCATTACTCGAAGCGACGTAAAAGCAAGGGAGCGTTGCGCCTCCACTACATCGATGAAAAATTCTTTACTACATGATTGGTCGGTTAGGAAATCGCGGAAGGATGTATGAAGGGGTCGGATGGGGGAAGATGAGTTGGTGGTGCCGCTGAGGAGGGATCCCATGTGTTCTACAATGACTTCCACTTTGTAATGCTCGTTTTTGTCTGGAAAATGATCCCGCATGGCATTCAGGGTCTCCAAACGGAGGGGTTCAGCTGCGCCAAGTATTTGTCCCATCACGGAACGAAATCTTGCTAGCTGTTTGTGCTGAGATGTGGCATTTGGGTATCTAACCTTTTGCATAGTCTCCGCTAAAATGAAGCGATACATGTCATACAACAAGTTTTCGCGATCGGCGGGATCGCGGGACGTGACAGCATCGAAGGACTCATTTGGAGAAGATCCCGGAGGGGGTGATTCAATGCATTCGCAAGCAAGACGTGCCCACTCGAAAAGGCCATCCGCTTTCCTAGCGAGGACTGCAAATTCCCTACTCCCAAAACCCGGAAGCCCCTCCAGCTTCTTCGACACATAAGCGTAGATGTCACCCTCCGCAGTGGTTAGTGGGATGTCGTCCATAGACATCCGTCGGATATGCTGAGCGCTAGAAAAGGCACCATCAATGTCGCGAAGCGGACGAGAGGTAATAATAATCCGAATGTTCTTTGGGAGCTGTGTGATCTGGGGAATAGCTGAGTCCTGAAGTTTACTGGCAAGAATGCGGAGAATGTGGCTTCGTGTCTTGGGTGCACCACTCTCGTCCAGTGCGTCGATCACGATCACGATAGGGTCAACGGTTGACTCGGTGAGTTTCCCTAGCGGTTCTATAAGAAGTTTCTGCCACTGCTGGACGACATCCAGTGTAGTCTTCAGCGCACTGTCATTTTGAACAGCATCCGCCAACGCTTGTCTCATCTCCGGATGATGGTCAGCAAGGTCGCGCGCGATCGTGGAGAAAACCTTTTCATGGCGATGGTCGGCCTCTCTGTCCCGGTCGAAGGAGTAACAAGAACCAAGCCCCCCCTCGTCGATGAACGAACTAGCGATCGTATGAGCAATTGCTGATTTACCTGTCCCAGCAGGGCCAGATAACCACAGCACCCGCGGCACATCGTCTCCGTCGCTCTTGATCCATCCCATAATCTGGGAGAGAATTTCTGTGCGGGTCCCTGGTAGGCATCGTTTCCTGGTATCTCGTCCAGCGCCCGCTGCATACGTCATACCACTGAGGTCGACTTCATTACCTGAAGTGGCGTGAATGGATGTCGAATCAGAAGTACGTTCCAATTCTTACCCGTACGGTGATCGAGTTTTGGTCTGCCAGATCAAGAGGGATGTTTGTTAAAAGGGGTCATAAACAACGTTTGAATGACCCACCGTTTGGCATTTGAGGTGATCTGACTCGAAGATGTCTCTCTGTCAGTCTCCAGGGACTGCGAGCGAAGACTACAATATTGGTCAATTGCTAGCGGCATGGGCTATTTTGCGGTCCATACCGCTTGTTCGAGTTGTCTTTAACTGAACGCTGCATATATGTTGAATTGTGATTCTATTTATTCTGATTCAAAGCGTGTCGTGGTATCGCGCAATTTGTACACATGCCTTCAAAATTTGTCAAACCAAACTATGGATAATGGGAGAGTGTGTCAATCTTGTCAAAGGTCGCTCACTGTGACGAGAGAGAGGGCAGACTGCGCAAAAGACACAGTAGAACAACAGCAGAGTAAGTAGTTGAACAGCGGTGCACGTGTTCCCAACATGCTCCAAGTGTTTTTCAACTCCCGCCACAGCTTTACGTACATACTTCCCTCTCAAACTCATATGTCCCTTAGCGGGGGCTTTATCAGCCTCGAAGTTTAGGCAGATCCGGGCGCAACCTACGGTGAGTAGTAGTTAAAACATTATCGTGACATGGTCAAAGTTTCGCTTGAACAGAAGCACCAACTGATACCTCTGCCACGTCTGCTTCGTCCTTCCCTTTGTAAAGTTAAAATGCATCCGACGGCCCAGCGTTAAAGCTCCGGCCCATTAGCTGCTCCCAGTACTCCGTGATATTGTTGAGTCTTGTCGCTCCTATTCACTCGTAGTGCGTGCCTGTCTTCTAGCAACTGTGCCGTCTCACCTTCATCCCCATCCTTAGCCTCTTCCTACTCGCCCTCTCCCTCAACGTCCCAGACACTCGATTTCGCAAGGCAACCATCCCTGACCTCCGTACCACTGCCCCGCACCTTTAAGCTCCTGGGTTGGATGGCATCATGACAGGGGACGGATGGAAATAAAATCGTTCCTGCTCAGCTATCCTGAATGTCTCATACAGCTTTCAATCAGATGCGATATCTCTCACTGTGTTATCGCTGCGTGGCTACACCTCCGATAGCTCACGTTCTAGCTGGGCTTCAGAAGCATTACCACTGTATCTCTCCACGTTCCCCAGCCCTCACTCACCTGTATATCTCATGCGAGGGTGTGGGCATTTTCACATCTTTCCTCCGCGCTGCTCAGACGCTCAGAATGGATTCTGATACGTATCCCTTTGGATACCTTGATTTCAACACGATTCAGATCAATTTAGCACAGCCAGCAGCTGGTCCGAACTCCTCAGCATTCTCGCCTGCATTAAGTTAGAGTACATCATTCTCAGTGAGAGGTGTCACCCACGGTACATACAGCTGCGCCACACCCATCATTCTCCACCCCCTCCTCGCACGCCTGCAAACCTCACGACCCTCAACATCTATCCCGCCCACACCATGTCCATCGCGCTTCCTGACGCCGACACTCTCACGCTCGCTCGCGCATGTCCACACCTCTACTTCCTTGACTTAGAGATGGATGCACAACACGCCCGTATCCCTGGTGCCATGGGTATCATCGTAAGACACTGTCATGAACTGTACGAGGGCTCGCTCCGCTTGGACGCGCGACTCGATGCGCTTGGCGCGGCACCTATGAACGACGACCAAGTGGATCTGCCACCCACCTCACGCCCACGACGCTGGACTTAACGCCCATCATACTTAGCAACGCGGCTTGCGGCAATCGAAAGATCGGTGGGCGGGTCGTACTACGAGTGGATGCGTGAGCTAGGGGATTTTAGGGCGAGGTGGAAGAATGTGTCAGAAGTCTTGTCGGAAATGCCTCAAGATGGACGATAACTGATGGTTTTTGTTCTAGTAAATGGGTGCGCAGGCGGTATCGGGTCGATAGGTGGATGCATGTGGGTGAGGCGAAACGGTATCGACAATGTGATGATTGTCGTGCATGTGGTGTTTCGGCAATTCAGACATTGTTCCTGTGCCAAGCATGTAGACAGTTTTGTCAAGATGTTTGTGCTCTGCGTCATTTTCCAGGGTTCTTGGATATAACTATGGTCGTCCCTCGCCACAATGTTCCATGAGGACGCGAATAGAAACAGCTAGGGTAAACTACATGGTACCATCAAGAACTGCCAAAATAGCCACGTAGGGCGACTACAGTGCACACCCGTTCGCAGAGGCTCGGCCCGAAAAATCATCTGCTGGCAATCAAGCAAAACAGTGTTCGTTTGATTCTCACCCAACCATCGCACGACAGCGCGCTGGCGTCTCCCATCGATACCTATTACTACTCGTCACTCGAATGACGTAGGGTCGTGTATATAAATATACACAAATGTATAGTCGACACTGTCAGTTCTGCAACCCTGGATGGCATTTACATGCGAGCCTCGAACGCTTCATACGGAAGGGGTCGCCCTCCAAGAGGACAAAGACTCAGTGACATTGGAAGGTGGTCGGGCTGCTTGGGCCACTGCTTTTGGATCGTAAGAAAACTCAAATTTGGATCGAGAAGCTGGTTCTTACTCGAAGTTCTACTTAGGTTCCTTGTACAGTTTTGCGGGTTGGGGTGAGTCGTGTGCTGGCGTTGCCAAGGAATGGCTCTGTGACTGAAGATTAATATGCCTCTTCATTTGGTGTCTATGAAGGTAAGTTGCGGCAGATGAAAGTGAGCCTGGAACATTGAACATTTTATTGCCCTCGAGACTTCTATATCCAGCATTACCTCACAAATTAGACATCATCTGCTATACCATTTGATGATGTTCAATAACTTCCTGGATGGTCCTGTTGGCTTCACCAATGGCGTCCGTGCAAGCGCAGGGTTCGTCAGCGCACTCCTTTTAATTGCATGTCTGTGCATGCGAACTCGCCTTGATCCACCGACGACACCGGTGAACTAGTACATTGCGGCAGCTAGAAAGTGTCTTCGTGGTGTACCGTTTACTCTTATGGTGGCAGGGTGAGACCTGTAATACACCTTCTCGCATTCCTCCACATAACTATCCTGCAGGGACTTCCTCTTCCAGATCGGCCTCTTCTACCCGGCATACTTCATTCAACTCGACTCCATCAAGCATGGCATAAATGTCGCCTTTTCATCTCACTCTGTGGGCGCCAGCACTGCACAAGCGATTTTAAATGCATCCAGTTTGATAGGACGAGTCACATCATGGTTTATTGCGCTGTTCACAGGGGTTCCGAACTTAGCCATCATCGCGACAATGTCGTGCAGTGTGCTCATTTTGGGCATGATTGGGTTGAATAGCTTGGCCAGCATCGTTGTGCTTGCCGTGCTTCATGGCTATTTTGAAGGGCTGTGTAAGTAATTTTTTTCCATCGGGGTGAAAAGTTTCTGACAGTTCGTTTAATTATGTAGTTGTTGCGATAACGTCTCCACTGATGGCTACTTTAATGCCAGACCTCTCTGAGCTTGGGTGCGTGGTTTCAATTCGGAGGTGCGAACAATCTGATTTGGATCATAGCGCGCGGATGGGCATCGCTGTCTTCATTGGTGGTGGGTACTATCAGATTACAATTAATTCTATGTTAATTCACGCGCGATCACTGTACCAAAGCGAAAGCAGAAACGACTCACTGTCGCAACATGTTCCGTCTTCCAGGATCATCGGGAGATGGTTAAGTCCAGCAGGTCCATCTGACATTGTGGTGAGCAGGCTATTGGTATAAGGCGCAAAGGGTCAGTCATGTGGTTGAATCCCAGATGCGATGCGAACGACTTGCATCATCCACGACCTTTGAACGACATGAATAACTTGGACAGCATGGCCCGCCGTGCGGGTTGGAGGCCCCGCAAAGGATGTTTTTACCCAGGCATGCACTGACAGACATAGATGTTGTCAAAGCAACAACAATAGCGAGGAGGGATGAGAAACGCATGACTTGTGCTAGGCAATATGAGAGTGGGATCTCGGTAGGAACACGGCTTGCTTTTATGTCCTAGAATTTTTCTCTCTCGAAGTACTTGGCAGTTCTATCAGGATGGATGGTTAAGCCTGGCGAATTTCAGACAGAGGGTACAAGGAGAACCTGTGACAGGGTCGGCGGATAAACAATCCAGAACACAAACAATATTCTCTCGAAGTACTTGGCAGTTCTATCAAGATGGTCAGCTTACCTGGCGGAAATTTCAGCCTTACCACGGCGTTCTTACTGGTAAGTACCTTGCGAAGATACCTGCGGACAGAATCTCATAGACGACCCTTGAGGTTAGTTTACAAGTTCTTGAACAAGTTAGTCAACCGCTCCGCTGGAAGCGCCTGACAATCTAATCGAGCGTCTGAAACCAGCTTCGCAAAGCCTACAACGACAAGCACGGCCATTAAGGTCTGCTCAGCCAGACGAATGTTCTGGGCGACTTGACTGAACGCACGGCCATTCGGATATAGTCTTGAGAGTACTACTGTGGATTGGATGAGATCGTCATTGACCATGTGACCAAATCCACGGCGTTCGTCATAGCAGATGGAATCTGTGCTGTTTGAATCAAGGAGGACTTGAGATGGAAGTTGAACATTGACGATGTCAGGCAGTTTGCGCATCCACCACAGGTGGTCTGTGTCGATGTTTGGTATGAGGCAATGAATCCAATTTCCCTCGGCAACGACATATGGAGAGGAGTATGTGGAAGTAACTGTGGCGATACATCGCTGCCCGGTGGTGGGAGAGGTTGATATTGGTGGGGGTAAGGTGTGCAGAAAAGGTATGGTACAGGGATGCAGAGCTGGCTAGATGATGATCTATGCGGTTGATGAAGTTGGTGTATGACGAAGAAACAACGTATTGCTTTGTCATGCATTTATCGGATGTTCGATGGATAATTACAGCTGCCAGGAAGTGGAGGCCACCGGGAGTCTGCAGCTGGACGACATGTTCAAGGGCGCATCAACCAAGCATATACAAATAAAGATACTAATAACCCAATCGGCCTGAGTCGATAGCTTAAGGTTCCAGCGTCCATCGATGATGGCGGGCACCCATCGTTTAAGTATCTTCTGCGCAGACATGCAACAGCCGCTATCTATCCTCACAGAATGTCATTATGGTCACAAGTCAGGCGAAGCTACAGAAACGCGTGGCTCAAGAAAATTTTCATAACGTAGACTTTTGCTTCATCACAAGTAAACCAAGGCTCGTCAGATGAAACATCATAATCATAATCCCGCTTTGCTCATGCTTCGATCACAGAACTCGCACAGGAAAGGGTTCTTCTTTCATCAAGTATTGTCGTAACTATTGGTGCATCTTGAGTCTATCATATTTGAGATGGAAGAAGGAGCCAGACGCTGTTCGGCCATTCAAAGGTAAGCACGTCCATTGTTTTTCTCTGGCACGCCAATACATATGATGCAGTACCGTAGTTTCTGGCCGTATTCTTCCCGGCTGCTGCCGCCTTCCGTAGTTCTCGATCTACAGCCCTAGCATTCCCCTCCCTCAATTAATAACCTCGCTCAGTTCTTGTCACCCCCTTCCTGAAACCAGCCAACGGTGACGGCGACACACCACCGCTACAATACTACCAGTTTGGTCTTCCACGGCACATATCACACGTGTTCCCCACCTGTTTATATTCTAGGTACTACCTTGTCGGCATCGCCTGCTGCCCAGGGTATCTGGTTATGAGCTCGTCCTGAGGACGGAGAGGTTGATGGGACCGTTGTGACAGTGATGAGTGATTGGAAGCGGTAGGGATAAGGCGTACTGGTCTTTGAATAATCTTGTCATGACGGTGTTTCGTCACTCGTGCAATACGTGGTTGATATATGTATGAGAGTGCGATGACCAGATATCAAAATATGAGGCAACACAAGCCGTCACACTGTGAGGGATGATAGTAAATTTGAGCTCCCGACCCTAGTCTCCCTTGACCATCGTTCGTTCAAGTTGCCCGGCATCCTCGCACCAAAGTGTTGACCTTCAATAATATTATGTACAAGATTAGTCACATCAAGTACGCGAGGATGAGAAAACAACGACTTGCAATAAACTTGAATCTTCCAGTCTCAACCCAACATCTGACTCGTATCTGCTCTTGACATGCACCGCTGTCTTCGCCTGACTGAGATCCTCGAAGAGATATGCCATTTTCTGTTCAATTCCGTAACAGTGCTTAAGATGATAAACACAATATTCTACTCACTGCCTGAACTCTCACCACTTGCATCTCCGGTGATTCAAGATCGACGGTCTGTCCTCAACTTCGCACTCACCTGCCGTGCATTTCGCGCTCCAGCACTCAATGTGCTTTATTCCCACCTAAATGAAATTGGGCCTCTTATTAAGGCCCTGCCTGATGAACTGGTTCATTTGCGCGAACCTTCCCCGGTGACACCAGAACAGTTCCACTCGTTGGTCCCCTACGCTACACGCGTCAAGATCCTCTCCAAGTCTTATGGTCACGATGACACTGCGTATGAACTTCTCGTTGCAAGTGCGCCTAAAGATACTCTACTCTTTCCCAAGCTGCGCTCGCTCACATGGTGGGATTGCTGTCTCACATCCATCCCAGCCCTCAGGCTCTTCCTATCCACTCTCGAGTCCCTTTCCCTTCACCTCTCAGACACTTCATTTCTCAAGGCCATCATCCCTGACCTCCACATCACCGCCCCTTACCTCAAAGCCCTTGCCTTCGTAGGCTTCGTTGAAACAACCGAGGACAGCCCCTCGGAAATCGAGTCGCTCCTGCTCAGCTATTCTGAGGGTCTTACAAAGTTTTCATTCACATGCTACGATATCCCAAGCCACTTGCTCGATGTTATCGCTGCATGGCCACGTCTCCGATGGCTCACCCTCGAGCTGAGTTACGAAAGCATCCCCCCTGTACCTCTCCATATACCTCAGCCCTTTCAGGCACTCAATCACTTGCATATCTCATGCGATGATCTGGGCCTTTTCATGTCTTTCCTCCGCGCATTCCGAATACTCCGGATGGATTCTGATACGTGTTCCTTTGGATCTCCCAACCTCAAAACAATTCAGATAAACGCACTAGGCTGTAGCTCAGCCAACATCTGGTCTGAACTCCTCATCCTTCTCACCCGCATAACGCTAGAGCATATCATTGTCACCGATGGGTGTCGCGATCAGCACACCGAGCTGCACTGCCACATAGAAGTCTCAGCCTTTGAGTTCTGCTCCCTCCTCACGCATCCTACCGCCCTCGTAGACCTCAGGACACTTGTCCTCTCTCCCAACCACGCTTCGTCCATTGCACTCAACAACGCGGATATCCTCACGCTTGCTCGTACATGCCCGTACCTCGAAATCCTTGACCTAGGGATGTCCAACACGTCTGTATCCCTCTGTACTCTAGGCGTCCTTGTGAGGCGCTGCCGCGAGTTACGCAAGGTCTTCCTTTGTGTGGACGCGCGGCTCGATTCCCTCGCAATAACGCTTCCGAATAACGATGATGACAATGATCAAGTGTGTTTGCAACCCAACACGCGGTTGTACACACTGGATATTGGGGACTCGCCCATTGCGTGCGAGGGTCCCTTAGACCCACCAACTGCACCAGACCTAATGAGGTCGATCCCACGGTTCCTGCACTCGATGGCGCCAGGGCTTCAGGCCATCGTGACTACAAGTGGGATGGGCCGGGCCGGCCGGTACAAGTCGGAGTGTGGGGAATATGAACGGAGATGGGAGGTGGTATCAGACGCTTTGGCGGCAATGGCAAAAGATGCGAACTATAAAGTCGAGGGTAATGACATGTTTTATTTTCGTGGGCTGTGTTAGATGGTTGAATGGGGTTTGAGATTGTGTCGGCTCACCAGGTGTGTGCGCGAGGGGATGCAGTTTTGGTTTAAGATTGAGATGATTGTAGTATTTCACGGGTAACAAAAGCTACACACATCTTGTCGTACTCGCTTGCTGTTCTTTGCGTATACTACTAGTACTTTTCAAATGTCCATGCCTTCGATCCTCTGCATAGTAAGCATGAAGATTCGAGTTTACAATTGTGGTAGTTTGCTTTCCCGTGTAAGTTAACCGACATAATGCAAATGCCGAGGGGGATTGTTTTACGCGGGCACTGTCAAGGTATGAGAGGGCATCCAGGAAATGGGAAGTCCGCGTCGAGTCCGTGCAGACCCCACACAGACTTCCCAATCCCCAGACTTTCTAGCCTGACTGCGCTGAAGGGAGAACATCCGACAAGTAGACGATTGTGAGAGCCGACTGACGATACCAAACAAACATGGAGTTGACCGATCGTTGGAGCTCAACGTTGTTATTCTGATCAATGCAACATGTATTGCTCCAAGCCCAGTAATGCCCTGCATCACGAGCGATTTTGCAGAATGTCTGCAACTTCACCGCAGTTCCGACTGGATCCAAATCATACACGACCTTGTCCTGAACGTCGTGTAGCAGGAGCTCCTTGCTTTCCCATCTATGCGATAATATAGCCCAACCGAAATGCTTCGCAACCACTTCTTCGATGGGTTCCGGTTTGGATGGGCAGGTGCGTCACCGATGAAGACAAAATCTCTTTGTGCTCCGAATGCGGTCTAGTCACAGTGCTGTTTATACTGGTGAGAAATACCCCTTTTGAAAGACTATAGTCAGTGACTCAGAGTACATAGCCAACGTTAATATAGGGGTTTGCACTGTCTGCTCGATCGAAGCGGACGTTCGACAAATGGAGTGTCGTATATCAACTTTGTCTCGTCTCCGGCCATGTAAGCCAGTTAGCACGAGTTACACCCACTCGGGCGACTCATGATAGGGGGCTTAAATGTCGACTGGAGCGAGGAGTTGACTCGATACCGACCCAGAGCTTGATCAATATCTGAGTCTCACCGATTTGATGGCCCTTAACCGTTACGCCAAAAGGCAGTGATAATGAAAGCTCATGCTTCATGATCTCGGACAGTATTTATACTGATTATGGGAACTCAGGTAAGCCACCGGGGCTTACATCCGCGTAGGTATCGCACATTTTCGTGATGCGTGGATGTTCTTCTTCATTTGGCCTACGACACATGTCGAAGCGGATGCTCGACAACTGAAGCGTTGTATATCAACGTTGTATCACTCGGGCGAGAGAAAAATGCACCAGGGGCCTCAATTGTCGAGTGGAACGAGGAGGTGTCTACCGGGCCAGTGCTTGATGTATCGTCATAGGAAGTGCAAGGAGGAGAATTTGAACCCACCGACAACATCAGTGCGAGTGAGTTTCTCGCATTTATTTCCTCGCGTCTCATACACGTTTGCGCACATCATTCTCGCGGTACTCTCGTCCTCGTATTGTACTGTACATTATGAACTCCACATTTGTTCCGGTGACCTGGTTCTCAGTGTTCTGAGATGTTAAGTCGTGTGTGGCACTGTCACCATAACTTTCTGTTGCTACAAGCCGCTATGAGCAGGCGCCAATATGGTCCATGTTACTTGGACGCACAAACCAGCAGGGGCATGATGAGTATCACTTTGTCCACTGAATCACTTGGAAGAACATGTGGTCTATGCTGGAGATAAAATATGTCACGAATAAATATGCTCGATATCACAGTGTATCTGACATCTCCACAAGCCAATTGCTGGAATAAGATCATCGTTATCAAGAGCTAGAAGTATCGGTTTGATTAACTGCGAAGGACGGAAAAGGGTAGAGACTCACTCAGCTCGGCAATTCTGCCAGTGTTGCCCATGAGCCATGCGGCTCAAATCCAGTTCAACACACCCCCTGGGTATCATCAATGCAGTCCGTGGATCAAAACATACTGCCACCTCTCGGAAAGCGGGTGGCACCCAGAGTAGGTTCTGCCCACGTCCGGGACCTAAGACCCATCCATCGTCTCTCACAAAAGAGGTGGCTCGCCAGGATGAAGCAAAGGTTTCGGAGGTCTCATGGACGAAGTCGATAGAGTTCAACAGTAATGGGATCGAATAGGAGGAGCGAATGAAGTCATTAGTGGAGGTGGTAGTTGTCTCGGTATTAGTAACACAAGCTTGGTCTGATAACGCCAGACTGTTGTCACGGATTCGCCAGTTAGATTTCAACAGTAGCCGGATTGAATTGAATGAGAATCGAGTGAAGTCATTGGTCAAAGTGGTAGATTCTTCGTCAGGAAATACTGGCTTCGAGTTCCAATACTCCGAGTCATACTCCAAGTCTCCATCCTCCGAGTTGGAGTCGGAGTCTCCATAGTAATCCGAGTCCCCGTACTCCGAGTCCGCGAACTCCTGATGCGGCTGCCCAACTGCTGCATACCAGACTCGGACAGTACAATCTTTCGAACCAGTCGCAATGCGAGTCCCATCCGGTGAGAAAGATACTGAGTAAACTGACCCAGTGTGCCCCCGCAAGGGCTCACCGACTGGCTGCCCTGTCGCTGCATCCCACAGCCTGACAGTGTTATCTTCCGAACCAGTTACGATGCGAGTCCCGTCCGGCGAGAACGAGACTGAGAGAACTGACTGAGAGTGCCCCCGCAATGGCCCACCGACTGGTTGCCCCGTTGCTGCATCCCACAGCCGGACAGTGTTATCACAAGCACCACTTGCAATGCGAGTCCCATCCGGCGAGAACGAGACTGAGAAAACCGAAGAAGTGTGCCCCCGCAAGGGTTCACCAACTGGCTGCCCTGTGGCTACATCCCACAGCCGGACAGTTTTATCGAAAGAACCAGTGGCAATGCGGGTCCCGTCTGGCGAGAAAGAGACTGAGACAACTAGGTAAGTGTGCCCCCTCAAGGGTTGACCAACTGGTTGCCCCGTCGCTACATCCCATAGCCGGATAGTGTTGTCACAAGACCCAGTTGCAATGCGAGTGCCATCCGGCGAGAACGAGACCGAGTCAACTGAAGAAGTATGCCCCCGTAAGGGCTCACCAACTGGCTGCCCTGTGGCTGCATCCCACAGCCGGACAGTTCGATCCGAAGAACCAGTTGCAATGCGAGTTCCATCCGGCGAGAATGAGACCGAGCGAATCCAATCTGTGTGCCCCCACAAGGGCTCACCAACAGGCTGCCCCGTCGCTGCATCCCACAGCCAGACAGTCTCATCCTCTGATGCAGTCGCGATACGAGTCCCATCCGGCGAGAAAGATATTGATGTAATTGACCTAGTGTGCCCCCGCAAGGGCTCACCAACTGGCTGCCCTTTCACTGCCCACAGCCGGACAGTCTTATCCCTTGATCCAGTTGCGATGCGAGTCCCATCCGGCGAGAATGAGAGTGAGTTAACCCAATCTGTATGCCCCCGCAATGGCTGACCAACTGGCTGCCCTGTGGCGACATCCCACAGCCGGACAGTCTTATCCAAAGAACCAGTTGCGATGCGAGTCCCATCCGGCGAGAAAGAGACTGAGCTAACAAAAGAAGTGTGGCCCCGCAAGGGCTCACCAACAGGCTTCCCTGTGGTTGCATCCCACAGTCGGACAGTGGAATCCTCTGATCCAGTTGCGATGCAAGTCCCATCCGGCGAAAACGAGGTTGAAGTAACATCACGGGCGTGCCCCCGCAAAGTCTCACCAACTGGCTGCCCTGTGACTGCATCCCACAGCCGTGCAGTCTTATCATCTGACCCAGACGCAATGCGAGTACCATCCGGCGAGAATGAGACTGAGTTAACACGTCCAGTATGCCCCCTTAAGGGCTGACCAACTGGCTGCCCTGTTGCTGCATCCCACAGCCTGACAGTCCTATCCCAAGAACCAGTCGCGATGCGAGTCCCGTCCGGCGAGAACGAGACTGAATGAACTGAGTCAGTGTGCCCCTGCAAGGGCTCACCAACTGGCTGCCCTGTTGCTGTATCCCACAGCCGGACAGTCTCATCTCCGGAACTAATCACGATGCGAGTCCCGTCCGGCGAGAACGAGACTGAGGTAACTAGATAGTGCCGCAAGGGCTCGCCGACTAGCAGCCCCGTCGCTGCATCCCACAGCCGGACCCCATCCTCCGATCCAGACGCGATGCGAGTCCCATCGGGCGAGAACAAGGCTGAGGTAACATCATCAGTGTGCCCCCTGAGCACAGTCTGAAAAGTCGGCCAGTTCATATCACGTCCAGAGGCTAGACGAAGAATATTCGGAAATTTGGCAGCGAATTTGGTAGATATCAGAGAGTTGACTGGTGAGAATGGCAGGGCTGATACATAAAGATGTGGCGTGCTGAGTGAAATGATGTCCCCAAAGAGTTGAATGAACCTCTGCACGTCCACTGCACTCGAACATACATCTTTGAATCCGGAATCGTTCTGTGGTTGCGCGTTAGCACTTTATTTTATGTTCAGTAATTGCATACTCACCTTCAGCCGTTGAATAATGAGAGCAAGGGCGGCAACTGTGCCGCTGAATACGTCGAGAAGTCCAAGTAACTCGATCCAGAACAGCAGTCGCTCGTGGTCGAAGAACAATTTGACATCCTTCGCGAGCTCTGTGTCGAAGGCTGTCGCTTGTACGTGCGCAGCCCAAAATCGAGAGGAATAGGACAGGTGTGGGGGAATGCTTTCAATTCGTTCTCGCAGCCCAGTAACTTCAGAATTGGGGAGGTACGAAGATTTGATATCGCAGAAATTAAAGCGAAGACCGTGTTCCATCACTCGAAGCGACGCAAAAGCAAGGGAGCGTTGCGCCTCCACTACGTCGATGAAGAATTCTTTACTGCATGATTGGTCGGTCAGGAAATCGCGGAAGGATGTATGAAGGGGTCGGATGGGGGAAGATGAGTTGGTGGTGCCGCTGAGGAGGGATCCCATGTGTTCTACAATGACTTCCACTTTGTAATGCTCGTTTTTGTCTGGAAAATGATCTCGCATGGCGTTCAGGGTCTCCAAACGGAGGGGTTCAGCTGCGCCAAGTATTTGTCCCATCACAGAACGAAATCTTGCTAGCTGTTTGTGCCGAGATGCGGATGTATCCTTTGGCATGATCTCTGCCAAAATGAAGCGATACATATCATACAACAAGTTTTCGCGCTCGGCAGGATCGCAGGACATCACGGCATTGAAGGACTCGTTTGGAGATAAGCCGAGAGCAGGTGCTTCGATGTATTCGCAAGCAAGACGTGCCCACTCGAAAACGCCATCCGCTATCTTAGCGAGGGCTGCAAAGTCTCTGCTCCCCAAACCTGGAAGTCCCTCCAGCTTCTTCGACACGTAAGCGTAGATGTCGCCCTCCGCAGTGGTTAGGTGGGATGTCGTCCATAGACATCCGTCGGATATGCTGAGCGCCAGCAAAGGCACTATCAATGTCGCGAAGCGGACGAGAGGTAATAATAATCCGAATGTTCTTTGGGAGCTGTGTGATCTGGGGAATAGCTTGAGTCCTGAAGTTTATTGGCAAGAATATGGAGAATGTGGCTTCGTGTCTTGGGTGCACCACTCTCGTCCAGTGCGTCGATCACGATCACGATAGGGTCAACGGTTGACTCAGTGAGCTTCCCTAGCGGTTCTATAAGAAGTTTCTGCCACTGCTGGACGACATCCAGTGTAGTCTTCAGCGCACTGTCATTTTGAACAGCATCCGCCAACGCTTGTCTCATCTCCGGATGATGGTCAGCAAGGTCGCGCGCGATCGTGGAGAAAACCTTTTCATGGCGATGGTCGGCGTCTCTGTCCCGGTCGAAGGAGTAACAAGAACCAAGCCCTCCCTCATCGATGAACGAACTAGGCGATCGTATGAGCAATTGCTGATTTACCTGTCCCAGCAGGGCCAGATAACCACAGCACCCGCGGCACATCATCTCCGTCAGCTCTTGATCCATCCCATGATCTGGGAGAGAATTTCTGTGCGGGTCCCTGGTAGGCATCGTTTCCTAGTATCTCGTCCAGCGCCCGCTGCATACGTCATACCACTGAGGTCGACTTCATTACCTGAAGTAGGCGTGAATGGATGTCGAATCAAGAAGTACGTTCCAATTCTTACCCGTACGGTGATCGAGTTTTGGTCTGCCAGATCAAGAGGGATGTTTGTTAAAAGGGAGCCATAGACAACGTTTGAATGGACCCACCGTTTGGCATTTGAGGTGATCTGACTCGAAGATGTCTCTCTGTCAGTCTCCAGGGACTGCGAGCGAAGACTACAATATTGGTCAATTGCTAGCGGCATGGGCTATTTTGCGGTCCATACCGCTTGTTCGAGTTGTCTTTAACTGAACGCTGCATATATGTTGAATTGTAATTCTATTTATTCTGATTCAAAGCGTGTCGTGGTATCGCGCAATTTGTACACATGCCTTCAAAATTTGTCAAACCAAACTATGGATAATGGGAGAGTGTATCAATCTTGTCAAAGGTCGCTCACTGTGACGAGAGAGAGGGGGACAAGGGCAGACTGAGAAAAGACACAGTAGAACAACAGCAGAGTACTAAGTAGTTGAACAGCAGTGCACGTGTTCCCAACGTGTTCCAAAGTGTTTTTCAGCTCCCGCCACAGCTTTACGTACATACTTTCCTCTCAGACTCGTATGTCCCTCAGCGGGTCTTATCAGCCTCGAAGCTTAGGTAGATCCGGGAGCAACCTACGGTGAGTAGTAGTTAGAACGTCATAGTCTTGTTTCCATCCCTCTGACATGTTTCTCGATCAAAGCGCAGCAATGCGCTTGCTCGTGACATGGTCAAAGTTTCGCTTGAACAGAACCAGACGGTTAGGTTAGTCCACGTGCAAGTAATCCTCTCCTTTGTAAAGTTCAAACGCATCCGACGGCCCAGCGTTAAATCCCGGGCCCATTAGCTGCTCCCAGTACTCAGTGATATTGCTGAGTCTTGTCGCTCCCATGCACTTCTAGTACGTGCCTGTCTTCTAGTAACTGTGCCGTCTCACCTCCATCCCCATCCTACCTGCCCTCTCCCTCAACGTCCCAGACACTCGATTTTGCAAGGCAACCATCCCTGACCTCCGTACCACTGCCTCGCACCTTTAAGCTCCTGGGTTGGATGGCATCATGACAGGGAACGGATGGAAATAAAATCGTTCCTGCTCAGCTATCCTGAAGGTCTCTTACAGCTTTCGATCAGATGCGATATCTCTCACTGAATTATTGCTGCGTGGCCACGCCTCCAATAACTCACATTCTAGCTGGGCTTCAAAAGCATTACCACTGTATCTCTCCACGTGCCCCAGCCCTCACTCACCTGTATATCTCATGCGAGGGTGTGGGCATTTTCACATCTTTCCTCCGCGCTATTCAGATGCTCAGGATGGATTCTGATACGTATCCCTTTGGATACCCCAATTTTAACACAATTCAGAACAATTCAGCACAGCCAGCAGCTGATCCGAACTCCTCAGCATTCTCGCCTGCATTAAGCTAGAGTATATTATTCCCAGTGAGAGGTGTCACCCACGGTACATACAACTAAGCCACACCCATCATTCCCCACCCCCTCCTCGCACGCCTGCAAACCTCACGACCCTCGTCATCTATCCCGCCCACACCATGTCCATCGCGCTTCCTGACGCCGACACTCTCACGCTCGCTCGCACATGTCCACACCTCTACTTCCTTGACTTAGAGGTGGATGCGCAATACACCCGCATCCCTGGTGCCATGGGTTTCATCGTAGGACGCTGTCGTGAGCTGTATGAAGGCTCACTCCGCGTGGACGCGCAACTCGATGCGCTTGGCGCGGCACCTATGAACGACGACCAAGTGGATTTGCCACCCAACTCACGCCCACGAAGCTGGACTTAACGCCCATAATACTTAGCAACACGGCTTGCGGCAATCGAAAGATCGGTGGGCGGGTCGTACTACGAGTGGATGCGTGAGCTAGGGGATTATAGGGCGAGGTGGAAGAAAGTGTCAGAAGTCTTGTCGGAAATGCCTCAAGATGGACAATGACTGATGGTTTTTGTTCTAGTAAATGGGTGCACAGGCGGTATCGGGTCGGTAGGTGGATGCATGTGGGTGAGGTGAAACGGTATCGACAATGTGATGATTGTCGTGCATGGGGTGTTTCGGCAATTCAGACATTGTTCCTGTGCCAAGTATGTAGACAGTTTTGTCAAGATGTTTGTGCTCTGCGTCATTTTCCAGGGTTCTTGGATATAACTATGGTCGTCCCTCGCCACAATGTTCCATGAGGACGCGAATAGAAACAGCTAGGGTAAACTACATGGTACCATCAAGAACCGCCAAAATAGCCACGTAGGGCGACTACAGTGTACACCCGTTCGCAGAGGCTCGGCCCGAAAAATCATCTGCTGGCAATCAAGCAAAACAGTGTTCGTTTGATTCTCACCCAACCATCGCACGACAGCGCACTGGCGTCTCCCATCGATACCTATTACTACTCGTCACTCGAATGACGTAGGGTCGTGTGTATATATATATACACCAATGTATAGTCGACACTGTCAGTTCTGCAGCCCTGGATGGCATTTACATGCGAGCCTCGAACGCTTCATACGGAAGGGGTCGCCCTCCAAGAGGACAAAGACTCAGTGACATTGGAAGGTGGTCGGGCTGCTTGGGCCACTGCTTTTGGATCGTAAGAAAACTCAAATTTGGATCGAGAAGCTGGTTCTTACTCGAAGTTCTACTTAGGTTCCTTGTACAGTTTTGCGGGTTGGGGTGAGTCGTGTGCTGGCGTTGCCAAGGAATGGCTATGTGACTGAAAATTAAAAGTTATGCCTCTTCATTTGGTGTCTATGAAGGTAAGTTGTTGCACATGAAAGCGAGCATGGAACATTGAATATTTTACTACCCTCCAGACTTCTATATCCAGCATTACCTCACAAATGAGACACCATCTGCTATATCGTGAGTTTCTACATGCGTTTTCACGGCGGATATCCTGAAGGTATCTTGTAGATGGATGGGGAGCTCGAGTGCGTTTTTAATCTGCGCTGTGGGCCTTGTATCGGGTTCACTATATGATCGAGGATATTTGTGAGTGTAACTTTGTTAGAGATTCTCGATGACGTTCAGCATTCTCAACTAGCTACCATCTCATGATTACCGGATCGCTTCTGCAGAGTTTCTCTCTATTCATGTTGTCTTTGTCAAAACCCGACCAGTACTACCAGGCAACGTCATTCCCTCGACTTTATAATCTCATTTTCTGACTTAGTTTAGATATTCCTCTCTCAAGGCTTAGGCCTGGGTGTTGCGATGGGGCTTATGTTTATCCCAAGCATAGCTATCATCTCGCATCATTTCCAAGAGAGACGCACACTAGTTATGGCGTTCACCATTTCGGGCTCGTCGCTGGGTGCTATCGTCCATCCGATTATGCTCAATAACTTCCTGGATGGTCCTCTTGGCTTCGCCAATGGCGTCCGTGCAAGCGCGGGGTTCGTCAGCGCACTCCTTTTAATTGCATGTCTGTGCATGCGAACTCGCCTTGATCCACCGACGACACCGGTGAACTACATTGCGGCAGCTAGAAAGTGTCTTCGTGATGTACCGTTTACTCTTATGGTGGCAGGGTGAGACCTGTAATACACCTTCTCGAATTCCTCCAAATAACTATCCTGCAGGGGCTTCCTTTTCCAGACCGGCCTCTTCTACCCGGCATACTTCATTCAACTCGACTCCATCAAGCATGGTATCAATGTTGCCTTTTCATCTTACTCTGTGGGCGCCAGCACTGCACAAGCGATTTTCCTGCTGACAGGGTCACTAGCTAGCGATTTTAAATGCATCCAGTTTGATAGGACGAGCCACATCAGGGTTTATTGCGCCGTTCACAGGGGTCCCGAACTTAGCCATCATCGCGACAATGTCGTGCAGTGTGCTCATTTTTGGCATGATTGGGTTGAATAGCTTGGCCAGCGTCGTTGTGCTTGCCGTGCTTCATGGCTATTTTGAAGGGCTGTGTAAGTAATTTTCTTCCATCGGGATGAAAAGTTTCTGACAGTTCGTTTAATTATGTAGTTGTTGCGATAACACCTCCACTGATGGCTACTTTAACGCCAGACCTCTCTGAGCTTGGGTGCGTGGTTTCAATTCGGAGGTACGAACAATCTGATTTGGATCATAGCGCGCGGATGGGCATCGCTGTCTTTATTGGCGGTGGGTACTATCAGATTACAATTAATTCTATGTTAACTCGCACGCGATCACTGCAGGATTTGGAAGTTTGATTGGTAGGTGCAGTTGTGTCATTTCCTGCTTCTTATCTTATACTTTATGTAGGACCTCCCATATCTGGCGCTCTACTAACATCTAATTATATCTGGTGGATACCGGCTTTGTTCTCTGGGGTGAGTTAACTGTGGCTATTTTCTCCAGAATCCACTTAACTGGATAACAGATGGTTTCCCTCACTGGTAGCATTGTCTTTTTCATCATGCGAGATGCATTTGTCAAAGAGCAGATCGAGGACAGGCCTATTGATTATGGGTTGTAAGCTAACTCTCGAGGGAAGTGTTATAATGTATGCACTGTATTTGGCTTTATTGTAGTCCTCCGAATCATTCTAGATCTAAGATTTGCATATGGATCCCGGTGAGTCGTGCGCGTGAGTTGTCACGGACGTTCAGTGCCTCCCACTCAAGATGTTCCTGAACGCGTCGTGCCCCGGTTCGTGCGTTAACCCAGTAAATTGTTCCCTCAGCTGCCAGTGTGCTATGACATACATGATGCATGATGCACGATTATTAGGATGCATTGAACTTTTGCTGCCTCATGAGTACACCAAGGTTCGTCAGATAAAAAATCGTAATTCCTCTACCATTTGGAAACAAATGTATCGGCCTACAGGGAAGTTCCCACTTCTGGGGTTGATCTTCTGAAGATCCGATACACTCTGTAAGTGCTGATCTAGAATATTTGACATCAATCTGAGATGGGTTCTTAGGACATCGTCATCGGTGAAGCGGCGGTTTAGGTATAAGATAAGGTCATTGATGACTGAGATGATTGTCGTGGATGTATCATCATCATAAATTTTGGCTATGTTTCTACGCGCATTTCTTAGTTTCTTTGCAGTCTCAGCGTCTGCTCTAGCATCTCTTTCCATGGCCGGCAAGTCCATACTTTTATTGCAAATGTGCATTCATGCCATTGATCATATTTAGACTGAAAAGAGCCCTCATCACCTCCATTCGATAGCATATCACAGGGGCTAGGTACACTTCTCCCCAACAAACCCTGATCCTTCCAGGTATCCGCCTGGGACACCGTGAGTTTCGACTTTATCTTTATCGTCCGCGAAGATTTAACCACAGATTACCAGACTGTACGATACTGTACGGATCCGTGATGTAGCCGCGAGCGCACAAAAAGACCATCACGCAGCCGTCCTTTCCTGTCTGTTCAGCGACCAGACCCATCGTTACTGTGAATTTTTAAACACCGGTACCGGATTACGTATCCCACGGCATTTATTTGAGAACGACACTGATATCTCTCATAGGCTTGATCAGGCTCTCAACAGAATTGAAAGTGACATCTTTGAGTCAATATTCCAACGCGGTATCTGCACTCTCTTACGAAATCAGTACGTTTCTCAATCTTGTGTTTTTAAAACCCTTTCTAATTTCTGTTATGTGTCAGACGCTCAGGCTCATCACTGGCTACGGGACCAATCCCTTCGTTTCTCGGATCTCCGCGCACCAAAAGCCGAAGTATTGAATCTCTGGGCTGTTGATACACTTGCAACGATTTCACTCGCTATACGTCTTTCGGCACATGTACTCGATCTGTTTTCCTCCTCTACTAATATCCTACCACAAGGAACAATGCATTCACATTCTGATTTAAATCTTCTTTTATTGGGCGTTCAAATCATAATCCTGGTATTCGTCGTCAGCACAGGCCGGGTGGCGCCCTAGAACAAAATCCGCGTCGTTGATCCACACGTCCATTTCAGGAATGCCTTCGCAAGGAGCTGTACGTACACTATGTGATATTCCTCAGTGCGTATAAACTGATCATGATGTTGACAGTACACCACCGCCACATTTTAAAGTCCTTCGCGCCCATGCGTGATAATCTAACATGAACTATGCTATGGACAACATTGGTAATCCCGTGCAGACGCTCAAGATCGCAGGCCCGCTCAGTCTTGGTATATGCGCGGTTTTGTACTTGCTTTGTGAGTCATGCTTATTCTCAGCTACGAGCAAGGCGACGGTTTTTTGTCTGTACCACTAACGACGTTAAATGGTGTCGATAGGCATGTTCTGACACTTTTCACAGGGAGCCAACTCAGTGACCAATATTCTGTGTTCCTCACATCTGTCAGTGCACAATCTGAGGAACCCTTATGTTTCAATCTGGGGTTCGTGGCTGGAGGATTGCCACCTCCTCCCTGCTTGAAACCTACGCCAAGGAACACCTCCTTGTGATCGCTGAGATGTTCAAATGGACGCATGATATTCATATGTTATAAGCAACCGACAATATCTATATAATAACCAAGGTACGAAGTCTACAGGGGCTACTTACTACCCGTACGCGTGGAACTCTGCGCAAATAAAAGGAGATTAACAAAAAAATAGAAAGAAGTTGTTGATAAAAACAAAGCTTATGGAACAACCCATGAAAAGTTCTGCCCTGTTATTTTCTCCGTTGTGTTGGCCTTTATCAGATGCATCGGGCATCCGCAATGTAGCAGACGTACAGAGGGCGGCGACGGGTGATTGTTCCTGCATCATGTGCTGATTGGCATCTTGTTGACTTGTGTGCGGAAATTCTCCGAGATGGTCCAGGATGGTGCACTGCTGCGAAAGGACGTCAAGGACGGGAAGCAATCATGGTCGGTCCAATATGACCTACTGTGATAGTAGGGATAATAAAATGCTGGTAGTTTGTGCACCCGTGGCTGATGCCCGACTGAGTCTTCTCGTCGAAGCCATCTCCGATCACACACTTGAAGGTGAATATTCCTCCCAGAGGGAGGGAATATGGTTCCATGATGCTCTATACGACGGTGTGCTGTCATGAATGCTGCCGTGAGTACATGATTTATAGAGTCAAGTTTTAGATGCTTACTTGCAGAAACAGAGATTCGCAATGGGAATACAACAATGACCGCTGAGGGTCTTTTATATGCGATTGTAGCTCGCTGTACGCGCGAGTATGAGGATCAAAAATCGGCGCTGTGTAGCCCCTGTTCTTAGAGCACTCTTCCCTTGCCATGATGCAACAGCCTCAGCTATGCACTACGAGTTGCCCATAGGTTCGGTCCTGGATGCCGCAGAACATCATTCATGATGCTCAAATTCAAATGCTCAAATTCAAGTACAGCTCGGACTAATACATACTTCACGTAATTGCCGCGCCGCCAATATATTTGGAGCTCCTTGTTGTCCGCCTCAGGTGTTCGGTCCGAGGTATAAACGCCAAGAGTACACTGGAAAGTGTCTCAGAATGTACGACTCGCAAGATATTTCATTGACATCCATTTCTTCTGCGAGACTGTGCAACCCTGACTGCGCACTACGTACTGAGTACTGAGGACCAGGTCTCATAAGCAAATGCAGTCATAAGTACGTTCACGGTGTTTAAATCCAAACAGTTCCACACATTGTTTCCTAATGCTGTGGCACGCACCAAGTCCTTCTGCAGGAACCCCGGCCATGGCGAAACTGCATACGAATTGCTCCTTGCAACCACACCCAAAGATGCTCTGCTCTTTCCCAAGATGCGCTCGCTCAGTTGGCACGATCCGCGTATCACCTCCATCCCAACCCTCAGCCTCTTCCTACCCACCCTCGAGACCCTCTCCATCGACGTCTCAAGCGCTTCATTTTGCAAAGCCATCATCCCTCACCTCCATACCGCCGCCCCCCACCTGAAAGCTATTGGATTTGACAGCTTCGTCGACAAGACAGAGCAAGCATCTCGGAAATTGATTCGCTCCCTGCTTAGCTATCTTGAGGGTCTCACAGAGTTGTCTTCAGATGCTGTGATATCTCAGGCGGCTTGCTCAATGCTATCGCTGCGTGGCCACGCCTCCAATGGCTCACTCTCCAACTGGGTTTCGAAAGCATCCCCACTGTACCTCTCAATATACCACACCCCTTTCAGGCACTCACTCACTTGTGACTTGCACATCTCATATACATGTCACTTCGGATGCCTCAAGCTCAAAACAATTCACATCAATGCACGATGATGTAGCCCAGCGAGCATCTGGTCCGAACTCCTCAGCATTCTCACCTGCACTAAGCTAGAGCACATCATTATCGCCGAGTGGTGTCACCGTCGGCACGTGTAGCCCTCCTGCACATCCGCATCCTTTGATACCCTACCGCCCTCGCACACCTCAAGACCCTTGCCATCTCCCCCAACTACATATCGATGATCACACTCACCGACGCGGACATCCTCACGCTTGCTCGCACATGCCCATGTCTCGTTGTCCTTAAACTAGGAATGCGCAACACGCCTGCATCCCTATGTGCGTTGGGCTTCTTTGTGAGGCGTTCCCATGGGCTGCGCGAGGTCTTTCTCCGTGTGGACGCACGGATCAATGCGCTCGGAATATCCTTTCCGAACGACAATGACAACGATCCAGTGGGGCTGCAACCCAACACGTGCCTGTTCAAATTGGACATAGGGGAGTCGCTTATTTCGCTGGGCCCCTTGCGCCCACCGACGGCGCCGGACCTGATGAGATCCATCCCACGGTTCCTGCACGCGATCGCGCCGTGCGTCGAGAGAATCATAATGACAGCAGATGAGGCATGGTTATCTGGGAAGTATGGCCGGAGATGGAAGGTGGTGTCGAACGCTTTGTCGGTAATGGCGAAAGATGCGAAAGATGAAGTTGAGGATAGAATGATTTATTTGGTGGTCCGTTTTAGATGGATATATAGGCAGCGAGATTGTGTTGGCCCACCGGATGTGTGCGCGAGGTGAGCGGGAGTACACGAACCGATACCATATTCAGCTGTTACAACTAGTATGTAATTTAACATGAGGCAGGGTTGCTCGGAGTCAAAGTAAGATATCAGAGTATGAGACAGTTATGCATGAGGATTGAGGTAAAAAGTTCAAGCTATAATACGTGATGATACTGCGAGAACTACAGGACTGATAGATCCCTAGGCGGCAATTGAGGCTTCTCAGGCGACCTCGGGATAATTCTGCAACATGCGCCTGATGCCAGTCTCTGGAATCCTCGTCTTAAAATCAATAGTACATGATCGGGTATTTCCGCTCATGAACCCCATGTCATCCTGTGGCTTCGTAGGATCCAGAGTCACCTGGAAGGCCCAAAGAATAAGGGCCGAGTTTATGAATAGCGATCTGCAGTCATTGAAATGAACTCGGGAAATAATGTGCGTGGAAAGAAACCTTTACCTGTTCGCCACATGTTGACCGGGACATACACTTGGAACCCAGTCAGTCAACGAAAGAATGTCCTTTAAGACTGTTACTTACCGCCGACCAAACCCAAAGAGGAAGAAGAATTTTAGATCATCCCTACAGAGACCTTGGTCGTTGATCCAACGCTCAGGCTTGAACGCATGAGGTTCGGGGAAGACGTCGGGATCTCGAGAGATGGACCTGACGACGTGACCATAAGTCCCTTATATCTTGAAAAATGACACTTACCAGTGATCGCCAACTACGGTAGTTCCAGCTGGAATGCAATAGTTTCCCTGATGGGCCAGATTATCATTCGCACAATAAGTAGTTCGAAAGATACATGCCCAAAGCACATCCTTAGTCGATCGATGAGCAATTCCTGCCGTGTGAACGTTGAGAATTTCAGGTACAACAGAGACGATGAATACACCTACCGCTGGGAAACATCGGTCTCCATCTCAAAGCCTCGGAGATGAAGGCGTGCAATCGAGGAAGGGACTGTCCGTCAGCGAAAGTCGGTGCTGTAGTGAAATATCCTTGAAATTCATAGAGTTGTGATACGAATGAAGCTACCTCGCTGCCTTCCTATGATCGCATCAAGCTCGGCCTGGACTTTCGCTTGCTCTTCGGGAAACACTGCGGCTGCCATGAGCACTGTGCATATTGACAAAATAGTCTGACGCATGAATTCAATTACATATGTTCAGAAGCAACAGCACAAAACATCTCACCGTATCACGTCCAGCTGCAAATAAGCTGCCAGCAAGAAAGGCCATCTCTATTTCCGACAAACCGTGGAGTTGGAGATCTTGTAGCATATGTTTTGTAAACGAAGGATCAAAGTCCACATTGTTCTCCTGTGGAATGATTCATATGTGAAGTGAAGATGGGCAAGACCATGTACCATTTCCTGTTTCACGCGATTCAGCCGAGCGGTGTAGAACTGTTTACTTTTGTGAAACCCCCGTTTCAATTCTCGGCCATACCAAGGAAGGTATTTGAGCCACGGGATCGAGTCCACCAGGTAAGCACCGGGGCGTAAGGCTGTACGAAATCCTCGCAAGTGCTCGCGAAGTCGTTTGACTTCGGGATCAGTCGCAGACGTGGGCGTGGTCTTCCCGTACACAACTTTCGTAATCGTCGTCGCAGCAAAACTTCAAAATACCTGTAAGTGATGTACTGTGATACCTAGGACAGCACTTACTTTGCCACGTGGTTCTGGAAGTTGTATGGATCTTCCAGAATGTCGAGCACTATGTTCTTTGCGTGTGACATCTGGAGGGGCTGATATTCCTTAGCTACTTTGGGCTGGAGATGCGCATGGAGTGCTCTGTATCAATTTCAGAGTAAGATTGAGGCCATTTGTGCAGTATCGTGGGCAACAAACGAACCTACGCATCCGACGGAATCTAGCCCCAGCGGGTGTGAGGAGGTTGGATAGCCCGCCACTAAATATTTCTCCAGCAACGCGGCGAGGACGATCAGCTAGAAAACCGCTCTGCTTCTCCATGATGTCCACCGCGACCTGCAACACGACTTTGAGCCTACATACGATTGAAATCGGAGGGACTGACGTTGTAACGGCCGACAACAACGATTTTCTCAGTTCCAGACCGAATGGTAATCAGAGGACCATACTCGTCGATCCATCCTGCTAAAGTGAGAAATGGCCTGATTAGTGATGTAATTAGCATTGAAAGCAACGAGTGAAATGTACAACTTTACTTGCGAGGGGGTATGAAGTGCCCCCAAAGTCTCCAAGTAGGAGGGGAAGGCGGAAGAGGAAGACCACTCTGTGATTTATAAAGGTAAGCCTGAGAGATCACTCCTACTACCCCAAGACAAGCCGCAGCGCAGACAACGAGGTGGGCGTTGTTATAAATGTGCAGGTCAGGTAGCTGTAGCATGATGGCTACTGGAGGGACAGGAAGAAAATGATAATATCCAAGCTATTATGAACGGCTATTTATGTACCGTCAATCGCACTCACACCTGGAGTCATTCAAATTCACATTTGAGCAGCAGACTGCTGAAGAAACTGAATAGCCAGACCCCATTTCCGGGTATTGACAAGGAGATTGTGCGCGTTGATCGGACCGTACTTCGAGCCGGGCCCAAAAAATAAGCGTACATAACCGTGTCACGGTATGATTAGACATCACCTGATGCCATTTGTAGGCGGTGGGGTGGAGATATCTTGAGTAATGCGGGTTGACTTTGAATATTACCCCAGAACGTTCAGTAAGAGAAAACAATAGTAACAGATGAAGAAATGCTCACCGATAGGCCGGGGAAAGCAGCGAAACTGAAATAGTAGCGTATGACTCGTCACCTGCGATGCACATTTGACACGGTACAATTATCTGCAATTGCTTTCCTCTGGAGATGCTTTGTTAGTACCTATACGGTGCTGTACATGTCATGATGCATCTTCGACGCAGTGGCACACGACCAGAACAAATCGCGTGCTGCAAAGTAAATATTGCTATAGGTTTTCTGATACAAGCTATGCACCAAAACAACAACTTAAACTCAGCATGACCGGGGTGTGATGCAGACATACATGAAGCTCAGTGACGTGGCATGTGCCAAGCTGTAAGCCCGTTGGCTTACCTGAGTTCCCATAATCAGCATAAACACTGTCCGCGATATTGGATCTCAGGCCTTCCCGAACCTGTAAGTCTCCATCCATACGGTAACACCGCGGCTCGAGTTCTGTTCTTAATGTGTACGTGGTCGCATATACATTAATGCATACAGCTACGAGTCTTTCTGATGTATACACATATCCAGTGCACCAGATGGGTATACCCTCAGCCTACATCTCTATGCCGTCTTCAATCCAACATGCCACCATTGACTGCCCAGCCGCTTCATCCTCCGCCTCAACTCTCTTCCAGAGGTTCCATGCCCTCATTTGTCTTTCCCTCCTTCAAACAGCTCCTTACCCGAATCCCAAATAATGAATGTCAGTGAAAAACCTAGTATGTATCGGCGTGGCAGAAGTCACATGGAGAACGATATCATTGTTACGGTATGTATGGTTGGCCTTCGAATGGTCGTATTGATTTGTTTGTTTAGGGACACTGAAAAAATCATCCTTCACCGTGAATGTGTCCCTTTCCGTGTTCTCCCATGCCTCGTCGCCGTGCCCTAAGTTTGGCGGCACTTCAGCGCCAATCATTGTCCCTCGTCCTCCAATTCGGAAAGAATACTGCATCCGACAACCACGGCATGGTCATCGTTGCCCCCTCATCAAGCTATTTGCAGGTACTGACCACGGCACACGCATTGATAATCACCTTTGTCAAGAAGACGGATAAGAAGACAATCGTCGAAAAGGTCTGGCCGAATTAGGCATGCATGTTCATCTATCACTGAGGGTAGCTCATTTCATCCACTTTCGTGCAGCAGAATGGCTTCGCTGACACTATCGTTGTTCTAAGCCACTGTCCGCACCATCGTCCTACTCTCCCATGGTATAGTCGTTTTAGGTGTAAAAATCGTCCCTAATAATGAATTGTACAGCTATCTACATGGTCAACAACCTCCTTCGTGACTCCGCTCGCCTCTAACCAAACCCAAACCGTCTCTCCGCCCCAACACGTTTATTCTTATCGGCCGCCTGGGTCCTTCACTAGGTTATAACACCGTAAAGTTCTCATCCCAGCGCTCAACATGGCGTTCAATTATCCATTTATCCACACTCATAGAGCGCGCGTTATGGTATTCATGCAAGGATCATGACAATCAATGCCAAATTATGTCTCCGTCGCTTCTAGCCTGATAATCCTTCACACATGCTAGATCCGCAAGTGCGGGAACGAGGCGCACTTCCCATCCTGGATACTGTTGGTTTTCACGCTCAGACAAACCACCTTGCGAACGAACGGGATTTCATCACTTATCCATACGATATTTTGCTGGCTACCATACTTATCAGTCCGCCATGAGTTGCACGCGTGCGTTCGCATGCAGTTTAGCCATAGTACCGTTTATACTTTTTACTTTGGTGAGAAACACCCCCTTTTGGAAAATTATACCTAGTGACTTAGACTACGCAGCCGACGTAGGAGTTTCCCTATCTGCTCGAGCATATAGCTGGTCTCGCGGATGGACGTCTTCATTTAGCCTGCGACACGTTGGACGAATGACAGTTCTTGCGACCCTCGAGGCAATAACTCATCGAAGGATGCATATAAACACAGATTCGAACGTGAATGTAAGAGATATGGACAGTCTGGGGGCAAGTCTGCCAAACTCATGTGCCTCGTAGTCTGTTATGGATACATTCAACTCCATTGCAGTCCGTCTTCCTGTCATCTCCAGCAACCAACCATCGAAGGCTCCAAGGACGACGAGCTCATTGTTGCAACTAGGACGCATTTGCTTAACGAACGGACGTCTCTCGTGTTGGAACCTCCTATGTCAGCTCCTCCATTAATGTTGTTATTTTTCTTGTCCTGGTCACTCGACCATTTCCTGATCCCTGCTTATCCTTCAGTGTTCGCATATCCTTTTACGCCTCGCACGCATACCCCTGCATGCATCATTCTCAGTGCTCTTGTTCTCGTGCTGTGCTGTACACAATGAACTGCATATTTTAACCAGTGACCCATTTCTCTCAGTGTTCTAAGATCGTGTGCGTTAGGACCCTGCAATGTTCAAACCTTGCATGCTCTTGTTCCTTCAATCCTCTATGAGCAGGCGCCAATATGACAAACTTTCCACTGCAAACGCGTAAATGCAACTCTATACTATGTTCATTGCACAATGTTACTAGGAGCATGATGAGTGTTACTTTATTGACTCGAACGAACCTGAAATCAGATGCTGTCTATGCCGAGGATGAAATAGGCAACAAACTAAACTGTACATTTGATATCGCATCGTATCTGACATCTCCACAAGTCAATGGCTGTAATAAGTTCCTGGTTATCAAGAGCTAGACGTATCGTTTTGATTAACTGCGAGGGACGAACGAGGCTAGAGACTTACTCAGCTCGGCAATTCTGCCAGTGTTGTCCACGAGCCATGCAGCTCAAATCAAGCTCAACGCATCCTCTGGGTATCACCAAAGACCGGGGATTATAAAAACCTACTACCTCTCGGGAAGCGGGCGGCACCCAGAGTAGAAGCTCACGTGCGGGACCTAACACCCATCCATCACCTCCCACAAAAGAGGTCGTCAATTGGTAGATAACATGGCGCATGTCACGGAACAGATTGGTACGCTCCAACAGTTCCGGGATTGAATTAGATGAGAAGCGAATGAAGTTGCTGGTCGGAAGGGTACTTGAATGCGAGTTGGTATCGGTAACCTGGTAAGAGAAATGCATGATGTGCCCTTCGTCTGAAAATGCTGACTCGGCGGACTCCTGATAAAGCTCCCCAACCACTGCATACCAGACTCGGACAGTATGATCGCCCGAACAAGACACAATGCGAGTGCCATCTTGTGAAAATGAGACTGAGTTGACTGAGGAAGTGTGCCCCAATAAGGGTTTACCGACTGACTGCCCGGTCGCTGTGACCCACAGCCGGATAGTGCTATCCCAAGAACCAGTCGCAATGCGAGTCCCATCCGGCGAGAATGCGACTGAGGTAACTGACTCAGTGTGCCCCTGCAAGGGCTCACCAACTAGCTGCCCCGTCGCTGCATCCCACAGCCGGACAGTCTTATCTAAAGAACCAGTTGCGATGCGAGTCCCATCCGGCGAGAACGAGACTGAGTTAACTGACTGAATGTGCCCCAGCAAGGGCTCACCAACTGGCTGCCCTGTCGCTGCATCCCACAGCCGGACGGTGCTATCCCAAGAACCAGTGACGATGCGAGCCCCATCCGGCGAGAACCAGACTGAGCTAACTTGACTAGTGTGCCCCCGCAAGGGCTCACCAATTGACTGCCCTGTCACTGTATCCCACAGCCGGACAGTCTCATCCGAAGAACCAGTTGCGAGGCGATTCCCATCCGGCGAGAACGAGACTGAGTTAACTGAAGAAGTGTGCCCCCGTAAGGGCTCACCGAATGGCTGCCCTGTTGCTGCATCCCACAGCCAGATAGTTTGATCCACAGAACCAGTGGCAAGACGAGTCCCGTCCGGTGAGAACGAGACTGAGTTGACTGACTCAGTGTGCCCCCGCAAGGGTTCACCGACTGGCTGCCCTGTCGCTGTATCCCACAGCTGCACAGTTTTATCCTCCGAAGCAGTCGCGAAGCGAGTCCCATCCGGTGAAAATGAGACTGCGTTAACCCAATTTGTGTGCCCCCGCAAGGGCTCACCGGGTGGCTGCCCTGTCAATGCATCCCACAGGCACACAGTGTAATCCCGAGAACCAGTTACGATACGAGTCCCGTCCGATGAGAATGAGACTGAGTTAACTGAATCAGTGTGCCCGCGGTAGGGCTCACCGACTGGCTGCCCTGTCAATGCATCCCACAGTCGCATGGTATGATCCCAAGAACCTGTCGCGATGCGAGTTCCGTCCGGCGAGAATGAGACTGAGTTAACTGAGTCGGTGTGCCCTCGGAAGGGCTCACCAATTGACTGCCCTGTCACTGTATCCCACAGCCGGACAGTCTCATCCGAAGAACCAGTCGCGAGGCGAGTCCCATCCGGCGAGAACGAGACTGAGTTAACTGACTTAGTGTGCCCCTGCAAGGGCTCACCGACTGGCTGCCCTGTCGCTGCATCCCACAGCCACACAGTGTGATCCCGAGAACCAGTTGCGATGCGAGTCCCATCCGGCGAGAATGAGACTGAAGTAACTGACTCAGTGTGCCCCCGTAAGGGCTCACCAACTGGCTGCCCGGTTGCTGTAATCCACAGCCGGATAGTGTTATCCTCCGAAGTAGTCGCAATGTAAGTCCCGTCCGGCGAGAATGAGACTGAGGTAACTGACTCAGTGTGCCCCTGCAAGGGCTCGCCGATTGGCTGCCCCGTCGCTGCATCCCACAGCCGGACAGTCTTATCCATAGAACCAGTGGCGATACGTGCCCCATCCGGCGAGAATGAGACTGAGTTAACCCAACCTGTGTGCCCACGCAAGGGCTCACCGACTGGCTGCCCTGTCGCTGCATCCCACCGCTGGACAGTGGCATCACAAGAACCGGTCGCGATGCGAGTCCCATCAGGCGAGAACATAACTGTGGTAACCTCACGAGTGTGCCCCCTGAGCACGGTCAGAACAGTCGGCCAGTTCACATCACGTTCAGATGCCAGACGAAGGATATTCGGAAACTTGGCAGCGAATTTTGTAGATATAGAGTTGACTGGTGAGAATGGCAGCGCTGATACGTAAAGATGTGGTGTGCTGTGTATAATCATGCCGCCGAAGACTTGAATAAATCTCTGCACGTCCATTGCGATCGACGAGATATCTTTGAATCCAATATGGCCCTGTGGTTGCGTGTGAGCACTGTATCTGACACTCGGTAACCATGTGCTCACCTTCGCCCACTGGGCAATGAGTGGAAGGGCAGCAACTTCGCCTCTGAGCGCGTCGATAAGGCCCAGTAACTCGATCCAGAAGAGTAGCCGCTCGTGGTCGAAGAACGATCTGACTTCCTTCGCAAGCTCTGCGTCGAATACTGTTGCTCGAACATGCGCAGCCCAAAATCGAGAGGAGTAGGACAGGTGGGGGGTAATGCACGTGTTAACTCGTTCTTGTAGCCCAGTGTCTTCCCTATTGGGGATGTATGAAGATTTCATATCACAGATATTGAAGCGAAGACCATCTTCCATCACTCGAAGTGACGTAAAAGCAAGGTTGCGCTGCGCTTTCGACACGTCAATGAAAAACTCCCCGCTGTGTGACTGGTCAGTCAGGAAATCGCTGAAGGACGCGTGAAGGGGTCGGATGGGGGTAGATGGATTGGTCGTGCCGCTGAGAAGGGAGCCCATGGGACCCACTATGACCTCCACTCCATAATGCTCGGTCTTGTCTGGAAAATGGCTTCGCATGACATTCAGGGAATTTAAAGGGAGGGGTTCTGATGCGCCAAGGATTTGTCCCATCACGGAATGAAACCTAGCTAACTTTTTTTGCTGAAACGCGGTATTTGCAGATTTGTCCTTTTGCATGGTATCTCCCAAAATGAGGCGATACATATCATACAACAAGTTTGCCCGCTCGGCAGGATCACGAGACACCAAAGCATTGAAGGAATCCATTGGAGAGAAGCCGGTAGGGGGTGCTTTGATGTATTCGTATGCAAGACGCGCCCACTCGAAAAGACCGTCGGCTTTCGTAGCCAGGGCTGCGAACTCCTTGTCCCCAAAATGCGAGAGCCCTCCCAGCTCCTTCGATATGTAAGCGTGGATGTCGCGCTCAGCGGCGGCTGGCTGAATGTCGTCCATAGACATCCGTAAAATGTGCGGAGCACCTGCAAGCTCAGCTTCGATGTCAGGGAGCGGGCGAGAGGTCACGATAATCCGGAAGTTGGTTGGGAGTTCGGTGATTCGGGGAACAGCCAATTTACCGGAAAGAATGCGGAGAAGGTGGCGACGTGTTTCGACCGGGCCGCTCTCGTCCAGTGCCTCTATCACGATAACTACAGGTCTTACAGTCGACCCAGAGAGCTTCCTTAGCGGTTCCGTAAGAAGCTTCTGCCACTGCTGGATGATATCAACTGTAGTCTTGAGTGCAGTTTCGTTCTGAACAGCATCTGCCAATGCTCGTCTCATCGCCGGATCACGGTCAGCGAGGTCACGCGCGATGGTGGAGAAAATTTTTTCATGGCGACGATCTATTTCTCGGAGGTGGTCGAAGCAATAGCATGAGCCAAGCCCTCCCACGTCCCTGGACCATTTAGCAATGGTGTGGGCGATGGCTGATTTACCCGTCCCAGCAGGGCCAGATAACCACAACACACGTGGAACATCGTCACCAGTGCTGTTGACCCAGTCGGTGATCTGGGAGAGGATTTCTGTGCGCGTCCCTGGTAGGCATTCTTTCCCGGTATCTAGTCCGGCGCCCTCCGCATAAGTCATGCCGCTGAGGTCCAGTATTTCGCCTGAAAAGGTGTAAATGGCTATCAAGTCACAAGTAGTTTTGAATTCTTACCCGCACGGTGCACGAAAAGGGCTACGTCCCGAATAGCTTGGTCCCGAAAGTTTTCCATGAGCGTATCCAACACGTCGCAGTACTGTTGAATCGTATCTTTCGTTTCCGAGACGACGTTCTTTCCGAGTCTCTTCCCTATGATAATGGTAGAAGGTTGAGAATCCGCAAAGCGCAACAGCTTGTTCAAGACTCACAAAAGTTCTTAGTCTCCGCATAATCTCTGATAAAATAGGCACATTCAAGAGTCTGCTGAGAGATCTGTCCAAGAATAATGTGCATCGACGAAATCTGGCCAAGCGTCTCGTCTTGTGTAATGAAGGCATAAACTCGATCCAACTTATCGACAAGCTGAAGTACTGCTTCATCGCGATCCGCTTGAGCGAGTACAATCTGTACGGCCAACAGTGGAGCAGGAGGTATGAATGAGTGCGAAACCAAACATACTTTTGATGCACAAGACAGCATACCCAGTGCCATCTTTGCATATGGATGTACCTATGGAACGGGATTGGTTCGGTTCCAAGACGAGAGGAGGAGCCATACCTCCGCGATCTTCCCAATAACAGTGTCGAATATCCTGAGGGGTTTGAGGTATGTGTCCTGGAAATTGTCTGCAGCATCGAGACCCGCGGGTGCACCTTGGGCGGCAGACACTCTAGATCTCACACATCCAGAAAGTGGATTCATGTGCTTTGCAGCTTCTTTGGCATCGAGAAGTGCCAATTGGGGATCAGCACCTCGATCCACACTAGAAGGGGCATCTTGAACCTTTGCGACCACCAGAATTCAGAGAGTGTAGAAAACTGGATTGTGGGTTTGAGTCCCTACCTCGACATTCGGTATCGATGAAGCACCTTCATGATCGACGGTTGGGAGAACGGCGTTGGGGTCGTGGGTGCGGGAATCCTTTGAGCGCTTTTGTGCGATCTCAGCCTGATCCAGGACACTCATTGCGTATGCTCATGGACTCACAGAAATCCTTTTAGTTGCATCCTTCATCTTCCCCAGAAACCGACGGACTTTGCCACGGGGTCGACCCTAGACGAAGGATGCATCAGAGTCAGCGTTTCGAGCACTTATAGTGAGTTTCATGAATGTGAGCCACGCACCGAGCTTTCACCAACGATTGGTTCGCTGGATACGCGGATTTCCGGAGGAGAAATTGGACTCGAACGCCTTGATTGATTGCCTCTACGCATTGTGGTGATAGGTAGTAATTGTTGAAGATTAGTCTGAAGCGAAGTAGAGTGCGATAACCCGTTTTAGACAGGGTGGATCCCACAGCCCTACCAGCGCTAGTAGCCTCGAAGCAATGTTCACTGATTTCAACTGCTACTTAGCTTCATTCGGTGGGCGCCACAAAATTCCGGGAAACTCTTTGCCGATCGCAGAGTCCAGAGTCCAGACCAACGTTATATGACTAACGCCACAAGTTCATCGTCCGGACCGTTGCACCGAGTTGCATTTTATAAACCGTGTCTCTTAAGCCTCACGAGCCAATGATGCTGCAGCGATTTCACGTTCGCAGGAGAGGAAGAGTTCGAGGCCGTTCCTGCGTCTGTGAGGTTTTGGTTGATTATGACCAAGGTGTACCCTCCCCTGATCCCCGTCCGTCACTAATCTACTCGAAGAGTGCATGGTCAGGTACCTGAGCGGTCATGTTTCATGTTTCAAACTCTGAGCCTGCCCCGCCAGCAAACTCGGCTTGCACTGATCATTCTGCAAAAAATCACCGTGAACATCGTTAAGCGGACAGTAACGACAACCAACCAGATCTACCCCCTTGTGTGCGTTTCTCGATGGGCTCCAGGTTGATGTGTTGAGACAGTTCTCACCGCGTACATACCACCGCGTCACTTTTTGTCATCTTCGACATTGTTCACAAACTTGAGCTCGATGGCTTGTACCCGATTTCGATTTCACGTCGCATCTCTTTCCCACCACCACTACCATCCTGCCCCTTTCCAGAAGCATTCCAACTCGCCCGTTTACATCTACGACGGCCTCGATATAGCTGAGAAGGACCCTTAATGCCAGTGGACCCCACACTTCACCTGCGATCTATCTTTGGCACATGACCTGCATGCACACGCTCTAGACGTGGTGCTTATAGAGGTGGTTTTTGAGGCATGATTGCTAGTGTCTAGCGGTGGATAGCCAACAAGCGGATTTCGAGCATACGACTTTTTCCATGCTGCTCGTAACTTCTTGCACTCTTCTCATCATGGGAAGGATATTCTCCATCCTCTCTGGCATAGGCTCAGTCAATGCCTCCTTCTGGGTCCTCGGCTTCCTGTTCATCTTCTGTGTCCTCATCGTTTGGCACCATGTTCCTTCTGGTACCAACGCTATGTTACACGCATTCGCCGCTAGCAGCCGTTCTGTCTCTTTTTTGGTGGTATTTGGTGATGACTGATGCTTCACATCTTGATAGAACTACTCTGCTGATGTGATCTAACATCTTGGTTTCGGTAAACCGCTGGACCAAGCGTGGAATCAGTCTTGCAGGTACAATGTCCTTTGTAACTAGTATGTTACGGTCACTTCATAACCTGCGTAACCTTCTTCCTTCACGGCCTGACGCCCGAGACTCGCGTATCAATCATGAACGTATGTAATTTTCACTGCGTTATCTTATTCAACATCTTCCTTGCAAGTACGCACGATGGTATATTCAAGACCACGATTCCGGGATTCATCGTTATCGCATGCGAGGTGGTTATCTCGAGCAAAACACCGGTCATGGATCCACACGTCAACTTCGGAAACGCGTTCGCGGGGAGCTCTACAAGTAGCAACAATGTGTGCTATGCGATATTCACAGATGTGGATCGGCTGATTATGATCTTCGGTACACTACCGCTACTTTCAAAGTCCTGAATACCTACAGTGGTCTAACGTGAACGAAGTGACGTACAACGCCCGTGATCCTGTTATGACGCTTGAAATTGCAGGCCCGTCCGCCCTGGTGTATATGCGACTCTGTACTTTTTGCAAATGTTGCTTACCCGCCGACTGCGAGCAAGGTGAAAACCTTTTAGTCTGTGCCGCTGATGAACCTGGATGGACAAGCTGTCACGACGAGGTTTTGAACTGTCAAAATACCCTGAGGTTCAGCATAGAAGATAGTGTTGTGTAGACAACATGAATTCACAAAAACGACCATTTGACCTCCCACTCCACAACTGTTGCGAGAAAACGGAACACATCCAACATTCCACAGGTGCTACAAAAAGACGTCTAGGGAAATAAAGAAACGGTGGATAGGTACAGAATATTTGCTGTGGGGGAACCCTTGCGTCTGGATTGATCAGATTGATCGGATATACGTAAGAACTGTATTGAAGTGGCCAACTTTTTTTGGGTCGACAATCACTGCGGAAACGACAAAATAACCTGATAGGGTTGACGTAGAAGTAGTGGCAATAAATATACTATAACCAGAGAATGGCAAATGTGTGAATCCCCACTGGTTAAAGTGGAGAATGGTGACCATTTGAGAGCAAATCCTGAGGTGGGTTAGGCAATGTGGGCTTGTGTTGGATAGCTGCCCCCACATCTAACCCAACATACAAATCACATCTGAAATATCAGGTCTGCTGTCTGCTTTGCATCTGGTTATTAGGGCAAGCAAGGCTGCTTTGCTTCTGAATGATAGGCAAAAAGAAGTTTGATTAATGTAGGGTTACAGTCGCGTCTTCTATGGTACTTCCTAGGGATCCGCGCTCCCCATCGCGGGCCACCCCAGGTAATGAATACCTTCCCTCCTTCCCCTCCTTCTAGTGCCCAATGTTTGCTAATAATCAACATAGCTCTCAGCGTCGCCCTAGTGGTGCTGTCATGCTTCCAGGTGAAAATACTGGGGGCTATGATCAGGATAGCGGTCAACAGCTAGGGTTCCGCACGGGTAACACCGCGGGTCGGAAAGCTGACACCGTACCCGTACCCGCCAACACCGTACCCGTCACGGGTACGGGTACACACCGACCCGTCAACACCGCGGTTAGATGGAAAACACCGCGGTGTCTCTGAACACCGCGGGTACATTACCAAGAAGAGTGTATTAACAACAACTGAATAGATATTACTACTTTTCCTCATCGTCCTCCTCAGATTCGACTTCATTTCGCTTCCGTTTTTGACTCTTTACAGAGGCTAGAAGGTCCTCCATCGCCAGAAGATCACTTCTGCCCCAGGCTCCCAGGCAGAGAAAAGCACGAATCGTTGATGGTGCGAGTCGGTTGCGAGTAAAATGAAGGAGCTGCTGGCCAAGGATTTGAGGGTGGCATACCTGGGACGGAGAGATAGTCTAATACCATCCGATGCAACATTGGATAAGTACGGCAGTTGTTTTGCCACCATGCAAGTGGGTCCTTGGTCTTCACAGTTGGCAATCGAAGGAACTCGTCCAGCTCGCTACTGGTGGCATGAGACATGGAACCAAGTGAGTAGTCACCAAAGTCATCCTCATTCTGTACAGTTGTCAGTGTCAGTGTAGAATTAAATGTTGGATACAGACTACATCCGCTGCAGTGTCATCAGTAGTCTCGGCAGATTTCTCGTATTTATCAGTAAACTCTTCACGGACAAGCTGCTCGGCAGTATCGATCCACTCTTTCTCCCAGGATTGCTCACGGAAGTAGGCAAAAATCAATGGAAAGCAACGCACCGAGATCTGCAGTGGGATCAGGATCAGGATCGGCTGTTGCTTTGTCGTCGTCACTGGCCAACGAATCAGTACTTGATCGCGTGAGATCAACAGTGTCTGTGGGTTTCGATCGAGCAGACCGAGACACAAATGACTGTTTGACCTTCTTCAAGGGGCGGGCCAGAGCCTTAGCACCCTTTGCGATGGCCTTTTTGAGTGACTTGGCCTTCTCAGAGATGGACGACGAGATAGACTTAGACGATGGGTGGGTAGACGAGGCATCAGATGCCTTCTTTGCGAGCTTGGTTTTCATGGAGAGACGATTTGGTAGACTTACTGGTCTCGAGTTTTTGCCTTGGCTTTATGGTAGTGACTCGAGCTTCTCTGTAGCAAAGTGTCAGCTCGATAAATCGCTAGAATGATTCACAGGGGCACGAAAGACATGACAGAAATCAATATAGCAAATATTGGGTTGTGATCCTCAAGCACTCAGAGTAAGCCGACACAGAGAATTATAGTACGGTGTTCAGCTGGCTGTCAAGGTTCCCGATTTGGTAAGTCATACCCGTTAAACACCGCCAACCCGCGGTAAAGGGTCGCGGTATGGTCACGGGTATGAATATCCAACACCGTACCCGTACCCGCCAAACCCGTCAGCAAAGAACCGCGGTGTTACCCGTACCCGTGCGTTTCCCTATCAACAGCAAATCACAGAAGCTTACCGCAGACCAGCACCTCACCCATCGCCACTATTCCCTGGTAACTACATGCTGCCACAGGTCGACGAGTTTTTTTCGGGTGGTTTACAACAGGATTTAGGCCAACAAACACCAGCACCGCTGATGGGAGGCCCTCAACATGATACACCGTACCATGGCCATAACTCACTCACCCCATTCACAGGCAGCAACCCATCATCGCAGTCACAATCACAGGCTCCGAGTGGATCTCATGAGGGGGGCTACCAGCATATCTACTCATTTCGTCAGCCTCAACAAGTAGCACCACTGCGAATGGATCCTTACCAGCACGTTCCAAATACCCTTGAAGATCAAGTCCGGGATCTCAATGCGACCGTTGCACGCCTCGTATCTGAAGTCGCAAGACTGACAGAGTCGAACGAACACTTGTCGAACATAAGTCAACGAATCTGCCTTGATAATGCACAGATGTCAGTTGTTCACGAGAAGCTGACTGGTATACATGAAGCTCTCACCTTGCGTGTTGATGAACACGATGACGCTCTCAAGAGCTTGGGTGAGAAGCCGGTACAAAAGAACGCGATGACTCGATTGCAGTGTGATGAAGGGAGTGTCGATCGCTGGAGATAGGGCCACAAGGATACACCCCAAAGTAGCCAGTAAGGCATTACACGCTGCTCGTGGAAGGTGGAACTGGAGATGTAACCATGAGACCAGCGCATATATCGTGATCAGATGAGGGGGGGTATCTGTGAGGTCCCTGTCGCGTGTTGAGTTGAAACCTTCTTCTGGCAGAAATGGATCAGGGTCGTCCTCGTTTGGATCCGTGGATGACATCACGTTATTGTCTTGATTGTCTTGATCATCGAATATTCCATTGACATCGATGTCTAGGTCATCGAGACCATCCTCGTGTTGTAGAACTTGACTGTCTTCATTTCGGATCGCTTCGACGGCTTTTTCGATCTCGCGATCTAATGCACGCTGTTCTGGGTCATGCGGGAGGTGATGGGCTTCGTATGAGGTGAGGGGACGTGAGCTTGAACTGCTAGCTGCGTTATATGCGCTAAAGTGATCAACAGCGTCATGCAGTGCTTCAGGGCTATGGAAGTTGGGCCCGAGATTGGGCAGATTGGAACCATGGGTCATGAGGTCCACATCTTCTCCGGTTAGGAAACCATAGTCTAACATCTCCTGTTCGACTGGGGATTCCAAAATACGATGTGGGTCGTGAAATTGAACATCGGGAGATAACAGGGGCTGCGGGTCATGCAAGGGAACAGAGTATCCGCGAGGAACTGGGCCAGCTTCTTGTGCAGCGCTCGGCACGAACCGTTCACCAACCCGCTTAAATTGGGCCTGCGATGCAGCAGTTTTTTCTCGCAGGTCACGCCGTTCATGAGCGCGTGCGGTGTGCTCAGGTATGAGGACTCCATTACATCTGTAAGCCTGGCAGGTACACCTTTTTTGCCGCATTTTTTGACGGAGGGTCCTGCTGGTCAGCCGTGTCAAGGGTAAAAGCGCTTACAGATGATATGTTAAAGCTAAGGCCAGCTGGCGATGCGGCCCAAGCGCTTGCGACTCGGCGTCAAATCAGATATCACGTGTGACGTTGCCTTGTACTTGAGACTTGATGAGGGACTTAGCGTTGACTTAGTGAGAATTTACTTAAAAACCATCCCACCATAGACTCCAGGGTTGGGTTATGCAAATATTGTATTTCCAGACATCGGTTTGGGGTCGAAGTACGAGGCTGTGTGCGGGGAATGTGTTGGCCTAAGAGCCTAGAAAACCAACGTCCGTTTATAGTTTGCTTACAATTGTTAGGGACTAAACCGACGTCTGGTTAACTTCAGCTTAAGTCTTTTGGTAGCTCTGTGGAGCTCAAAAATCGTCCAAGTCGGATTTTAGTCTGGTTCAAGCACTAGGTACGCCCTACGTCGGGTTATACATCAAAGCTGTCTCGGGTTATGGGTGGGGCTAAATTGTCGTTTCCGCAGTGAATGGACATGCATCACTGTCTTCGCGTGAGCGAGATCCTCGAACTGATGCTTCTATTTTGTATTCGATTCTGCGAACATTGTTAACTAAAGATCCACCTTGTACTCATTGCCTGCCCTCTTACCGTCTCCAGACACTGAATATCACTACCTCCTTCGGATCGCACTCACCTGCCATGCATTTCACGATCCAGCACTCAATGTTCTTTATTCTAACCCCTGATACACTTACGGCCTCTATTCAGTCCCTGCCTGACCAACTGGTTCGCTCATACAGACCTTCCCGAGTACATAACACACCAGAACAGTTCCGCCCATTAGTTCTCCGCGCTGCACGCATCCAGATTCTCACCGATAGATACAACGAGGATGATGCATACGCGGCATTACTGCTTGCAAGTGCACCCAAAGATGCCTCGCTCTTTCCTAAGTTGCGCTCGCTCACATGGCGCGATCCGCGAATCGCCTCTATCCCAGCCCTCACTCTCCTCTTACCCGCCCTCGAGACCCTCTCCATCGATATCTCAAACATTCCATTTCGCAAACCCATCATCCCTAGCCTCTGTACCGCCACCCCGCACCTGAAAGCCCTCGATTTTATGGACGAGGTCGCGGACCTCGAGCCATTCCTGCTCAGCTATCCTGAGGGTCTTACAGCATTGTCATTCAGATGCTGCCATATCCCGAGCAAACTACTCTATACCATCACCCCGTGGCCACGCCTCTAATGGCTCACCCTCCAGCTGGGTGTCAAAAGTATTCATCCTCTACCTCTCCATGCCTCATAGCCCTTTCAGGCACTCACGCATCTGCATATCTCATGCGATGATCTGGGCATTTCGATTCATTCCTGCGCGCCTTCCGAATACTCACGGCGGATCCAGATTCTGATACATGTTCTATCACATGTCCCAACCTCAAAGTACTTCAGATCAACGCATCAGAAATGTGTAACCTGGCCAGTCTCTGGTCTGAACTGCTCAGCCTTTTCACCCGCACAAAGCTAGGGCACATCGTGCTCACCGAGAAGTGTTGCGGTTATGGTGTAAATTCCTGCTTCCCTCCCTCATCATTTGACCTTCACCCTCTACTTGCGCATGCCCCCTCCCTCGCAGGCCTCAAGATCCTTGTCCTCCACCCCGACCGCTCCGCGTCAATCGCACTCACCAACGCAGACATCCTCACCCTCGCTAGCACATGCCTATACCTTCAAATACTTGACCTAGGGGTGCGCAACAACCCCCCACATCCCTGTATGCTTTAGACATCCTCGTGAGGCGTTGCTGCGAGCTGCGCGAGGTCACACTCTGGTGGATGCGCGATTCGATGCGCTTGGGGCGGCACCTCTGAAGAACGAAGACAAAATGAGTCTGCAACCAAACGCACACCTGATCAAACTGGAAGTTGGAAAGTCGCCCATCGAGTGCGTGGACCCTTTGTGCCCATCGATGGCGCCAGGCTTGATGAGGTCGATTCCACGGTTCCTGCACGCGATGGTGCCACGGCTTAAGTGTGTCACAAATCTGTACGGAGTGTGGTCCCAGGATGGAAGCAGGGTCCGTGGGACATGATGTCGGGCGTTTTGTGGAAGATGGTGAAATATGAAGATGATGATGACGACGACGACGTTTGATGTTTTTTGGGGAGTGCTTTAGATGGTGTATGGGCGGCGAGATTCATCACGGAAGGGTTTAATGCAACAAGCTTTGGGGGTTTCAGGTTAACCTTACACAAAGTTTACATTGAAGGTGACTTGTACCAGAACGTGACCACTACTTTGCTACTACTAACTTGGTACTCTAGGCATCACTGGAATGAGAACTACATGTTTGGCATTGTTCCGTTGAGCGCCTATATTCTTGTGCTTCATACAATTCATCTCTCTAACGATTGAACTTGTTCTCGTAGAAAGCTGTTAGTACAAAACATTCAAATATTGACTGGCTACATATTCCCAAGAAAGCGCGCATCAAGAACAGTTCCTCGCATGCACGACGCTCGTCCTGGTCGTCCATCATGACTACCAGTCTGAAGCGTTTACCACAACCAGCTCCTGCACGTCTGCCTGCAACTCCAGCCCGAGTCTGGCCAGCATCTGGTGAGTTTCCGGTTCCAAATCTGCCAAGTACTTATTTCCTGGACAGACATGGAGGAGCTTCAACGTCGAACCTTATTCTGACAACAAAGCTATTGATCCCATCTAGAGCTTACTTGTGGTATGTTTGAAAATTTACCTGTATCGGCTTGCCTCTCATCCGCACAGAATTGAGTGATTTCAAGTCGTATCGGTGCGCCTACATTCATTTTCACAAAAATTAACCAGTTGATCTAATCAATCATGCTTCAAGTGTACCCTTTTAGAGGAGTGAAGCGACCGCCCGACGACCAACCAAGTACTATGACCTTCGAGGGATTCCTGGTGTACACGGTGGCCGTCCGCCGGGGGCCCAGGGCATAATCACTGTAGGGGGACCCCTAGATCTAGGCGGACCTATACGAATGGAGATATGATAGTTGTTCCCTCTAGAATATATACCCGCCGAATTTCCAACCCATCCTCTGCTCTTCAACTTTCTTCCCACTCCAGCATTCCGCAGTCCAGAGACGCCAGGTACAGGAAGCGATAAGCATCTGTTAAAGGTTCATTCAAGTCCCCGCTTTGGATGTCAACCCACACACTGCTCTAACCATGATCCCTGCAGTTGATGGGCGCATTGCTGTCCTCGCCGTCTTACCTATTTCCTTTGTTTTCATTATTGTCCTCGGGCGCCGGTTCATTGAGAACAGACAGAACAAACCTTCCCTTCCGCCTGGCCCAGCGCCGCTCCCGCTATTAGGGAACATCTTATCTATCAACACTAAAGAACCCTGGTTGACTTATACTCAATGGCATGCTGCTTATGGTACGTGGACAGACAGTTTAAGTAGTAAATTTGTGGTTCATAACATTCTATCAGGGGACTTGGTCTTCGTGCGAGTTCTAGACCAGGAAGCGGTCGTGATCAATTCTCAGCGTGTTGCAGAAGCCTTGCTGGACAAACGCTCTCGCATTTACAGTGATCGACCATACGTAGCCACGATCGAGCCGTGCGTTATTCAGATTCTGATATTTCTCGATTCACCCATTCTGACGTGCAGGCAGATTTGGTTTTTCGATCAACTTTGGATTCATGAGTTATGGAGACGAATGGCGTCGTTGCCGACGACTCTTCCACCAAACTTTCCGCCCCGAGTCTGCAGTCAAGTTTCTCCCGATGCAGATGAAACGGGCTCGTGAGATGATCGTCAATCTAATTGATGATCCTCAACACTATCATTCGCATTTCGTAACGTCAGTCAGTGCATTTGTAGATATTGAATGGTTATTAACATGTCCACAGATTCTCATTGTCTGTTGCGATGTCAGTCGTATATGACTACCAGCCCAACGCTCGTGACGATCCTCTGGTTCGGGTCGTGGAAAAATCATTGGCTCTTGGCTTTGCTGTATTGACCCAAGAAAAAGCATTCTTGCTCAAAACTTTCCCCTTCTGTGAGCTTAGTTCTTTGTGGCGAGAAAGAGTCGACAATTTATAGTCTCACGCAGTGCTGAAGTTACCTGACTGGTGCTGGGGATCCTCGATTAAACGTGATGCTCGACTGTCGACCAATCGCACGACGGAAATGATGGAGGTGCCATTTCGATATGCGCAGCAGCACATGGTAGGCCCATCTGTTAGTTTGGTCCTAGACACTGATTTTACACTTGTCAAGGTCGACAACTTGTCTCTTGAGCGGTTATCAATGGTGACAGATAATTTGCAACGGATGGAGAAGCAAGATCAGGCATCCAAACCCATATTGGAGACTGCCTTGAAGAAAGCAGCTACTACCGCTATGGCAGGTTTGTCGCAAATAGGTCAGTTTGCGAGGGACGTTGTGCTCACAAATGCGTACATTGCAGGTTCATATGAGACGGTCAGCAAATTTCCGAACCATTTTGGGTGCTACTTAACCTTTTGGCAGACTACTGGAACCCTGATGACTTTCGCTCTCGCCATGTCAACTTACCCAGATGTTCAAAGACGCGCACAAGCGGAGGTCGACTCGGTGATCGGAAGAGATCGCTTACCTACGTTTGAAGACAGAGCATCATTACCCTACGTTGAAGCAGTTCTGCGGGAGAATTTGCGATGGCACCCAATTGCACCCATGTGTAGTCTTCCTTTCTGAGTGATTGGCCTTTACTGAATATGATGTTATAGGTATACCACATGCTACCACGAGTGATGATGTATACGATGGTTACTTCATTCCAAAAGGTCTGCTGTTTTTGTCCGATGAACATATCATATTTGATATCGTACATCAGGAGCGACCGTTATATGCAATGCATGGTCAGATAGGTTCTCCCCAGCTGTCGTGATGCTAACCTTATTTGCAGGGGCATTTCACGGGATGAAAAGCGGTACCCTGACGCGTCTCGTTTTATGCCAGAGAGGTTCATTGATGTTGACGGCGCGTTGACGGATGATGACCCTGCGGAATACATTTTCGGCTTAGGTCGGCGTGCATGTCCAGGTGGGTTGTTACCTTGATGTTTTACAGCATGTGACGAGTCAAGACATTAATGTTCTTTAATCAGGCCGGTATACTGCTGATGCCTCTATGTGGTCTGCTATCGTGACCATGTTGGCCACAGTGAACTTTTCTTCCGCCAAAGATGACCAGGGCAATGTAATCGATTTCACTCCCCAATTCACGACGGGACTCACTCAGTACTTGGTTTCCTTGTGTCATTCCATCCTCCCGTCACTAACAATCAGATCGCTTTAGCTGCCTTATGGACTTCCCTTGCAGTATTTCACTACGTTCTCATATCCATCCAGGACTTCTGGATAATTCATGATCTCCGGTCAGAGAATTGAGCAACAATGAGCAGCAACTTCTGTGTGGAAGGACGGATTATGATGACAATTCCTTGTATAATAGATCCGATGATCAATCGTTGAACGCGTCTGCTGACCAACCCGAAGCTTGCCCACAGTTCTCCAGCCTGGTGAAAATTCACTAAGAATAATCAGTGCATGGGCAGAATACAATTAAGTTCTCTACTATCCGACAGCACGCGTAGAGAAGTCCATGGAAGGTAGGTTGAGGTAGATGTATATTGTGCGACTCCTGAGAGGGAATTGCTTGGGATTCATGTTCCAGAAACCACATTAACAGGCATTGAAAAAGGTGTCCTTCGATAACCTTTGGGGCTTGACATTTATCGCGCAGTCGTATTTCGCTTGCTCCTTGATGGTGGCCGCACGGTAGACATAATTTCTTCCAAGCATTCTGGCACCCCAGAGTCAAAAGTACTTACTGTTGCCAGTGTATCGTAATTAATCAGGTGCAAGAGCTATATTTGGCATTGTTGAGTTGTTGTTGAACGCTTTCATACAATGATACATTGCAACCCGGATCTCTCAAACCATTGAACGATGAACATGTTCTTGTAGAAAGCTGTCAGTGTCAGTATCACCGTTCACAGGTATGCAAATTCACTACATATTAGAAAGTGCCCTTCGGGAGCAAGGGGCAGCGCTAGCTAGTTCTTCGCATGCTCGTCCTGGTCGTCCGACATCATGATCATTTCCCTCCGAAGCTATTCCTCGTCTGTCTGCGACCGCACTCCGAGTCCGACTGGCGAAACTTATCTAGCGAATTTCCGGTTCCAAATCCGCCAAGTACTGTTCCTGGACAGACATGGGAGAGCTCCAACGAAACCTGATTCTGATAACTAATTGATGACATCTAGATCTAGAGCTTTCTCATGGTACTATGTACGAAAATCCCTAATAGTTGTAGGGAGTGCGGTTATTTCGGTTGACATATCATATAGTAAGTCTACGCGGTCTTTCAGTGCTGCCGCATACTCCGAAACCCTCCACTAAACGCGTAGCATCAGCGCTACAATAAGTACTACGAGGGAGATGCGCTGATGTCCAGTAGGTTAACTCAGAAGAACAAGTTGGTCGTCTGCGCGGCGCTCAACAGCGGCAATCAGTGAGTCTAATTTCTTCTCGCCCAAGCAGTTTGTCATTTGTAGGGCGAATTCGGCATTGAGGATATCGATGATTCTGATTGAGTGACGGTGTTTATTTGGAAGCTGGACCAGTGGTGGGGCTTGTCAGCGTGAGCGGTGAGCATCCTAGATGCTAGGTACGTAATCTGTACAACCCCACGATCATTGGTTTTTTTTTTCAACGTCTGACTTTGGTCTGACTAGTACACCCAACATGCACCGTTGTCTTCGCCTGACCAAGATCCTCGAAATAATATTCTATTCTGTGTTCAACGATAATTTTAAATATGTTTCTATACGCTCCCCAAACCATTTTCCTGACCTCTTACCATCTCCGTCCACTCAAGATCGGTGCTCAGTGCTCCACCTCGCACTCACCTGCCGTACATTTCGCAACCCAGCACTCAATGTGCTTTATTCTTACCTGGGGGAATTCTATCGGCCTCTTGTTAAGCCCCTGCCCGACCAACTTGTGAGAGGAGAAACGCGAAGAGAAACGGAAAGCATACCTGGACAATACCATCCTTGAATCCCTCGAGTGCTCCGCTATCGACGATTTCGTGGAGCGCGACGAGGCTTTGCTCGGCTGCACGAATGTTTCCGGAGAAAGTAAAAAATATGGTACCGGAGAGGAGCGTATGAATAACCAGGGAAGCATGAGCAGGATCTGATTGCGTGGTTTCCTCCTCTTGTTTGGGTTCCACATTTGAATTGTTGGTGATGTGCACTTGGGAATATTCGCGAGAGAGAACATGTCGCGAGCAGTTATAGAGTTCCAACGGGGAAGTGCATCATCATCTTTTTTGGCATTTGCGATTGCATTAACATGACCCTTGTCATTATTAACTTTGCCGTCCTTGTCGAACCATGTAATTGCGAGACACTAAGTAATCAATGAAGCGCCTATAAACAGGGCAGACATCATTGAAGATAGTTGATGCACCGGATCTCCATTGCTTTTCAGACTTCCGGCATTGCCTCCTGCTGCCCCATCATATTTGTCCAAGATCTGTGCAAATACCTCAGACACGCCGCTCATGTGCAAAATTCGGGAGATGCCTGCGTGTAGTGCGATGAAATGAGGGTTAGGTAATGGCAAGTCTCGTGTATGGGCATCATGATTCCTGAAGGTGATGGTTTTACCGAGGAACTCGCGAGGGTGCATCCACGCCCTGCCCCCGACCTCCCTGACTACATACTCGTTTTCTCGCTGGAGCGCTGATCAATGCGAGGCATTGCGAGGATGCAAGACTGCAGGCTCACCTCCGTCTGCTCCAAGTATATTTTTAGCTTGTCAAAAACATTGTGGATGTCGCGCCCAAGCATCATGCCATTGGAAGGGTCGTCTACAAGCCTTTCCATGGTTTGAATAGTTTCTTCAGACATTCCTGAGTAATGCCGAATGATATTCCACGTTGCAGCCGCGGTATGTGCCTGCATAATCCAACTTGAGGTCAGAATTAATGATAACCTAGCAGAGAAATCCTTGCCCGGTCCATGGTGAAAACCCCGACAGCCCGTTTCAGGATGTGCGCTCCTATCAAGGTTACAAAACCCTGATCGACACCGGCGGGAACGTGTGGTCCATCCCAGACACCTGAAACAACGCATCTATAACCGTCCCGTCGATTAACCTGTTGGAAGTTAACGCCAAAGCCGCTTTCTAACTGGTAGGACGTACATCGGTCCTAAATCTGCTACTCCGTTCCGGACTGGCACTTACAAGGCTGCCATAGGTGTCGTCAATGGTCGGCGTGGTCTGACTAGAAATCAAGTCTGATGATTGGTGGGTTCCGGCTGTGACTACCAGTGAAAATTTGCGTTAGTGTCTGTGGCAGACATCTCGAAGTTCTAACTTACATGGCCAGAGCAGATACATGAACCAAGTCCTCGCGAGATTGACTTGCTCGTGGATCTCAGGACATGCACAAATAGCACAGGCAGTATAACGCTCGGAGCTTTCGCCACCGGTCCTGTAAGCGTTCCTCAGCATCGCGTCTAGAACCCTGGATGCGTCAACGTCGTGCACGCTTGGTGGAGTTGCGATCCATCTGCGTTGATTCGTCGCTAGCTGCTCTATTGTTTGTCGAGCCTGTCCCACGTAAGTCACAGTGGATACGGCAGCGTTTTGCATGTTGAAGTACACGTTCTCATTGAAGCTGATGACGGATTCAGGTTCGCTGGTAGTCTCGCTCAAGTCGCTTAAGTCGCTGATGCTCACTCGCATTTCGTGAATGAGACATGTTAGAAAAGTTAGAACAATATTGGTAGTAAGAAGTACTCGGGAAGTGCCGCCTGCGTCGGCAGAAACCTTGACCAATTAGACCCACTAAAGTACTGCACATGCAGCTGCAGCGAAGGTTGTCGACCACTTATCTAGGCCTACTTCAACTTCGATTAACCAAGGGATGTGGATGTCACTCGCACCCCCACGACCACCTCAGGCTAGGCCTGGCCACGTGCAACAAGTTTTTTCCTGTGCCCCAATCTACGACCTCATTTTCTGCGATCTGAGCCCTCGCACCCTTGTGTGGCTCTCGCACGCATGTCGTTATACACATGCAGCAGTAGCTTGCTTTTACCGGCGCGCGTACAACATCAACCAACATTTGTCCCGTTTCTTTTCGGATCCCCTCTCATTTCGCTCCCTCCAAGCGCGAACTGGACTAGTGATTTCAGGCTCAAATGCACTCCAGTTCTTTGACAGGACCTTCTATCCTGGGTCTGACCTCGACCTCTACGCTCATCCCGGTCACGTTTACGAACTGCTGGAGTGGCTCGAATCTGTCGACTATCAATTTGAACCCAGCGGGCACCAAGAAGAGGACTGGCACAACCACGTTTCGGCTGATTGGGATGGTACAGTGAAGAGAACCCAACAAGAACAAGCGGCTGGAGGCACAGCGAATGCTTTAGACTTGTCGTGGTATCCTGATATTGCTGGTGTTTACACATTCAAGCGCTTTGCAGTTGTGGATGGGGAGTTCGTAGAGCTCAAAGTTCAAGTCATGGAAACAACCTGCAATCCCATCTCAACCATCATGAAATTCCACTCAAGTTTGTCCAAACTATCCCTTTTCCTTCGTACAGGGTTTGATGCTTTTATTGTAGCTTGTGTGATGAACATCATTACATTCAATGCGGCGTATTCCTTCTATCCTGTCGCAACATTTGAGGAGCGAGCCGCACTCAACATCCCCGCATCGAAGCACAACCCGGATGTCATCGCAAAGTATGTGAAGAGGGGTTGGAGAGTCTTTGGGGCGTTCAGGCCCAGGGACATAATGCGACCACGTGCATCACCATTTTTCGCGAACGAGACGCGGTGGGTGGGCGATCATCGCTGTTGGTCCATTCCGTTAGATACTTCTGGAGTTAAGCCCCGTCCAGTGATGTCCCCATCCTCAGAACAATTCTCTTGGGACCCCGCAATCCACAACGGTTGGATAATGTCGTACAGTGATTCCTCTGATACTGGTCAAAAAGTACCATTCATGAATGCCCACCTAATCATGACCACTATTTTCCGCTACAACTATATCTTCCCCGACGAAAAGCTTGCCTTGATAATTCGTGGCTGGTCGAGATCTCAGGGCAACCTTAACCACAGGTCATTGACAAAACCGGACTGGACTTGGTGCGTCCATCTAAACCAACTTATTTCATTTGTATTCATACTTGCACGTAGGTTCGATGATGAAATTCCAAGGTTCCGGGAGGCGGTAGAGCTCGCATGGGCAATGGAATTCTAGTTGTGAGAGTCGTGCGGGCTGAAAACACTCATAAAACATCCATCCCTATATGCTCACCGAATTGAACCGGTACCATTGTTTTATCTTGGCCTTTCATTTTATCGAGACTCGTTATTCTCTATGTGTCGTGCACCCGACCGGGTTGTAATTACTTATCAGAAATATGTCGGCTTACTCGCAAGACATGTCTTGATGCCACTGATGAGTCGGACGGCACGCTGCGACTCAGAATACGATAGTTTGTGTCAAGGTCGTAAGGAGGTATTAATACTGATAACATCATGCTACCGTTAGGTACGTGTTGCAAGTTGCAATCGAGATCCGAAACTCACTACTTACGGTTCTCGAGGTAAAATCAAAGACGGAAGTATAATACCAGACTCGCCTACACCGACCAATGTCTTCCTCAGTCGTTGTCGTCCTGATCATCATCAAGCATAAGAAGCTCAATGACTGCGTCAGCTGGACAGATATTCATGTGAGTTCTCAGTTTCAGGTTTGATATCTGCGCCAGTCTCTTCAACAAGGGCGCACATCCAGAATACAGATGTGTCGATCGCGAGCTATCGATCTTCCCCACCCTCTGCATAGCATGTTCGAGAGCCTTCTTGCGTGAGGCCGTCACAGATATAAACGTCGATTCTCCCAATTCATATGCAGTTCTAACTGATTCTGGGGATTCGGATGCGTGGGGTAGTAGACAGCATTGCGTATGCTAGCCACAAAGCCCGAGGCATGGTGGAATTTGCAAAGAGTCTGCTCGTCAAACACTCGGTAGAGATATTGTGGGATGTATGACAAAGAATACGGCACCTTATCGATGTTGACAGGATGCACAATCAAATAAATTCTGTACCTATTTCCAATGAGCGGTTTGTTTGGATCAGAGGCCGTTGCCAAACAACCACCTGAACCCAAATTCAGTTGAGCCACAACTCGTCGCACAGTCATCGCACATGTAGAAGGTGCCGCTTGCTTTCGAGCGCGGCCATCTTAATTCCTCGTTCACTTCTTTAACGTCCTTGCACTCGACTCATGTCAGGTATTTCCGCAGCGACTTTGAAAAAGCCGCATAATCGAAACCCAACAGGGAGGAACCAGCATAAGGACTGTCGTACGTATCCGCCCTTCCCGCTCCTTATAGTGTGTTCACCATCTGCAGCCCCGAAGAATGACAATAAGGTTACGGAGCTTCTGTATGACTATCAGCGGAGAGAGATATTTGATAAGAAGAAGATAAGTCAACTCCTGTATGATGAGCACGGCATCAAGCTGAGGTACGCATATTCTGCGCTCTTCTTTAACTTGATAATTAATGGTTGCTTCAGTGAAAGTTCGGTGGCTCGCAGACGAAGAGCTCTAGGTCTTTATGCAAGCGGCGTGACTACTCGACAGCTGCCCGAGACGGTCAAACGACAGCTCGTGCTCACTCAGATGTCGAAAGATCCGGAAAAGAAGCTTGGTCCTCGGATGATCAAACAGCTGATTGCTCGTGATACCGGTATCCATCTGACAAGGTGCATGAAGACCAAATTGCTGCTTTGATGTCATTCTCACGGCGAGAATGTAGGGACTATATCAGGGCTGAGATGATGAGACAAGACCCTGAGGGTTTCGCATCCAGAGACACTTCCGTGAAGAAGACGGACACTTTGGAGATCAGCGATGGAGGACCTATGATCCATACCATGACCTTGTCGCCGACATGTTGACGCTTGACGCACACCGTGATTCTGGGGATCAATTTGTTCGATCAAATATTTAATGTGAATCTTGTTTAATGATTTTCTAATGAACAGAAGCCCCTGCAACCGTAGTAACAGGACTGTTTTAACTTTCCTGGACGTAGTTTCGCCACTCCAGTCGCTACAAGGACGTGGACATGGATCTCCAGGCCGTATCATTATTGGTGTCCGAAACGCTCCTCGCATTACCTCAAAGTGAGTAAGTGATGATCGAAGGCTGCTTTAAGTTGCGCGCAAGTGGAGTTACCGCAAAAACTCTGAGATTATTGGAGGCGCGAGAACTGGGGGTGCTCTCCAATACAAATGACATCATGATAACCCGGTCCAATGATAAAAGACTGAGCCCTATTCGAAGATTAGGAGAATGCATCAATAATTTCATTCAAATACATACAGTGCTGTTGTCCTTTTGGACGATCTTCCGATTCACCAAAGCTATAAGACATTTGTTGACACGTGCCTGATTGAGATCGGGAGGCTTGATGAGCTCAATGACTGTGTACAAGCGCTCCTGAGCCTATATATACTGCAATGAAGAAGGGTCACTCACGTTTGAGGCCTCGTCCATCGCTGTCCATCAGGACTTCTATCACAGATTCCATATTACGTCGAAGACCCTGGGACGCCTAACCTTCAATAACAGTCTACACCGTCGCCTAGTATACGTACCGGATCACTACCCCGAAATTCGAGGGGAAGAGACATGACTATCTTCTCAAGGGAAATCTGTAAAGACGCATCAAAAACCAAGAAAAGAATTTCCCCTTGCATCAGTACTCACCGATCTCTCCTTTTTCTCCCTTGCAGTCAGCTTTGGTTTAGCCTTCTTCTTCGGAACACCTGTTGATGCGGTCTTTGCGATGCTGGTAGAAGCATTCCTTGTCGTAGCATTTGTGGTGTATGTCGTTTCAAACTCTTGGGTTTCAGTGAACATGGTTTTGTCCGCCTCTGAATCTCGCGACGGAGGTGGAATGGCTGATGCAACTTTCAACGCAGCTTCTTCAGCTAAACGGGCCTTTTCCTCTAATAAATGCGTTGCTTCATCACGAATGCATACTTGAGTTATTACGCAACTCACCTGCTCGTCGCTTTCCCAGCTGGAATGACGCGTCCGTTGGAGCCTGACAGAATAGATAGAGATCGATCACTGAACTCGATCATCATGAATTAACAAAGCTCACCTGCGGCCAGTCTACGGTAAGCGCATTCATGTCCATAACATATAGCCAGCTTGCGAAGCTCTCGTTGAAGGTCTTCAGAGACTCGCTGAGGTTCCTTAGGCCCTCTACATTCGCCTGCAGCGCCTCAACTTCGTCGACGAGTTCTGCCATCACAGGCTCGATGAAGCCCAGACCATGAGGTGCACTGGGGTTGGTACCTGATCGCGAGAGAGCGAAGAGAGACCCTTGGGAGACGCGTCTAAGAGGTGTTCTGTGGGGCGTATGTCCTGGTAATGCTGGCATGACTATGCTCTAGTAGAGATCAGGGTGCTCACGTGCTTGACGCGTCTCAATATTGATCACGGCACTTTTATACGACTAGTCCACGGTATCGCATGCTCAGACGCGGCGCTGGATATTTGGGCAAGGATACTAGGCGCATATATATATATATATATCGCTGTTCCGAGTAGCTCATCCAGTCATGATGCAGTATACTTACCAAATACTTACCCTCCAATAAGCAGATTTTAGTCCAACCACTTGCCGACCACACCAGTAGTATCGAGACGCGATGCTATTCATGCGGGAAAGCTTTCGAAAAATGTACAATTTACGATAAACTACCGACAATACTATAATCGAAAGACCAACAACTCGAACGCAAAAACTGAACAGCGTCCAGTGCACAAAACCATATCTAAACAGACAGCAACCTAGTTTGTCTGTGCGCCAACAGCCTGAGGAACAGCACACCGTAAGCGCATCGCGGGACAAAAGCAACATAGACACCCTTACCAGGCGTTTCAAGTGCTCCATGAAGACCTGCAAGCTGACGTCGTCGGTGAAGATCGCCTGTCCAGCGCCCGCAGCTTGTGCGGTGCCATACATCGATGTCGACATGTGAGTCGTCGATGGATTGAGTTTCGATAGCAGGAATCGAGCTTGACTGCCACCCTGGTCGCAGACGATATATCGTGGTATGGGGAAGCGGTCGACAAGTAAGTCCTGTACGTACGGTCGTTAAACAGGTTAAAACACAAGGCAGAATCGTCGTACCTGAGCATCGGTGACAGGGTTCTCTAATAGCTCTTTGAAATTTTCGTACCCATCTTGGTCTTGGTAACCTGCCTTTCTCCATTGGGCGACCGTTTCGCCGTGGAAAATGAGGATGTGGAAGAAGGTGTCCAGGAGGAGAATCACGTCAGGTTTGATAGAGACGCTGTCCAGCAAGACGGGCTGGGGCTCGACATCAAACGTGTACGACATAAGGGTAGGTTGGATCATGATCAACGAGTTGTTGACGTCTTCTTCGTTGAGAATATGTCTGTCACATCACCATTTAGCACTCCAACATGTTACCGCACAGCGGAAGTACATACCTGTAGAATGCAGTCTCGTCGGGACTGTTGTTGAACACCTGCAAGAACTGGCTTCTCCGTAGATGGAACATAAACTGTGGATAAATGCTGAAGTTGTCCGTCAGTCTAAAGCTGACAGGGTCCTCCTTTCTGTAGTCTGCAAACTTCTGACAGAGACGGATAAGCATGCGGTCGAGCCAGCGCAGGACGTCTGGCGAGTCGTCGATTTCGGCCTTGAATACCGCAATCCTTGCCATAAGGACAGCCGCGGCTTCTTGGTCAAATGAAGAAGCGATGCTCGGTGAGTTTGCTTCTGCGAAGTTTCGAGCGATCGTCGTGACACGCAGGCGCATCTGCCCAGACGAGTGTTGATAATGCGTGACAAATTGGATAAGACCCCTTGACCCGGGAGACAGAGCCTGGCCCGCTGGAGTAACTACCTCGAAGTAAATGGCAGCAGATGTCCGAGGCGTGATGGAGTTGATTCTCCATGCTGAGGTCTGGCCGATACCAATCTCGGTCTCGCCAACGCATGCAGATTTCTTTCCGGCTGAGATGGCATGTCCGATAAGGCCGGAGACCTTCAGTTCCTTGGTTGTCTAAACACAATGAAATCAATCGCCTGTGTAGAAGAGTATACGAGGCGACTCGCCTGAACGTCGAACGTCGCATTGAAGCCCATCTGCAAGAAGTCCTGGTCGTCCTTATTGAATATGCGCAGGAAGCTCTGCTTGAAGATGGACGTAGCGAATGAATCCGACAGGACAATGACACCGTTCGTCGAATTTGGTAGGGACTTCATCTCAAGCAAGCCGACTTGGTCTAAGCAACCAGCAAACAGATCGACAGCATGGCCATTGTTAGATGCTCTCTTCGCCAGACCTTCATAGAACTAAAATAAAGCAAACATATAACGCTACCGCCCATCATTTCATTAATTAATAAAGGACAAACCTTTACGGCGCGTTTGTAGTGTTTAACGCTGTCTCGTTCGATGTCGTGATGAGACCGAATGGGCTCCTTGAGCTCGTTGCTGACAACCATTCCTGGACCCTCAGTCGCAGGTCCACCCGCAAAAATCATTATACGGGCGCCCGTGTTAGGGAAAGTTGTCTAGAAAATACTGTCACTCGTATACACTTCTCACCACGTTTGATATACATACCTCCAAGAGTCCAACAGCAACACTGACGGCCACGCCAGTGCAGCGTAAAGCGCGCTTGTCATTGGCAACGGGCCAAGGATCACGAGCAAGTGCCTCCAAGATACCAGTGAGCTGGAATTCACATTGTTGGACAGGAAGTAAGAATCGGGCGGCTCCGAATGCCTGTTGGGGCATGGGTTGGCCGGCGCGGGGTGCGGCGCGAGTTGTGGTACTGAGTCCGAGCATGTCCTGGATTTGTTTCTGCGAGTACTCCTTGCCGCCACGGAAGACATATGACTTGCTGCACTCGGCGTAGCCCAATTCATGAACTTGAGTCTGGTGGTCGAGGTGTAAGCTTGACCACGGAAAGAAGAAAGAAGTGCACGTACCATCGTGCCGAAGGTGATGAGACCAACTAAAGCATATGGTGGGATCAAGCTGAGACTGACGATAAGCGTGTCGCGGAGTGCTTTGAGGTCTTCGGCATCTAGACAGGTATCGACGACAAACAGGAAGACAGGAGGAACTTGAGCAGGACGAGATAGCGTGTACTCAATTGTCGTGTACTTTGGAAGCAGTTCAGCGGGTAAATTGGTGTTAGAGATGTCTTTATAATGGGGCGGGAAAGCATTGCGAGTCAAGCAGAACGGACAGATCCACAGTTTCCCTCTGATATCAATTTGACTTCATGACAATATTAGTAGGATTTGAGGAAGGTAGACAAGACAAGACACATACCAATATGGATTGAGAATAGCACGACAAGGAGGTTTACACGTCACGGGTTCGTATAAGACGGGAGGAAGATCTTCTCGCTGCTTCAAGGGAGTGTACAGCGCCGATATCGGGACCACAGTTCGCGTCGCCTCTATCCGAGAAGAAGGCCAAACATTCCACGAAAGACGAACACCTGAAATCACAGTCCAATGAGCTAATCAATGAATTGGTGGAATATCCACTGAAATTCACCGTCCCGCTCTTCAACGTCTTCAAAATTGAGCATCTTAGCACCTCCGCACGCGTATGAAGAAAGGTTACAAGGGCGCGACTGTTTTACTTGAGAGTTGACCTGAACACGAATGCAACGTCACTCAAAAGTATAATCTATCTCGTACCAATTAGGATGTGTTTCAGGCGGAGATTCAAGTGGTGAATTTATGATTCTGAAACGTGTCCATGGAAGTCTAAGATAATATATGATCTCGAAAGCTTTGCGAGGGGAGTCTCAAGTATGTAGCGACTCTACTGAGCTTTCTTCTCCGCGGCTGCCGCATCTGCTAGTCTAGCCTCTTCCCTTCGTCTCGCCTCTCTCCGTTCCCTACCCCGAGTGACTAAAGGTTTAGGCTCGAGATCTGCAAAGAGGCGTTTGCAAAGCTTCTCGATCACCCAACACCCAACAAAGTCCAAGATCATGACGCTAGTTAACTTGACCTTGAACTAAAGGGACATAAAAATAAGAATTTTATTTTAATGTCAAAAAGTCAGAGAGCGACTCACATGTCCCTCCATCTCGACAATCTGTAACCATCTGTTCAACTCGGGCATGAAGTCTGTAGCCCCAGAGAATGCAACGGCACTGGCGCCGACGAGTCCCCAATACAAGCTCGAGTTCTCGCGAATTCCCTCACGGAACGGGCGGCCCTATAAGAGATGGTGTCAATTTATCGACTTCGACATACTTGAAGAAATGAATTACCTGAAAGTTGATAGCAAAGGTCGAGACCTGTTGAGAGAGACCCAGTAGGTAGATGGCGGTGTTCAGGAGGCTTGGCTCGAACTTGGCTTCGAGGTCAATTACACCAGCTCTGCATAGGACTCAGAAGATGTCTGCAATGAAATGGACGGAAACTCACGGCTCATGGAAATGTGACAAGTTCGTGATGTAAACGAGCGATACAATGTGCAGGGCGAACTGGAGTAGCACAGAAAGTAGGACGTAGAGGTTGAAGATGTTGCCTAACGGCCTCTCACGAGACAGTTTTTCAACCGGCTGTTGTTGAACGCTCAGTACGGCCAAAAAAAAAGGTCGGACAGTGACGCACCTTGGCACGAGATATACAGAGGAAACAGACAGACATCAACATCCCGCTAACGGTTACCTGATAGTCGCCAAACTTGATACCATCAAGATACTGGACCGACAAGCTGTACGCCGTGATAAGGCAGTTCAGCGCCAGAATCTTGTACATCTGAATGGTGGCGACCAAAGTGCAGCGACCTTGCCTGATAATGTGCGTAACTATTATTCTGTTAGTACGAACCTTTGACATTAAGCTACACAAACTCACTGGCAGCGACGTGGGACAGCTTCGATGTGAATGGCGCGGCGCATGAAGCATCTCCAAGTTTAATCTGAGGAACATCCTCATCACCGTCCATGTTTGCCATAGCGTCAGTAATCGAAGCAAGGTCGAACTAAAACGTCGTCAGCCAAGCGAACACCATCAAGGGTAACAACGCGACCTTCTCCATCGGGTTCTTCTTACGCGCGGCCTGTAAGTTCTCCGCGGCCCTTTTCTGCGCTTCAACAACATCTGGGTAGAGATGCGCAATAGCAGGAGGCACAGGTGGTGGGACCTGTCCAAACTTCGATGATATTTTCAATTGGCTCTCGTAAACCTTCTTGATCCGCTCGGTCTTCTGATGTTCTGCAATTTTCTGGAGGTCCTCAGGTGTGCCATCCAAAAGAGCGACGCCGATATGGGCCTGCTTGAGCGCGCCAACGTCATTGGTGCCATCTCCAGCCATGAGGGTAGTGTAGCCAAGCGTCTTAAGGCTCGTAAGGATGAACTCCTTCTGCGTAGGAGAGACTCGAGCATAAACCCAGGTATTTTGCACCAAGTGGTTCCACGTAGGACGAGATTCGAACTGCTTCATAGCGGCACCGGTAACACAAATATCGTACTCATCGAAGAGGTGTTGGTCCAAAGGCTGAGACGGATCCACGGGTATAATCTTGGTTTCGTCCACAGTGCGCCAGACCAGATCTGTGACAAAATTACTATGCCTACCAGCTGTAAGAACAATCGAACTCACCTCCTTCATGTGCGGGATTCTCGCGCAAGTCCAGAATTAGCGCGTCGCGATCAACAATTTCGACATCCCGGGCGACATGAACCGCCGTCAATGGGTTATCACCGGTAATCATAATGCACTGTCGTGCTATGAGTGAAGTTTCTTAGCAAAATGAACTACTTACGCGATGGGATGAGTCAGCGAGCATCTTGAGTGTCTCTATAGCATCTGGCTTGAGAGGACAATGGAAGACTAAAAATCCAGCAAACACAAGACTGCTCTCAACATCCTCGCGGTGTAGTTTATTAATCTATAACAATTGTTAATACCGCGCACGAAGTTACATGACCATCACTCACCTTATCGATCGACATGCTTTCCATCTCCTTCGTGCCTAGAGCCAAAACACGGCTTCCGCGCCTAGTATACCACTTGTACGTCACATCATACCATTCGGGGACTTCCGCGAGCATGCCTTTGATCGTCTCTGGTGCACCTTTAACGGAGACGAGGACCTTGCCACTGGGCAAACTCGACACGGTGGACATGCGCTTCAGAGCCGACGAAAACTGGAAACGACGTCGAATGAATATCCTCGACGCATTTGGCGCCTTGGCGGAAGACGGCGCTACTTGGTCACCGTTCGAAAGCTGCCAGTCAAGGGCTTCCAACGTCGTCTTCTCCATTGGGTCTCCGACAATCGTCCCATCATCGAGACGAACGAGCGCGTGTGCCGCAGCCAAGCAGAGGGTGGTATATTTGGAGGTGTCCTTGACATCGACAAGCTTCAATTTGTCTGACTCGCTAGAATGGTTTGAGTGTTAGCAGGGACATCATTATTGAATAGGAGATACCAACTCTATGCCAGCAACTCCCTCTAGGACTAGGTTCTCCGCGGTAATAGTTCCCGTTTTGTCGAAGCAACAAATGTCGACGCGGCCAGCGGATGGGATGCGGAATGGCTCGGTGCAGAATATCGCTGCAAATAATGAGACGAAATATCACGAAAAATAAATCACGACATACCGAATTTTGATAGGGCAACCAAGGACGCGTTTACAGCCAATGAAAGTTCCATAGGCAATTCCGGGGGAACGACGCTCGTAATGATGAGCACACAGTCGAGCAGGAGTTTGGACTTTTTCAGATCCCGCTCGATGCCTATATGTATGCTTGTGATTAGTTGGCCTGTACGCAAGAAATAACACGTACCCTTCACCCAAACATACCAGCTAGCGGCGATCGCGAAAATGAGTAAGAACCCGATAAATAGGAATGATTCGAAATTATTCGCGGAAACGCGTTCTGTTGAAAATATCATCGTCCTCACAAGCTGCCCCTGGGCTGTGCCGAAACCGGTTCTCAAGACAAGTCCCAGACATCCACCATCCGGAGTCGCTGCAGTACCTTGTCCTTGACCTGATGCCCGAATGGCAGCATTAGTGAAGGAATAAATTGCGAGAGCCGAACGTACCCGTTGGGCTTGCTTGAAGCACCTTGGTTCCGCTGAACAGAACTGCATTCTTGTGCGCGCCGTCAACGTCGAGTTTGTCTTTGCTGTCAAAAAGCTGGATGGATTCTTTGAGTAGCGGCGTGGATTCTCCTGATAACATGGCTTCATTGACGATGCATGTTCCTTGCAGAAGAAGAACGTCGGCAGGAACTACTGTTTCAGACTGCTGTCGTGCTGTAATGATACGTCGGTCAAGAAATTTCGACGACGGACATATGACACCTACCAACGGAAACAAGGTCTCCAGGGAGAAGCTCATCAGACTGAATGACAATCCACTTTAATTCCCGGTAGCACTGAATAGGATACGGAGCGACAGCCATCGTGCGGAATTCTGTGAGAGTTTTCAAACGCTATAAATTAAGTTAGCTTCGGAGTTGTTAATGGGAAGAAAAGACGCGCCTGCCAAACAACAGTGCACTCGAACATCACGAGCATGAATAGCGTGAATAAGCTGTAATACAAATACTCGTCCAGACACCAGAGCGCGACACAAAATATTTGGAAGACGAAAAATGGAGCCGTCGCATGTTCACCGAAAAGTTCGGAGAAAGAAGGGATCGGAATGTTGAATTCGTTCTTGCCATAAAGTGACTTCAAGGGTGGAATTGCGCCCGGACTGAGGCCAGTGGGACTTGAAAAGGTAGATAATGATGGACACTGGGTGGACGGGTAAGGGAGACGAGTAAACACGATGGGACTCTTGCCGGCGACGACGTAAGTATCTCGCTGGTAATTGAACGTGTAGGACATCGGTTCTGAAGGAACTCCCTTGAGTAATGGAACGATATCGCCTTGACCACGATGGACATGAGGAACCAAGCGTATACAGTCCGCGTCCTCGATAGACCGCGCCTTACAATTGGTGTGTTAGGATAAGAGTGTACAGCAAACAAAAACTAACAGCGCACCTTTCGTGTTGTGATCCAAGCTTTCGCGCCAGCACTCCATCGAGTAACCAGGAAACTTAGAGCATGACCTGCGCCCAAAGATACACAGGCTAGGAAAGTCCACTCCTCACTTTTCAACCAGTCGTCGTACTTGATATAATACGCATATGCAAGAAGCGGATAGAGCGAGAGGAAAGGAACGGTGTACAAGTGCGTGTACCACGGAAGGGCGACGTGTAAACTGGCTTTGGCAATCTCATTAGACTGCACAGTGACAGAAGCCCTGCCGGTAACGCATGTCAGCAACCTTTTAAAAAATCAAAAACTGGTACTTGCATATTCGGGGGACGCGAGCTAAAAGCCAGGTACCCAAATATTTACGAGTAGGAATAAGCTACAGCTGTCTGGATCGCCTTGACCGGTCGTGGCGAATTTTGACTCTGCGTGAGCTTACGCAATCAATTGGTTCCGCTCATGTGCTCCGCCAAGTTGAGTGAGATCATCATTGATTGCTACAACTTGAACAATGAACTAGTTCATTCAACTTCATTGAATAACGTCTTAGTACTGAGCACACAACGATAAACGTTCATATCGTTAGTCTGTGCCAGATATTTTTCAACATCGACGCACGCAATCTTCTTAGACCATGGCATTGCCAACACCGGCGTCGGTGTCCGTCTCATGCGATCATTCATGGTATAAGTAGTAGGTAAGTGTGCAATCGAATAGACCTTCCTCCCTCTTCTCTCACGCCTCGAAGTACGGTGCGATCAAGGTGGATGTGAAATCGCCTTATCAATCTCCAATGTCATGGGGTCTGACCGTCATCGACGTCAGAGGCATTTTCTTCGGGAGTCAGCTGCTGAGATGTGAAATTTCAATGGCTCCAGGTGTGAGTACGATTGGCGGTACTTAAAAGTCATTCATAGTTTGGATGCCATCAGTTCCCTTCTGTCTTCCTGCATCAACCATGCTGCGGCTGCCTGACCTGTGCATTTCTGACAACACGCAGCTCGTCCTCGGTGCTGCTGTTTGTCTTGGGGTACTAGTAGTAGGAGTAGTTGCTCAGGCATATTACCTTCCTAAATCAAGGAGTGGCCTTCCTCTTCCACCTTCTCCTCCCACCTGGAGACTTCGAGGGCACTTTCTACCCTCTCACAAGTACAGTTTCACATTTCACTTGTTCCTTTAAATGCTAATTGTGTGCCATCGCTGATCAGCCTATGTCTTACTATAGCGAGATGGATTGACAAATATGGTCCCCTAATCACTATTCGCACTGGAACTGAGAAAATCGTTATTATCGGCCGTCACAATGTCAGTTTCTCCAAGCTGAGTTGCCATATCCAGGCTCAGGATTATACAGGCCGTAGTGGATATCATGGAGAAACAGGGTGCCTCGCTAGCTGATCGTCCTCGCCTGGTTGCTGCCGGGGAAATGCTTACTGGCGGGCTGTCCATCCTCTTGATACCCCCTGGGATCAGGTGGCGTCGGATGCGTAGGTTCGTTCGTTGCCCGCGATACCTGCACGAATAACCCCACTCTTACTCTGCAACGTCATGCAGAGCACTTCATTCGCATCTCCAGACTAAAGCAGCTGAGGAATACCAGCCCCTACAGATGTCACTCGCGAGGAACACCGTGCTCGACATTCTTGAAGATCCCTACAACTTCCAGAATCATGCGGCAACGTAAGCGCTGTCCCGTGTTCGTGTCATCCTACATACTACATTACTTACGGGTATTTTGAATTTAAAGTTACGCCGCGACGACTATTATGAAAATTGCATACGGGAAGACCACACCATCGTCTGCGACTGATCCCGAAGTCATACAAAATCGCGAGCTCCTTCTTGCACTTCGTATAACCTTACGCCCTGGTGCTTACCTGGTGGACTCGATCCCGTGGCTCAAACATCTTCCTTGGTATGGCCAAGAATTGAAACAGGCGTTTCAGAGGAGCGAGCAGCTCTACACCGATCAGCTTAACCGTATCAAACAGCAAATAGTACGTACCGCCTCTCCAACACCCACACAACGCCTGAATCTCTCCACAGCGGAACAATTTGGACGTCGGTCCTTCGTTCGTAAAATGCATGCTAGAAAACGTCCAAGTTCACGAGTTGACAGAGACAGAGATGGCTTTTCTTGCTGGCGCGTTATCTGCAGCTGGAACTGATACGGTGAGATGTCATGTACTGTTCTTTCTGAAGATATGCAATTGAAACCAGGTGTCAGACCACTATGGCGATATGCACGGTGCTCATGGCAGCCGCATGTTTTCCCGAGGAGCAAGCGAAAGTCCAGGTCGAGCTTGATGCGATCGTAGGAAGGCACCGAGGTAGCTTGATCCCTATTACAACTTGATCAATTTCAAAGATGTCTCCCCTACAGCACCCACCTTCGCTGACGATGAGTCCCTCCCCCGTCTGCACGCCTTCATCTCTGAGGCTTTGAGATGGAGACCGCTGGTTCCCAATGGTAGGCATCTTCGTCGTCGATTTTGTACTTGAAGTTTACAATGTTTACACGGCAGGAGTGGCTCACCGGACGACTCAGGAGGTGATTTGGGTAAGTGCTTTTTACACAACTCATCGTGCACATGGTAATCTAGCATCAGGGAAACTATTGTATTCCAACTGGGACAACAGTATTCGGTGATCATTGGTAAGTATCGTCTTTCAAGAGAAGTACGAGGGACTGACCGTTACTGCCTCAGGTCCATCTCTCGAGATCCCGACGTCTTCCCTGATCCTCATGCGTTCAAGCCTGAGCGCTGGATTAACGACCAAGGTCGCTATAGGGACGATCTGAAATTCTTCGGGTTTGGGTTTGGTCGGCGGTAAGGGGCCGTCTTTTAACATATTCTTTCGTTCACCTTCCATGTTTCAGCGTTTGCCCCGGTCTACAGGTCGCAAACAGGTAAAAGTTTCCTTGCATCCCATGATTTTCCGAGTTCATTTCAACGGCTATAGATCGGTGTTCATAAACTCGCTCCTTATTCTTTGGGCCTTCCAGATGACTCTGGATCCTACGAAGCCACTGGATGACATGGGGTTCACGAGCGGGGCGGTGGGAGATGTCCAGCCGTGCGCTATTAAGTTTGAGACGAGGGTTCCAGAGACGGAGCTCAGGCGCATGATGCAGAAGTTGCCTGAGAACGCTTAGGGATCTACCAGTCATCTAGCTCTCTCAGTATCGCGTCATGAGTTTGAGTTGTGTCCTATGTAAACTTGCTTTCGGTTATTCATGTCAATCCACTGCGTTGTGCCGTCGGTAGTTCTGATATTATGTATGAACGATTATCTTTATCGACCGACTATGCCACAAATGTAACTGAACTACTCGAGTACTACACTTGAAACGGATCGTCCCTGTCGGTGAAGGTAAAGTAGATGGTCAGAATAATCGAATGCATGCCGCCTTCGTGAATCCTACGGATTGACTCCTGTATCTGCGCTGCTGACCAACACACACATTGTGCCATAAATGTGCGATTTCTGAAGCGCCGAAGAGATGCAAGGTAATCCGTCGGTTTCGGGATGTCGCCAAGTAATTTTAAAGATGCGCGCATGGGCCGAGTTGATGCGTCATCTACCAACAGGCTGCCAGTATCCAGATAGAACTCCATGATTTCATCCGTTTTCGCTTCACGGCGATGGACAGAGGTTGTGTCCGACAAAATCTGCAATGGCTATCATACGCATTGAGCACGTTTCCGTCACATTTGACAACAAGTGGTAGGGTTTTCAAAGCATGCGCGTATGCGTAATCAGCAGAAAATACTCGTAGTGTTCACTTGGCGGGAGCCTGCATATGTATAAGTGCATCGTGAAGATGGCGAAGTGCGCGTAGCATGGCGTGCGTAAGCACGGGTGATCTGCGGGAGGGGTGCAAGTCATGTTAGAGACAAGCACCCAGTTGTCTGTTGAAGGCTTGAAGCTTGAGTCAAGTGTGACTGGCTTAGTCTTCCCTAGCCAGCCCTATAGTGAAGGACGGAAGATATGGCCTCTGATTCCAAACCAACTAGAGTGCCGCCACACAAACCAAATATTAATAAAACAACAACAATTCAAACGCCGCGTCTTTGAACAAGTACTACATACTACTCCCACCTACTCAACACATGGCCGCTGGTTTGAAGCCAGTCCACTCCGACGACGTCGTGGCGCTTGGTGTTCTAACTTACAAAGCCAGTTGATTCCGCTCATATGCCGAGCGCTTGAGCAAAGGTACTCGTGTGATGGGATTCAGGCTACCACCTATAGTCACCTAGAGCCAGAGGCCCATCGTACTACGCTGCATACTGTTGGCGATGCATGCCAGCGTTCTCATCATACCTGTTGGCGTTCTTCCCACGCCTGCTGGCGTTCTTCTCGTGCTTAATACACCACTCTTATGGTTCCGCTGCTGTCCTTGGCCTGTCAAGTGAGCATTTCTCCATCTGTAACTATTTCCACCGCAACATCTCAATCTATACCACACCGCCTGCATATGGTATCAAGGAAGCCCGGTGCGGTGTGGTATAGATTGAGATGTTGTGGTGACTGTAGCGAATAGATGGGGATTGGATATTCTCAGGGCCCAGAGATTCGTAACGCCAGAACGTCCAGTAAGAGGAAATAGTTACAGATGGAGAAATGCTTACTTGGCAGGTCAAGGACAGCAGTGAAACCGTAAGAGTGGTGTATCAAGCAGGAGAAGAACGCCAGCGGTGCGATCAACACGTGAAATATCAATACCCAGTATAATGGGATCTGATTTGCGATGTCGGAAGCTCTGCAATTTTCCTCGGTAGTCTAAGGTAGTCTACTGCTAAAATGTGACGTTTCAATGACTCCAGGAGCAGGTGCGAGTGCGATTGGCGGTACTTAAAAGCCATTCATAGCTTCGATGTCTGTTATCTTCCCTTAAAAATCATGTTACAACTACCCGACCTGCGCATTTCTGACAACGCCCGGCTCGTCCTCGATACCGCGGCTTGTTTTGTGGTAGTAGCAGTGATCGTTCGAGCTTACCTTTTTAAGTCAGACAGTGGTCTTCCTCTTCCACCATCCCCTCCCAGTAGGAGACTTCTGGGGCACTTCGTACCCGATCACCAGTAAAGTCGTCCATTTCACTTGTCGCTTTCAATGCTAATTCCATCACTAATCAGGCCATTTCTTACTGTAGCGGGATGGCTCGACGAGTACGGTCCTCTGATCACCATTCGCTTAGGAACTGAGAGAGTCGTTGTTATCGGTCGTCACAACGTCAGTCCCTCCAATTTTCGTCGTATATAGGCTCGAAATCGTGTTGCAGGTCGCAGGTGGATATCATGGAGAAGCAGGGCGCCTCGCTAGCTGATCGTCCTCGCCGCGTTGCTGCTGGAGAAATTTTTAGTGGTGGGCTATCCAACCTCCTCTCACCAGCTGGGGTCAGGTTCCGTCGGATGCGTAGGTTTGTTTGTTTCCCGACAATACTGCACGAATGGCCCCAATCTTACTCTGCAATATGATGCAGAGCACTTCATGCGCATCTTCAGCCTAAAGCAGCCGAGGAATATCAACCCCTCCAGATGTCACACGCAAAGAACACCGTCCTCAGCATTCTGGAAGATCCATCCAACTTCCAGAATCACGTGGGAACGTAAGCGCTGTCCTAGGTTTGGGTTATCACTGTACATCACTGACAAATATCTTGAAGTCATGCTGCGACGGTCATTACGAAAGTTGCATACGGTAAGAGTACGCCAACGTCTGCGACTGATCCCGAAGTCAAACGACTTCGCGAGCACATGCGGGTATTTCGTACAACCTTACGGCCCGGTGCTTACCTGGTGGACTCGATCCCGTGGCTCAAATATCTTCCTTGGTATGGCCGAGAATTGAAACGGGCGTTTCAGGACAGCAAGCAGCTCTACACCACTCGCTTAAACCGCGTGAAACAGCAAATAGTACGCATGGCCTTGCCAATCTTGACACGACGTCTGAATCGTTCCACAGCAGAGCAATGAGGACGTTGGTCCTTCGTTTGCAAAATATATGCTACAAAATATTCAATATCACAACCTGACAGAGATAGAGATGGCCTTTCTTGCTGGTGGCTTCTTTGTAGCTGGAATTGATACGGTGAGGTGTCTTGTGCTGTTGTTTCTGTACATATGTAATTGACATTGCGCATCAGACTACTTTGTCAATATGCACGATTTTCATGGCAGCCGCATTGTTTCCCGAGGAGCAAGCAAAAGTCCAGGCCGAGCTTGATGCGATCGTCGGAAGGCACCGAGGTAGCTTGATCCCTATTACAACGTTATCAATTTCAAGGATGTTTCACTACAGCACCGACCTTTGCTGATGAAAAGTCCCTTCCTCGACTGCACGCCTTCATCTCTGAGACTTTGAGATGGAGACCGATGCTTCCCAGTGGTGGGTATCTTCATCGTCGCTGTTGTACCTGAAGTTCTCAACGTTCACACGGCAGGAATTACTCATCGATCGACTCAGGATGTCATTTGGGCATGTCATTTTCGAACTACTTATCGTGCGATTAGTAATCTTGCGTCAGGGAAACTATCGCATTCCAGCTGGGACTACCGTAGTTGGCAATCACTGGTAAGTGCCATTCTTCAAGATATGAGGGAATGACGCTCACTTCGTCAGGTCCATCTCTCGAGATCCAGACGTCTTCCCCGAACCTCATGCGTTCAAGCCTGAGCGCTGGATCAACGACCAAGGTCTCTTTAGGGACGATCTAAAATTCTTCGTCTATGGGTTTGGTCGGCGGTAAGTAACCGTCTTTCAGGACATTTTTTCGTTTACTGACCAGGTTTCAAGCGCATGTCCCGGTCAATATTTAGCGAACAGGTAAAGGGTTTCTTTCCACGCACATGATCTTCCGAGTTCATTTCAACGACTACAGATCGATGTTCATAAACACGGTCCTTACCCTTTGGGCTTTCCAGCTGACTCTGGATCCTACGAAGCCACTGAATGACATGGGGTACATGAGCGGGGCGAGTCGACCATGCACTATTGAGTTTAAAACGAGGATTCCAGAGACGGAGCTCAGGCGCATGATGCAGAATTATCCTGAGGTCGCCTGAGAAGCCTCAATGAACTCCTAGGGATTACCAGCTGTCTAGCTCTCGCAGCATCGCATCACGAGTTTGCAGACTTACTTTCCGCTATTCTTTTTTTACAGTCAATCCACCGACTTAGATTAGATTGCGCTGTGTTGTTGGTAGCTCTGATTCTATGAGCAATTCTCTGACTATGCTACACATGTTACAGTAACTACATACACTCAGAACCTTGTTTGCTAACTGGCCTGTTTACATATCACATTCACGCGCACGCGATATCATACAGACCACAGTAGCATATATTCGGAATGTACCGTCTACAGTGCTTCCCCGAGGCGACAATAAACTGGATTGTTTTTTTCTTCTTTTTAAAAGACCTCGTCAGCTCCTTGGATTACACAAAAAATTAAAAAGGATCGCTCCTGTCGGTGAAGGTGAAGTACATGGTTGGGAATATCGAATGTACGCTGCCTTCGTGCTGACCGCTCGCCTACACTTGGGCTCCTTGAATTTATCTGTGCTGCTAACCGAACACACGCAATGTGCCATAACACAGTGCAGGTAATCCGTCAGCTTGGACATGTTGCCCAAGTAGTTTCGAGATGCGCCAAGTCGAGGTGCTATCGATGAACATGCTGCGGTAGATGATCCAGATACAACTCCTCGGGTTCGTTGTTCATTTTCGCTTCACGGCGAAGAGTGGCAGGCGTGTCCAACACATCCTGCAATGGCCTACTACTCATACGTATTGCGCGTTGCCGCGACATTTGACAAATCATTGGTCAAAAAGTTTCACAGCATGCATATAAGCCGATTCAACACCATGGTGATCAACGTCCCTCTAGAAGCAAATACTAACAGTGTCCGCTTGGCGGGAGCTTGCATAAGTACAATTGTACCGTGAGGATGGCGGAGTACGCGTAGCATGGGATGAGGGCGCGAGTCATAGAGAAGAGTGCGGCAATGTAATATTACAGGTGCGTGCAAGCTACAAGACAAGCACCCGGATATTCGCAAAAAGCTGCTGTCTGTTGAGGTTTGAAGCTAAGCTTGACTCGCGACAGTCGTGGCCAGTCGTGGCCAATTGTGGTCACCCTGCGGCGAACTTCTGCCACTGCAATCCAACCGTAATCTTAGCTTTTGAGTGTCGCCGTGCCAAGGTTTGATATATAGAGGGAGAGAAGTGAAAGTGACTATGAAGGAGGAAGTTGTTGTGAATTGAAATAGATTTCACGTTGATTGATTGAGGGAGTGCGAGTGACGTCAGTAGATGGAGGATCACATGACTTTTCGTGACTTCTTCACTACAATGCCTAAGGATGTTCATATAGATACCTTGAAGAGAATCTGTTCCATCCATGTGATGTAGACGGGTATGAGTGAAGCCTATCTTACCTAGACTCGTGACCAGTCCTGTTAAACCTATGGAGGTCATAGGTTTGACTGGTCACGAGTCTACATCTTACCAAAAGAGGCCGTATTCAGTTCGCCAAACGGCGTTGAAGAAGCACGCCAACCTGACTCTCAGTGACGTTAGAACTGCGATCATCGTGCGGCGGCGTAGTGGGGTATTCGACGTGTGAGATACTCGCTCTCTTCCGCGGTGATCTGGTAAGTGTCAGTAAATTTGAATATGATTGTACGATTGACTATAATTCAGAACTGGATTGCCATCAGTCCCTCCAGTCCTCCCGTATCAATCATGATACAAGTTACCTGACCTGTCCCGTTTATGACAACGCTCAGCTTGTCCTTGGTGCTGCCGCTTGCCTTGGGGTAGTAGGAGTGGTTGTTCAGGCTTACCTTTCTAAATCAGACGGTAATTTCCAACTTCCACCTTCCCCTCCCAGTTGGAGACTTTGGGGGCACTTCATACCCCCTCACAAGTAAAGTTCCGCATTTCACACGTTGCTTTCAATGTTTGCTAATTGTGTCCCATCGTTGATAAGTCCATCGCTCGCTCTAGCAAGATGGATCGACAAGCACGGTCCTCTCATCACCATTCGCTCTGGAACTGAGAAAATCGTTGTTATTGGTCGTTACAACGTCAGTCCCTCCAAATTGAGTCACATCTAGGTTTAAAATCGTGTTGCAGGCCGCGGTGGATATCATGGAGAAGCAGGGCGCCTCGATAGCTGATCGTCCTCGCCGCGTTGCTGCTGGAGAAATGCTTGGTGGTGGGATTGTCAATGCTCTTTGCATCCCCCGGAGACAAGCTGCGTCGGATGCGTAGGTTCGTTTATTGCTCGCGATACTGCATCACCCCAATCTTACTCTGCAATGTGAATATTACGTGATGTAGAGCAGCTTCATGCGCATCTTCAGCCTAAAGTAGCTGAGGAATACCAGCCCCTCCAGATGTCACACGCGAAGGACACCGTCCTCAACATTCTTGAAGACCCATACAACTTCCAGAACCATGCAAGAACGTAAGCGCTTGTCCTACGTTCGGGGTTATCACAGTACATTACTTACAGGTATTTTGAAGTTATGCTGCGACCGTCATTACGGAAGTTGCGTACGGCAAGCGTACGGTCACATCTGCGACGGATCCTGAAGCCAGAGAAGTTCGCGAGCAAATCCAAATCCTTCGTACAGCCCTACTCCCTAATGCTTACCTGGTGGACTCCATACCAGTGGCTCAAATATCTCCCTTGGTATGGTCGAGAATTGAAACAGGCATTTAAGAGGGCCGGGCAGCTCTACACCGGGCAGCTGAACCGCGTGAAACAACAAATAGTACGCATGGCCTTGCCGATCTTGACACGACGTTTGAATCGTTCCATAGCAGAGCAATGTGGACATTGGTCCTTCGTTCGTAAAACATATGCTAGAAAATGTCGAACTCCACGGCTTGTCAGAGGTGGAGATGTCTTTTCTTGCTGGCGGCTTCTTTGCAGCTGGAACTGATACGGTGAGGTGTCTTGTGCTATTTTTCTGAACATATGTAATTGAAACTAGGCGTTAGACTACTTTTGCAATATGCACGGTGCTCATGGCAGCCGCATGTTTCCCCGAGGAGCAAGATAAAGTCCAGGTCGAGCTTGATGCAGTCATAGGAAGACACCGAGGTATATAGCTCGATTCATATTCCAGGTGTATCGATTCAAGGATGTCTCTGCTACAGCACCGACCTTCGCTGACGAGCAGTCCCTTCCTCGTCTTCGAGCCTTTATCTCCGAGGCTTTGAGATGGAGACCGCTGGCTCCCGAAGGTAGGCAATCTTCAGTCGTCGCTTTTGTACCTGAAGTTCATGGCACACGGCAGGAATCGCTCACCGGACGACTAAGGAGGTTATTTGGGCAAGTACTTTTCAAATTACTTTATCGTGCGAATTATGATCGGGCATCAGGGAAAGTATTACATTCCAACTGGGACTACAGTGGTCGGCAATCATTGGTAAGTGACATCCAAGATATGAAGGACCGATAGTTACTTGCGTCAGGTGCATCTCTCGAGACCCAGAGGTCTTCCCCGAGCCTGATGCTTTCAAGCCTGAGCGCTGGATTGACGACCGAGGTCGCGTCAGGGACGATCTGAAATTCTTTGTGTTTGGGTTTGGTCGGCGGTAAGCAACCGTCTTTCAAGATCTTATCTTTCATTATCCGTGTTTCAAGCGTTTGCCCCGGTCAACACGTTGCGACTAGGTAAATGTTTCTTTCCAAGCACATGATTCTTCGAATTAATTTCCATTGCTAAAGATCGGTGTTCATAAACTCGCTCCTTATTCTTTGGGCCTTCCGGCTGAATCTGAATCCTACGAAGCCACTGGATGACATGGGGTTCATGAGGGGAAAGGCCCAGCCGGGCACTATTGAGTTTACCACGAGGATTCCTGCGTCTGAGGTCAGGCGCATGATGCAGAATTATCCGGAGGAGCGTTGAAGCGGATCTACTATTCCTGTAGGGTCTCGCAGTATCAGGATTACAAGATTGAGTTGTGTATAATAGTTCACTATGCAGACTTGCTTTATGTTATTCATTTTCTCGCAGTTCATCCACTGAGTTGGATCATACTTATTGTCAGATGAGTCTATGGTATGTGGGTGTCATGCATCAATGCATCAACATAGACCACTTGCGTTACAAGCCAACGTGTCTTTATAATCCTTGAAGCTAACGTCGTAATTTGACTGTATAGTAGAGTCACAAAAGGATGAAGAGGGTACGGGTTGAGTAATATGGCGCGGCTAATTAGTCTTATTATTCTCCTAATACATACGATAATGTCCGAAGACTCCACGCAGAGTTGCAGACTCTGGGGGCAGTTCCCCAGGCAGTCAATGTCCCATGCCTACGTAAGATGCCAAGAAACAAACAAAGCCAAAACTCTCATTACCATGGATGACAGTCCCCTCCGTCCCATCGGGACACCTGAGTTGCATCTCCCACGACGAACACAGCTCTTGCCATCCATGCACCGTTGTACACCTTTTCGATCCACCAACGGAGCACGGGGTGGCGCATGAACCATTTAAAGTAGACATAATATCTAGCATAGTACATGAGCTGTTGTCTGAGTCCTGATAACGCTGCATGCGACATACCTCCACCGGTACGCATTAATGACCCTTGGGTTGACGTACATGCGCTGTAGATTGAACTGTCGCCTGAGGTCATATGGTATAAAGAAACTTTCGGACGAAAAACATTCCCCTGGCGCAGAGACGCGGAACTTTATTGGGGGTGTCAGAGCAGGACTAGGACCGCTCATAGAAGCGTCTTGTGTTGCCGGGTGGGTTGAGGGCAATTCGTATGGTAAAGGATCATGGGAAAGCGTGCGGTTAGATCGCAATGCTATCGGAATAAGAGGATCTGCAGCGAAGACAACGATACCATTCCAGCAGGTGAATACGGGCACAGGAGCATCCTCCAGCATGGAATGATAGTCAGCTTCGTCGAAGAAATATGGCCAGCTACGTGTCGAATAGATTGAATTAGATGTGTCTGCATGAACACAGAATTGATAACTCACATTCCACTGGCGAGCTTTGCCTGTCGATCTCGAAGAACCCACATATCATACGCGCTTTCCGGCCGTTAGGATCACAGGTATGTCATAGGAGCTGGATGTGCCTACCCAAAATGCCCAAAGTCTAGCCCACATGCCATATCGTAATCTCCACCGTTCGTCTCCAATAACTCTACCAAGCTCTCGGGCTCGATAAATATATCATTCGAGAACACTACCCTATCATACCCTCCTGCGAGCAAGGGCTCCAGTGCGCGGTTACGCGTGGCCGCCAAGAATTCGATGCGATCACTTCCGCCCATATCGTCAGGTCTCGATATTGTCTCATCTCCTGTGAGTATGCGCCGCGACACACCCAAAAGCGCAAGGTCTGCATCTAATGCTCGCAGGAGCTGAGGGGAGCTATCGGTACTGTAACTCTCGACGACAGAGACGAAAACATTGTCTGGACCGAGATAATGGATGACTTTGATAAGAGAGTTATGCCAGTAGGGAATAACTAGTTCATTATTATAGAACATTGCAGCAACGAAGATTTTCTCTAAAGCCGCATAAGCTACCTTCAATTCGACATGTTCAAGAAACTTACCTTGTTTGCCGTAGCCTTGTCTTCGAGGATGTGCGACGGCCGACTGGATTGAATCTCTGTAGCGTACATCGCCAGGCTGCTCATAATGCAGTCCGACCCACGAGCTCGCGCAAAAAAGCACAATGTATGCGAGAAGCTGTATCCACCAGAATTTGGGATGCGGGACTACATGTCTTGCAGCAGGAGACACAGGTCTAGAGGAGCGCTCACTGCCTTCTTCGGCATTTTCCAACAGTGCATTTTCTTCCTCGGCAGCGTCAAATAGTTCAGTTGGTGCGTCGGCAGCGCCATTTCGCTGGAGCATGACATACCCTTGCTGGGAAATGTCCGTGCGTGCAACTGCTCCATTCCATCGGTTGATGATTAGAGGAAGCAGAAATCGCAATATTTGAATGAAGGCAAAGATGGGCACTATGAAGAGGAGTAGGAGTAAGAACCTCCAACTTAAGGGGAAAGCAGGTCTCCATCCAGTAAATCCCCAGAAGAACGCGACAGAAAAGACTATCTCAGTTACGATGTAGAGCGCCACGAGAATCGAGAGGGAAGGATTGGCCGAAATTGCGAGAACAACGCGAGAAACAACGTGGAGAATAGCCTTTGGTGTTAGGTAGACATGAGAGACTCCGAATTTTCTGGGAAGACGCCCGGCGTAAGCAGACTGGAATGAAGGCATGAACGACGGCAGTACTAGTGACTTTGGGGGACCACTGCATCATTTGATCAGGCTATCATATGCGTCATGATCACAGGCCGAGAAGTTGTTTGCTGCGCTTTTCGTGTTCCCGTCACATGCTGTGACATGTATGTAAGGTATGCCGGAATTCTGTCTCATATTATTGGATGACTAGTGGCAGCCTCAACAAAAGAGCCTGAACCGTATGCTTCGGGCTCTTTTGTTGATGGCCACTACGGATAGTCATCCAATATGGAGTATTTCGCTATCAGCTCTAGCCTAGTCTCTCAGGTCAGACATTGAAGCTTAAAAATCGATAAACGATATACAATTTTAATTGGCTGACTACGCTACTGATGGCCTAACCCGTGCCATCTGCCTTACAAACTCTTAGATTGGGCAACCCAGGTGAGTAGTCCCATCGCAAAATCATCTACATGTTAGTACTAGTCTCTCTAGTCTTTTTGTAGCCCACATCTTGGCCAAGCCTCAGGACCTCCCTCGGATTCGAAGCGCCAGCGGTATTCTTCTCAACTCTACTGTTTGGCTTTGAACAAAAATTTTCCGAACCACGTATAAACTTTTATTTTTACAGGTTACGCACTAGTGGGCCAGGGTTACCGAATCGTATCTGCCTTATTGATGGCTTACACAGCCAAAGCGTTGTTCTACCGAATCACACGTGTGTCCCCTATACGGGTTGCCTCCAAGGTCTCCCTACGTCCGTAATAATGATACCTGCCTAGCTAGGCCTCGCCGCACCACAAAGTCCGATGCGATCACTATAGATGTGACATTGCCTTATTAACTCCCAGGTGTACATAATAATGGTAATGGGGAATGTGCGTCACGGACGTGAGAGATTGGTGAGAGACACACTCGGTCTCTTCGGCAATCAGAATGTGAAATTTGGAGGATCTTCAGGTTTGAGATGATTGTGCGCTGGGACCTGCGGTACTTATATTCAGAACTGGATTGTCATCAATCCCTCCCTGCCCTCTCGTATCAATCATGATACAGTTATCCTGACCTGCGCGTTTCTGACAACACTCAGCTCGTCCTCAGTGCTGCGGCTTGTCTTGGGGTAGTAGGAGTGATTGCTCGGGCTCACCTTTATAAATCCAAAGAGTGGTCTTCCTCTTCCACCTTCCCCGCCCACTTGGAGACTTCGGGGGCACTTCATACCCCCTCGCAAGTAAAGTTCCTCATTTTACTCGTCACTTTCAATGCTAATCGTGTCACCTCGCTGATAAGTCCATTTCTCACTGTAGCAGGATGGATCGACGAGTACGGTCCTCTGATCACCATTCGCTCTGGAACTGAGAAAATCGTTATTATCGGCCGTCACAGCGTCAGTCCCTCCAAGTTGCATTATCGTATCCAGGCTCACAATGGTGTTGCAGGTCGCGGTGGATATCATGGAGAAGCAGGGCGCCTCACTAGCTGACCGACCTCGCCTCATTGCTGCTGGAGACATGCTTGGCGGCGGGGTGTCCACCGTCCATACACCCGCTGGAAGCTTATGGCGTCGGATGCGTAGGTTCGTTTGTTGCCTGAAAAGACTGCACGAATGTCAATCTTATTCTCCAATGTGATGCAGAGCACTTCATGCGCATCTCCACCCTAGAGCAACTGAGGAATATCAGCCTCTGCAGATGTCATACGCAAAGGACACCGTCCTCAATATCCTCAAAGATCCATACAACTTTCACAACCATGCGGCAACGTAAGCGCTGTCCTATGTTTGGGTTATCGCAGGTACATCACTTACAGGTATTTTGAAGTTACGCTGTAACGATCGTTACGAAAGTTGCGTACGGGAAGACTACGCCCATGTCTGCGACTGATTCCGTAGCCAGACGAGTTCGCGAGCACTTCCAAATCCTTCGTAGAGCCATACGCCCCGGTGCTTACTTGGTGGACTCCATCCCATGGCTCAAATACATTCCTTGGTATGGCCAAGAACTGAAAGAGGGTTTCGAGAAGAACCGACGGCTGTACATCTCTCAGCTGGACCGCGTGAAACAGCAAATGGTACGCATTGCCTTATCAATATCGATATGACGTCTGAATCGTTCCACAGCAGAGCAACGCGGACATCGGTCCTTCATTCGTTAAACATATGCTGGAAGGTGTCGAAGTCCACGGTTTGACAGAGCTGGAGATGGCTTTCACTGCTGGCGGCTTCTTTGCAGCTGGAATTGATACGGTAAGGTGCCTTTGGTCTGAAGATATGTAATTGAAAGCAGACATTAGACTACGTTGGCAATATGCACGGTGCTCATGGCAGCCGCATGTTTTCCCGAGGAGCAAGCTAAAGTCCAGGCCGAGCTTGACGCGGTTGTAGGAAGTCACCGAGGTAGCTACATTCCTATTCCAGGTATATCGATTCAAGGATCTCTCCCTACAGCACCGACCTTCGCTGATGAGCAGTCCCTTCCTCGACTGTGCGCCTTCGTCTCTGAGGCTTTAAGATGGAGACCCCTTGTTCCCGGCGGTGGGTATATTCATCATCGCTTTTGTACCTGAAATTTGCAACGTTTACATGACAGGGGTGGCTCACCGAACGACTAAGGACGTGGTTTGGGCAAGTGCTTTGTGAAATTCTTATTGTGCGAATGATAATCTGGCATCAGGGAAACTATTGCATGCCAGCTGGAACTACGGTGGTCGGCCATCATTGGTAAGCGTTCGTATTTCAAGGTACAAGAGTGTGATGGTTACTTCGTCAGGTCCATCTCTCAAGACCCAGATGTCTTCCCAGAGCCTGGTGCGTTCAAGCCTCAGCGCTGGATTGACGACGAAGGCCGTGTTAGGGACGATCTGAAATTCTTTGTATTCGGGTTTGGTCGACGGTAAGCAACTGTCTTCCAAGATTTTTTTTTCTTTCACTGTCCGTGTTTCAAGCGTATGCCCCGGTCAACACCTCGCGACCAGGTAAAAGTTTCCTTCCAAGTACATGATCATCCGAGTTTATTTCGACTGCTATAGATCAATTTTCATAAACTCGGCCCTCGTTCTTTGGGCCTTCCAGCTGAATCGGAATCCTACGAAGCCGCTGGATGATATGGGGTTTATGACGGGACATGCCCAGCCCGGCACTATTGATTTTAAGACAAGGATTCCGGAGACGGAGCTCAGGCACATGATGCAGAATTATCCTGAGCCTTGAAACTTAGGGATCTACCACGTAGTCCTCTAGGCATCAATTTTACAATGTACGAGTGATGTTGTGTATTATAATTGACCATTCAGGGCAGCCGGTCTGCCATACAACCCCATGCCAGAAGATGCTTTCATGTTTGGGAAACTGACCTACCTTGATGACCGCAGAGTGAAGACCACTGTGGATATCGGTCTGGTGAAGAGGTGAAGTAAGCTGTGCCAAAATAACCATGGTCGAAGGTGGAAGGTTTGGGAGAACGGCCCGGGGAACTCGCGATCGGGAGGAAGCTGCCCAGATCTGTGAGAGTGATGGACGTAGTATCGATGACTGTGATTCCTGCACCTTTTGGCGGTTGTTACAGTGTTGTCAACCCTCAGTCACATATGGGAAGGCATCGGCATAGAATATTGGATGCAGCTGAAGGATAACCTAACCGAGCGCTCCGCACCCGGGCTGAACACGGCAACCCTGAGACCATCGCCGATTTGACTCTATTCATTCGACAACTTAGGGAACCTTACATGTAGATCGGCCCTTTATGCATCATTCAAGAGATAAGTCCACTCTCATCACACATGCATAAGAATCACCGAAAGCAAGTGCATAGTCAACTATAATACACAACGCGTAATTTTCAAGATTGATACCTAGGGAAATTACTAGATCGCTAGGCTTCGGATTCAGGGCTCTCGGGATAACTCCGCATCATGCGCCTGAGATCCGTCTCCGGAATCCTTGTCTTAAAATCAATAGTGCCCGGCTGAGATTTTCCCATCATGAACCCCATATCATCCGGCGGCTTCGTAGAATTCAGCTTCAGCTGGAAGGCCCAAAGAATGAGGGCCGAGTTTATGAAAATCGATCTGTAGCAGTCGAAATAAACTCGGATGATCATGTACTTGGAAGATAACCTTTACCTAGTCGCGACGTGTTGACCGGGGCATACACTTGAAACACGGATAATGAGGGTAAAATACCCTGAAAGATGGTTACTTACCGCCGACCAAACCCGAATACAAAGAATTTCAGATCGTCCTTAACACGACCTTGGTCGTCAATCCAGCGCTGAGGTTTGAACTCATGTGGATCGGGGAAAACGTCTGGGTCTCGAGAAATGCACCTAACGAAATGACCATCAGTCCTTCGTTTTAGAGGAAGACGTTTACCAATGACTGCCAAACACCGTAGTTCCAGCTGGAATGCAATAGTTTCCCTGATGCCAGATCATCATTCGCACAATAAGTGATTCCAAAAATACTTGCCCAAACCACTTCCTTAACCGTTCGGTGAGCCACTCCTGCCAAGTAAACGTTGCAAACTTCAGGTACAACAACGACGATGAAAATACCCACCGCCGGGCATCAGTGGCCTCCATCTCAAAGCCTCAGAGATGAAGGCGTGTAGTCGAGGGAGGGACTGTTCGTCAGCGAAGGTCGGTGCTGTAGGAAGACATTAGTTGAATCGATACACCTGGAATAAGAATAGAAGATTACCCCGGTGGCTTCCTACGACCGCATCCAGCTCGGCCTGAACTTTAGCTTGCTCCTCGGGAAACATTGCGGCTGCCATGAGCAGCCGTGCATACTGTCAAAGTAGTCTGATGTCTGCTTTCAATTACATATCTTCAGACACAAATGTACAAGACACCTCACCGTATCAATTGCAGCTGTAAATAAGGCGCCGGCAAGAAAAGCCATCTCCAGCTCTGTCAAACCGTGGACTTCGACACCTTCCAGCATATGTTTAACGAACGAAGGACCGATGTCCACGTTGCTCTGCTGTGGAACGATTCAGACGTCATATCAATATTGATAAGGCAATGCGTACCATTTGCTGTTTCACGCGGTTCAGCTGAGAGATGTACAGCCGTCGGTTCTTCTCGAAACCCTCTTTCAGTTCTTGGCCATACCAAGGAATGTATTTGAGCCATGGGATCGAGTCCGCCAAGTAAGCACCGGGGCGTATGGTTGTACGAAGGAGTCGGAGGTGCTCGAGGGCTTGTCTGGCTTCGGAGTCAGTTGCAACGGTGGGCGTAGTCTTCCCGTACGCAACTTTCGTGATGACCGTCGCAGCATAACTTCAAAATACCTGTAAGTGATGTACTGTGATAACCCGAACCTGGGACAGCACTTACGTCGACACGTGGTTTTGGAAGTTGTATGGATCTTCAAGCATGTTGAGGATGGTGTTCTTTGCATGTGACATCTGGAGGGGCTGATACTCCTCAGCTACTTTAGGCTGGAGATGCGCATGAAGTGCTCTGCATCACATTGCAGAGTAAGATTGGGGTTATGCAGTATCGCGGGTAACAAACAAACCTACGCATCCGACGCAACCTGTCTCCAGTAGATGTAAAGAGGATTCCCAGCCCGCCACCAAGCATTTCTCCAGCAGCAACGAAGCGAGGTCGGTCAGCTAGCAAGGCGCCCTGCTTCTCCATGATATCCACCGCGGCCTGCAACACCATTGTAAGCCTGAATACGATAATGCAACTTGGAGGGACTGACGCTGTGGCGGCCGATAATAACGATTTTTTCAGTTCCAGAGCGAATGGTGATCAGAGGACCGTACTCGTCGATCCATCCTGCTACAGTGAGAAATGGGCTGATCGGCAATGGGACACATAATCATTAGCATTGAAAGCAATGTGGAAAATGCGGAACTTTACTTGCGAGGGGGCGTGAAGTGCCCCCGAAGTCTCCAAGTGGGAGGGGAAGGTGGAAGAGGAAGACCACTCTTTGATTTATGAAGGTAAGCCTGAGCAATCACTCCTACTACCCCAACACAAGCCACAGCGCTGAGGACGAGCTGGGTGTTGTCAAAAACGCGCAGGTCAGGCAGCTGTAGCATGATTGCTATGGAAGGAGGAAACTGATGCGGTATCCAAGCTATGAATGGCTTTTTAAGTTCTCGCACTGCCTCTAGGACAATGGTAGGTCAGCTAAGAAGCGTCTATCATACTCCAGGTGACCTAGCCGTATTGCCAATAAGGCAAGTTCATGCGTTGATCGCACCGGGTCAGGTTGTCGTGCTTCTTCAACTCATACAGCTGCTAGTGGCAAACGAATAGGTGCGACCTCTAAAGATATTGCAGGACATGGCACATGACCGTCAATTCGGGAGAATCAAGGACAGTTATGTAGTAAAACGAACCGACACGACGTACTTAGCCAGATCCTTAGTCTTACGATCATGTGATACCCAATCGATATGATGAGAACAAGGTCAGACGGTCCGAAACGATAGCCTGTCTCCATGGTCGATCCACAGTTTGATTGTGCTCAGGCCTCATTCATACTCCGGTTCATCACATGATCTAGCGTGACATTCCAACGAATTTGCGTTTACAGCTGTTTGCATAAAGGATGGCACTGGCGTGAAATTTTCGTTCAATTAGGAAATGTTAGACTTAGTGAAATTTTGCTCGTGTACACTCACATCCCCTGTAATTCATTATCATCATGCCGTTTATAACTATTCCTGCCTACAAAAAACACAAGAGCCTGCTAGAGCATGACAGTGACCTTGATTCCAATGGGTCCGATGAGGACGATATTCGAATGAAAGAACTTTCGGAGGAAGAGGAACCTGACTCTGATGACGACGGCGAAGATGACGAGCTTGAGCAGTCCCAGCCCATGAAGATCCTTACACCACCTCCGACCACACCCAAAAAGCGAAAGCATGGAACTAAAATCTGTGACTAATGATCCCTACTACATGCACCTATGGCTTGATTGCTTCTTTTTGCAGCACCTTCCAACCCTGACCCTCTAGCAGGTGTAAAAGAGGTCACCTTCATCACGAGCATCACCTCTACAGCTGAGATGAAGAAACACGCAAGCAAACATACCTCGAGGAACCAAACCTTCACACTCAATCTTGACGAGCCTTGGGACACCATGAAAGCTCAGACTCTCGTCAAAATCTCGGATGCACTGAACCCCCGACTTCTCAGCTACGAGGATTACGAGATCTCCTGGTTCATTCCGCGTGTCCTCCCCAAACCTGGCTTATCCCTCCTCAACGAGAAAGATTTCGATGTTTTGGTGAAGCGGGCAGTGAATCTGAAAGGCAATGATCCAACCATCAATGTCACAATTATTCAGAAGGAGAATGATGACCTCAAGGAGAACAATCGGGCTGTGATTGAATCGACTGTGAATGATAAGGGTAAAAAACGAGTAGGTGCAGTTTTTGAGTGTTTTACGTGCCGATTTTCATGCATATACTCTACTATTCAGAAGGAAGCAGCTGCTGTTCTTCCTGGAAATCAACACAAGATTGCGAACATCCAGAGCCTCCGTGAGCATTGGATTTGCAAGAAACCAGATGCTGCCTGTCCATCAACACATTGCTACGTTGATTCAAGCACGGACGAACATCTGTATCTCAATGCCGAATGGTTGGATTGCTGGGCATCTGCAATGGTGAGTCATTTATCGAAGAGCTGCCTGTTGCTAACAAATGGTGATTCATAAAGCTCAAAGATGACGGGACAGCAACACTGGAGAAGCCACCCCATCATAGGCTCTTTGATGTTCGAAAGATCAGTCCTGTACTTCAGTGATGGCTGGACTCTCAAAACAGTAAAGTGCCATCACCTTCTGCACCAGTCTTCAACTTCACCATCGGAAATGAGGTTCATGACATTTTTTGCCCACAGCGGCTGCCTGCAGTTGCTGCCACACCAGCAGTATCCTCGTCTGACTCTGCTTGTACTACACTCTTGCATCCATCTCGTGCTCAAGGGAGGGATATACCACTTGACGAATTCTGCACGGAATATGACTTGGGCAACAATATCCACGTGAAGTTCACCGAGAATGCATATAAGGAGGCTCGGTTCTTACGCTTTGTTACAATTGCCGAGTTGAAAGAGATGGGCTTCCAATTGGGTGAAATTGCTGTGCTATGTGATGTTGTTGAAAGGTGGTCTGTCCCGCGTGTTTGATACTGTATGAAATTGTGACTTTACAGGACTTTGCCTCAGATTGGACTTCTACACAAACGGACTTCTACGCAAACAATTGTGCTAATAGCCTGCATGCATACTGTACATTTTTGGACCTTCCATTGCTCTCACTCGCTAGAAGTACCCTGCATGAATAAAATACCCATGTGCATCATCTGCAGTGATGATCTCCAGAACCTCGTACATATCAAACAAGATCCCATCACCTGTAGTGGCTAGATAGTAGTCTTGATGATGACGCAGCCAGTGTTTTATTTTTGAGAAGGCTTCCTCGATGGGGTTGAGGTCGGGGGAGTACAGTGGGAGAAACTCAATACGCACACCTGCAAACACAAAATATAGTGAAGCACATGGAGTATTAGTGAAAGCACACACCAAAATGATCAACGAGCTCGAGAACTTCAGCACCGTGGTGTATTTTCGCATTGTCCATTACAAGGACACTAAGGGGACCAGGATAGGCTGAACACTTTGGGAGCTAGTGAAGTTTTTTTTGGTACATCAGCAGTACATATTCACGGTGAGACTTACGACAATGTTCTCAAGCCACTCTAGGAACAACTCCTGGGTCATAGAGCCTTCGACAACGGTTGCAGCGACAATGCCATCCAGCGTGAGGAGGGCTTCTGTGGATGTCCGCCGTCCACGCACAAACACCTGCTTTTTCTCTGCATGGGTGCCTGTCCTTGATCGTCCATAGCGTCTACCAGGTGTCCGCTCATCTTTTGACGTCTCGTCAATAAATCCCAACTCTGATGGATCATACTGAGCCATGCGTGCAATGAACGCAGCGCAGAGAGTCTCGTTGCATTCCTCGGCAATGCGCTTGAGTTTCTTGTAGCTCACATCAGCACGTTCGAGCTCGCGGAAGATTGTCGTGAAATGGACAGATATGAATTGGTTTGTCGCGAGGAGGTGCATGAGCTCATCCAAAAAATAGTCAGGATTCTGCCTTACAAGGCGAAGCAGGCAATCGATATCTTCATGATCGAGAGCACGCAGACGACCACGCATTGCTGTGTTAGGCTGACGGTCCATGACATTGCCGGTTTCATGCCAGAGCTTCAAAATCTGAAACCAAGTGCGTCTGGAAAATCCGCAGCAATCTAGGATATCACGAAGGCTTAGAAGGTTCCGTTCATGGAGTCAGATTGCTGCAAGTTTCACGTCACAACTGATCTTGCGAAATCCCATGTTGTGAAGCTGATGATATAAGGGTAGTATGAGCGTACACGAGCAAAATTTCACACCAGTGCCATCCTTTATGCAAACAGCTGTAAGTCATTGTACACTGAGTAGGAGCAAAATCTGTTCCATGATTATATGCGGATAGCGTGTAGCAAGCTGGACATGTAAATCTAATGTAGGGAACTGAGAGACGAGTAGGCATTATACGTTCAAAGTGAGCACCACCAATGTGACAGATTCACTAGATCTGTGACAGACACACTACAGTCTATCTACCTCACTATGCCACGAAAGAGGCCTTCACACATAGCAAATCTTGCTGGTGCTGCTGGTCAAAAGTTCAATTATGAAGAAAATGTAATAATTTAGTAACTTACTTGTAGTTTCTGTTCACGGTTCACCACACACCACTGTAGAAAGGACGGGTTATATAATTTCAGTGGATGTTAGACTTATATAAATTCGGTGGATTATGCACTGATATTCTCTATACCAAAAATCCACTGATCCGGCACGCATCTGTTATATAACATCAGTGGATAAAATCCACTGAAAACCGTAACTTTATTCAGTGCATTGAAAAGTATACCACTGAATTTCCAGTAAATGTATGCAGGCTTAGAAATTCAGTGGTGGTGGGAAATTCAGTGGGTGGTGGGAAATCAGTGGATTCCAGCTGCACCCCAGTCTGGGTCCAAAATACATGATGCGAGCATTATTACTACATGGTGCACAATATAACTTATCTATAACATAATGGAGGGTATGAGTTGTGTTGCTGCGCTCAAGAAGTCCCAATCAATGTGCAGAGAGTCCACAGTAGCTAGGAGGAAGAAAGTTCGAATGTGATTTGATGTTGTGTTGGTGATCTGGGGTGGTGGCATTCAGAACAAATCCAAGGTGACTGCAAATGAAGATGACAACAACAATGAAGTCAGTATGTAGCAAGAACAATGTGGAAATGAACCAGGAAGTGTGAGGTCTTACTGGTCAGCACTGTGCATGGTTCAAGTTTTCTGATCATTTTTGCGTCAGTTTTGCAATTCATCACGCAAATGATCACACCTTTGTGGATGCTCGAGCCCGCTTGGCAGGGGGAGGTGCAGCAGAATCGTCGTGACAACCTGAAAACTTGGAGGGTCCGGGTGCAGGCTGAACTGGGGCGTGGGGGGCCTTTTATGCAAGGAAGACTTGAGCGTTCACATTCAAAGGTGATAAATAGTCACATACCTTGATTGAAAAATCAACCGCTGGTCGCTTGCATGCAACTGCCATGATAATGTCATCAATATCATGATCGCAGCCTCAATCATCAATTCCTTGCAGCATGTCACCAACATCTCCACTCCTGGTCATGTACTCGTAGGTGTCCATCTCGTCCTCCAACTTGAGATCTTCCATGATCAACCAAAGGGCTATGAAGGGAATGAGGATAAAGTGGGTATACTGTTGAAGAGTCAATGGCTGAAACGCAGTTGTAGAAGTAGTTGTTGGATCAACTAAGTGCTGAATGCACGCCTGGATCACGGTGTAACCTTTCAGCCCATAGCCAGTTGGGTAGAAAAATTCAACCTGACGAGTCCCTTCACAATTAGCAAGTACTTACTAGCCAGGTCGAGCAACATCGAGTAGTAGTTGAGGCACATATTGCAGTAACATATCTCCATATTATATGAGTGAATGGACGTGCATAATATCCCGTATGATATGGGCCAGTGGACCATGGGCCGAAGGTAGATATATCCTCGACTATGACAGATGGGCCGGGAGTGTTATTATTCCTGATGGAGACGGGTGGGCCCATGTAGGGAATATGTAGAGTAGATGAGTGGGCCGATGGACATGAATATTCAATAGACGGATGGGCCGAGGTAGTTGGATATTATGTAGATGGGTTTACCAACGTAGATGTGTATCAAATAGCCGGGTATGTCAAGGGTGCTTGTTATCACATAGACGGGTGGGCCCAGATATATATCATATTAGACGGGTGGGCCAACAAATTAAGATTATTTTGTAGATGGGTGGGCCAACATATTGGTATTATTTTGTAGACGGGTGGGCCGAGGGAGTGGTGAAATATTTATTATATATACGGGTGGGCTGAAGGTAGTCGTATATTGCATAGACGGGTAGGCCGATGTGGGGGTATATAATATAGACAGGTGGGCCGAGAGAGCAATTTATTAGATATTATATAGATGGGTGGGCCGAGGTAGTTGGATATCACATATACGGGTGGGCCCAGATACATATCATATAGACATATGGGCTGAGGTGGTAGTATATTATATAGACATATGGGCCAAGGTAGTAGTATATGATATAGACAGGTGGGCTGAGATGGTTGATATCATATCCACGGGCCGGGTAACATCTATCAAGTTCCAGGTAACATCTATCGAGTTCTGGGTAACATCTATTGATGTCCGGGTAACTAATATCGAGTTCCAGGTAACTAATATCGACTTCTGGGTAACATCTATTGATGTCCAGGTAACTAATATTGAGTTCCAGGTAACTAATATTGACTTCTGGGTATTTCATAAATTGAACAAATCACCAAGTACCGAGTACCGAGTTCCGGGCATCAAGTTCTGGGCATCGAGCACCAAAACACGAAACTAAAATACAACATTTTGTAAATTGAACAAATCACCAAATACCTAGTACCGAGCTCCGGGCACCGAGTTCCGGGCATCGAGTTCTGGGCATTGAGCACCGAAACACAAAACTAACATTTCATAAATTGAACAAATCACCAAGTACCAAGCACCAAGTTCTGGGCACCGAGTGCCGAGTACTGAGTTCCGGGCATCGAGTACCAAGTGCCGAAACCCAGCACTCGGCACTTGGTACTCGATACCTGGAACTTGGTACTCGTGCTGAATATATTGGTAGATCTTAACCTATTGATGTCATGAGACTATGGATAGACTCCCCTAGACAAGGGCTACAACTTTAGTTTTCATCGAAAAAGTTCCCACGGTCTACAATATCAAGTCCCGAGAACCGAGCACCAGGCACTGAGTACCAAGTACCGAGCACTGAGCACTGAATACTCGGTACTCAGTACTTAGTACTCAGTTCCCGGTACTTGATACACAATGCTGAATATCTTGGTACTCAACTGAGCACCGAGCACCAAGCACCAAGCACCACACACCAAGCACCAAGCACTGGGCACCGGGCACCGGGCACCAAGCACCGAGCACCAGGCACCAAGCACCGGGCACTGGGCACCAGGCACCGAGCACCGAGCACTGAATACTCAGTACTCGGCACTCGGTACTTAGTACTCAGTTCCTGGTACTTGATACTCAATCCCAGTAGAAGTCCACTGTTCCCAGAATGGCTGAGGTTGTGCGAGATTGTGCGAAATTTTGAGATGAAGCTGAGATTGTTTGAGATTGGCTGGCGGTGTTAGTGCACTAGTCTGAGATTGTGCGAGGTTGTATGTCTCTAACGTCGTCACTGCACATTGCATGTTGCACACAACAAATTGCATACATTTTACACAACGTCAATGGCGAAGCTTATCCGAGTCCCAGGTCCACGGATTTAGGATGACTTGGAGTATTTGAGAATCCTAAGTCCCCAACCACAGCTTTTCCCTCAACTGTCTTTCCTCTTTCTCCCCAACCATCATCTTCACTCCAAACCATCTCCCAAGTTCACTCCAGTCAATCGTCGGTCCACCTACTTCTAATAACTTTATTTTCCCTCTGGTGATTTTAGAGGCCCTCTCACTCAGAATGACTTATACTGGATGCACTCAGAATCTGATTCTGAGGACTGGAGGGAATGTTTAAGTGAATATATGCGCATATATTCATCCTTTGGTGAGTTGTTGATTGGCGCTTTCATGCATTATCTTTCCCCCTGGCTCACATTTATGAATTGTCCTGCACTCGTGACTCGTAGAGATGGCTACCATACTGACCCCAGAATACTCCCTAGATTCCTCTGATGCATCTGATGGGGCTGTCCCACCAGTCACCATTGCCACCGATCCGATACAAATTACTAGTAAGTATTACCACATAACTGCATAACTAACTCAATCTCCTCCAGCACATGAATGGCTCGCTCGCAACAAGACTGGATCAGTAGCCGAGTTCAAGACCTACTACGATGGACTGTCAGAAGTGCAGAAAAAAGTGCGTCTTTTGTATCGTTTGTCCTCGGGTTGGACTAATATCTTTAATCAGTCATACGACGAGCTCGCTGCCAAGAAGGTAAGTAGCGACTACGACTAGAACATGTTGCACCTACTGACAAGTACTCTTTCTACTAGGTTGCAGCTGGCGAATGGCTCCATTAGCGACACCACTCTCCTTCCGACTTCTTACGACCTAGAACGAGCATGACCTAGAACGAGCATGGGGTAGAACGGACGGTGGCAGGAACGAGCACGGGCTAGAACAGACGGTGGTGGGATGCATCGAGTTTTATTATATCCGGCGTCTACCTGTAATAATGTATATACTACACAATACCAGCAGATCTGGCACAATATAGGGTGACATGCAAATATTGCATCTAAACAATCTGCGACAATCACGCACAATCACACACATTTGCACATGTGCTATTAGTCTCATTTTTCTCTTGAGATTGTGTCGCTTAGTTCAGACAATTTCACGCAACCTCAGCCATTCTGGGAACAGTCGACTTCTACTGGGACTCAATGCTCAATATCTTGGTAGATCTTAACCTATTGGTGTCATGAGACTATGGATAGACTCCCCTTGACAAGGGCTACAATTTTGATTTTTATCTACATAGTTCCCACGGTCAAAGTGCTTTCTTGAACCCTCCATTTGCAAGTATTTTGCGTATATCCTACCAGGATCTTAACCTATTGATGTCATGAGACCATGGATAGACTCCCCTAGACAAGGGCTACAACTTTGGTTTTCATCGAAAAAGTTCCCACGGTCTACAATATCGAGTCCCAAGCACCGGGCACCAGGCACCAGGCACTGGGCACCAAGTACCGAGCACCAAGCACTGAATACTCAGTACTCAGTACTTGGTACTCAACTGAGCACCGAGCACCGAGCACTGAGTACCGAGCACCGAGCACCGAGCACTGAGCACTGAGTACTGAGCACCGAGCACCGAGTACCGAGCACTGAGCACTGACTACCGAGCACCGAGCACCGAGCACTGGGCAGATATTTATCTAAAAAGTTCCCATGGTCAAAGTGCTTTCTTGAACACTCCATTTGCAAGTATTTTGCTTATATCTTACTAGGATCTTAACCTATTGATGTCATGAGACTATGGATAGACTCCCCTAGACAAGGGCTACAAATTTGGTTTTCATCGAAAAAGTTCCCACGGTTTACAATATTGAGTACCGAGCACCAAGCTCTGAATACTCGGTACTTGGTACCTACTTGATACTCAGACCTCGGTACTCAGTATACAATGCTGAATCTCTTGGTACTCAACTGAGCACTGACTACTGACTACTGAGCATTTAGTATATTGAGTATTGAGTATTGAGTACCAAGCACCGAGCACTGAATACTCAGTACTTGGTACCTACTCAATACTCAATACTTGGTACTCGGTACTTGATACTCGATGCTCAGTACCTACTCAATACTCAATACTTGGTACTTGGTACTTGATACTCAATGCTGAATATCTTGGTACTCACCTGAGCACTAAGCACTGAGTACTGACTACCAAGTATTTAGTATTTAGTATCAAGTACCGAGTATTGAGTACCAAGCACCAAGCACTGAATACTTGGCACTCAGTACCTACCTGATACTCAACACTCAGTACTCAGTAATTGGTACCTACTCAATACTCAATACTCAATACTCTGTACTCAGCACTGAGCACTGAGCACTGAGTTCTGACTACCAAGTATTGAGTACTGAGTATCAAGTACTGAGCACCGAGCACTGAATACTTGGTACTCAGTACCTACTTGATACTCAAGTACCTGTATAGTGTACCCTCCCTCAGATACATCATATCACTGGACCAGGACACCTACACGATCCTTCTACAGCAACAAAAATTGATAAATCATGTGTTTCACATTTCTCATGTTTTTGATTGTTCTATCCTTGCATAAATAATCCAATATATTCATATATCATTAGCATAGCATATATACTTGCTTTTCATGACCAGGATCAGCTCAAAATATGCTGTTGCTTTGAGATGGTGTATATACTTGATATTTCTACTGATAAAAGGCCCATATCTCTGAATTATTGAACTTTAATGATCAGACACCTAGAGTATATTTCACATATATTCAGTATGATGGATCTAAAATTACAGAAAGATCCACCAGGAATTGAGAGCTGGGGAAGTGAAATAGATAATAAATCGAGTGTGGGAAATGTCAAAGCTCAAATGCCCTAAACATCAAAAATGGTCAGTTGGTGTATCCTTGGCTATGGGCAACCAATTCAAACACTTCTATGCCACATCCCTCCCACCAACACTCTACCCTCAGGGCAGTATGCAGTATAGGTTCCTTAGGTAGTCCACCATGTATCCTACACATTTTTAATGAAATCTTCAACCTGTATCATATATAAATGTGACTTTGTGTGAACAGATGTCAATTGTCACTTTTCATACATATATTGTTTTGCTTGTCATTCACTCAATCCTGGATGGATCTTTCTAAGCCTTTAAGGCTATCATTTACCATGTGGGCTTTTGATCAGTAGAAATATCCCCTTTACATCAGATCTCAAATTTCCGGCCTAAATATCACTGATCCTTAGCATAATAAATGTAATAATGACAGTCTATGAGTGACTTGGATAATCTGTGTAAGGGTAGGGTGGTAAAACATATCAAAATGTCACAATTGTAATTTGTCAAGTGTTGTTCCTATGGAAGGATCATGTAGGTGTCCTGGTCTATCTATATGATGTATCTACTACCAATATTCATAGAAATAGACCCCATACCTGGGTGCTTGGTGCTTAGTGCTTGGTGCTCAGTAGTGGGTACTCAGTGTGCTCAGTGCTTAGTTGAGTACCAAGATATTCAGCATTGAGTATCAAGTACTGGGAACTGAGTACCAAGTACCAAGTTTTGAGCATCGAGTAGGTACTGAGTACCGAGTATTCAGTGCTTGGTGCTCGGTATTCAATTTTATAGACCGTGGGAACTTTTTCGATGAAAATCAAAGTTGTAGCCCATGTCAAGGGGAGTCTATCCATAGTCTCATGACATCAATAGGTTAAGATCCTAGTGAGGTATAAGCAAAATACTCGAAAATGAAGGGTTCAAAAGTGTTAAGGTACATATTGAGTAGTGAGTAGGTACCAAGATATTCAGCATCGAGTATCAAGTACTGAGTACCAAGTATTGAGTATTGAGTAGGTACCGAGCATCGAGTATCAAGTACCGAGTCCTGAGTATTCAGTGCTCGGTGCCTGGTGCCCGGTGCCCGGTGCTCGGTGCCCGGTGCTCGGTGCCCGGTGCTCGGTACTCAATATTGTAGACCGTGGGAACTTTTTCGATGAAAACTAAAGTTGTAGCCCTTGTCTAGGGGAGTCTATCCATGGTCTCATGACATCAATAGGTTAAGATCCTGGTAGGATATAAGCAAAATACTTGCAAATGGAGTGTTCAAGAAAGCACTTTGACCATGGGAACTTTTTAGATAAATATCTGCCCGGTGCTCGGTGCTCGGTGCTCAGTGCTCGGTGCTCGGTAGTCAGTGCTCGGTGCTCGGTGCTCGGTGCTCGGTAGTTGGTGCTTGGTGCTCGGCACTCAATATTGTAGACCGTGGGAACTTTTTCGATGAAAACCAAAGTTGTAACCCTTGTCTAGGGGAGTCTATCCATAGTCTCATGACATCAATAGGTTAATATCCTAGTAAGATATAAGCAAAATACTTGCAAATGGAGTGTTCAAGAAAGTACTTTGACTGTGGGAACTTTTTAGATAAATATCTGCCTGGTGCTCGGTGCTCGGTGCTTGGTAGTCAGTGCTCGGTAGTCAGTGCTCAGTGCTCGGTACTCGGTGCTCGGTGCTCGGTACTCAATATTGTAGACCGTGGGAACTTTTTCGATGAAAACCAAAGTTGTAGCCCTTGTCTAGGGGAGTCTATCCATGGTCTCACGACATCAATAGGTTAAGATCCGAGTCGGTACTCGGTACTCGGTGATTTGTGTGTATCATCTTACATTTGTATTTCTGTACACATTTCACCGAGTACTGAGTACCGAATCTCGGGTGTCGGGTGTCGGTACTTGACTCAAAACTCAAAACTCAAAACTCGAATCTTGAATCTTGAAACTCAAAACTTGCATAAATCTGAGTTTTGAATCCCAAGACTCGAATCACTGAGTACCAAGTACTGAATCTCGGGTGTCGGTACTCGGTACTCGGTACTCGGTACTCGGGTGTCGGGTGTCGGTACTCGACTCGAAACTCGACACTCGAATCTTGAATCTTGAAACTTGAAAGTCGTATAAATCTGAGTTTTGAATCCCAAGACTCGAATCACCGAGTACCGAGTACCGACACCCGAGATTTGGTACTCGGTACTCGGGTGTCGGGTGTCAGTACTCGACTCGAAACTCGTAAAAATGTATGAGTTTCCAGTTGAGGTTTGAATTTCAAGTTGAGTCTCTCTTGAGTCTCCAGTCTGGGTGTTTGGGACTCCGGTTTCGGGTTTCAGGGTTCAGTACTCAGTACTCATTACTTGGTGAATGTCAGACATGGTGTATTCAGGCTTTCTGGTATCTATCTACTTGACGAAGATGTTTCGATTGACAAGCACTGTGGTGAAACGTGACTGTGATCTTATTAGTATCACTCGTCGCTGAGTCTGAGTCGACATGAGGCAGCTCTCTGGTTCTCTTTCAGCGCTTTTGTGGATATAGTATACCAATACCTAGGCCTATCTGTCTATATGATACGTATCTGGGCCCACCCGTCTGTCTAATATTACCTGATGTCGGCCCACCCATCTAGGTAAAATTCCCAACTTCGGCCCACCCGTCTATGTAATATTTCCCTATGCGGCCCACCCGTCCATGTAATAAATAATTCACCTCACCCTCAGGCCCACCCGTCTATCTAATATTAACCCACATCGGCCCACCCGTCTATATAATAAATATTTCACCTCACCCTCGGCCCACCCGTCTATCTAATATACCCCTACATCGGCCCACCCGTCTATGTAATAAATAATTCGCCTCACCCTCGGCCCACCTGTCTACCTAATAATACCCCACATCGGCCCACCCGTCTAAGTAAAATACCCCACATCGGCCCACCTGTCTATCTAATATTTCCCTACGTCAGCCCACCTGTCCATCTAATATTTCTGTCATGAATGTTACCAACTGCATCTAAATTTCGATTATCAAACCCTAAGTCACCTTATCCGATAAGATTAGATTAGATAGATCCCTGATAAGATAAGATGGATAACCGATTAACGATCACTATCTTGAATTCACATCTATGCTATATCGACGTCATCCATCTATATCTGTAACCCTAGACATACGAACTCATCACATCCTTAGAAGTCCTACGATTAGGCAACGGGTTACATCATAAGCATCTACATGCCTCTATGATCGAACCATAACCGAGAGTCCTTTACGAGTTATCTCTCGAAGAGTCATCATCCTTTCACATCGCACACCTTCACTTCTCATGACATGTTAAGAGTTACCTCTGTCATTCACCGAACCCCTTACATCAGAACCTGTTGCACAGTCACAGCTAAACCCTGAACCCCTATCACAGAAGCATCGCTCATAGAGAAGCATGCTCATTACCGAAGACCCTGGAGAAACCCTTAGATACGATCGTACCCGATACATCTCCAGATCCTATCTCCTATCGAGATCCTTAATCACCGCTTGAGACTTCTAGTCACAGAACTCTCTCACACCCTTCTTAATCTCCGTCTACCCTGAATAGAAGCAGTCCCTGAGAACCCTGCTTAATTACCAATACCCTTAACCCTATGAACCCTCTACCCTTTCCCTCTTGTAGTTGATTGGTTGATAAGACGCCCTATACCCTAGGTGCAATGTTATGACCGTATATAGTTATATCACAACCTTTCATACTCAGCTATCTCCGCCTAGAGAGTAGTATATAGTTTAGGTCGTAGTCAGTAGTACTCCTTAGACTTAACCTCCTCGTTTCTACGTCATCGTAGGGCCTAGACGTTCCCTCTCAAATCTATCCTTGCCTTATCCTCTTCAGACTGAGTCCTGTGGTGTGATCCATACTCCAGACACCTACTAGTTAGGTTAAGGGACGCTGGTCATAACAATTTCCCTACGTCAGCCCACCCATCTATGTAATAAATATTCCACCGCTCCCTCAGCCCATCCGTCTACAAAATAATACTAATACGTCAGCCCACCCGTCTATATAATAATATTTGCTATACATCTCTCCTCAGGTCTATAATATATGTCAATCCTACTCTACATATTACCCACATGGGCCCACCCATCTCCATAATAATATTTCTCCCGGCCCATCCGCCATCATCGATGATATATATAACATCAGCATAGATGGGCCCACCCGTCAACATTGGAAATAATATTTCTCCCGGCCCACCCATCAACCTCGGGAATATACATAACATCGGCCCATAATCCACTGGCCCATATTACACGGGATATTATGTAGGTCGGGTGACCCGTATAGTACGGGATTTGTCACTGAAGGGGCTCATTGAGGTGCAGTCATCTTGAAGTTCTTGTGCTTTGAGAATGAATCAAAGGCTTGTTTACGATTCATTCCGAATTTCTTCTCAGCGATGAGGTTGCCAGAAAAGAGATTAAAGACATAGCAACTCTCCTTGGCGTCGCTGGATGTAAGAAGACACTGGACTTCACCTTCAAGCACTTTCATGTGAGGTGGGATTAACTTGAAGTCGATAGCTGTGGGCCATCCAAACATTAGTACTCGCTGGAGAAGCACTTCGCTCCAACGACACTTTGTGATTTCCAGGCAGATCTCGAGCTCTGTGTGAGCAACAGATACTGAAAATTGACCGTCAGCAGTGAGGTGAGCCTGGCGTGCATCAAGCAACTCTTGAAGCTGAGAACTAATATTAGTGGGAAGATTTTCGAAGCACCCATCTTGTGGGCATTTGAATAGTCCAGTGGCACGATCCTGTACCTTTTTATCACCATCAACCAGCAATAAGATCATGTGAGAATTCTTACACTGACGTCTACATTTCCATTGGTTTGTCCTGATGGTGGGGTCGTCTGCTGTTCAGTGATATCAGGCTCATCTTCAGATTCCTGTGTTGCAACCGTTAGTGAAAAGAATGTCTGACAATGGAGAAAATAGCTATCAGACCACAATCATGACACGTTTGCGCTTGAATTTGGCAGGTATATTCTCTGATGCCTCAACCCCTGTGCGCTGAACCTCCGCCGATATCAACTCATTAAACTCATCATCCGAACTGTTGTCAGCGTTCTGTGATACATACTGCTCAATCAGAACATATAGTTGTAACACAAACGAACACACCTTATTGCCCTTTGGAGGCTCCTTTGCCAGTAGGCTTGAAGCAGCCTTCGTACCAGAGGACTTGGGACATGCCCTGGATCCTTTTGACTTTAGATTGGTGATGGGTACCTTCATAACAGCCTTCTTTTCCTGGAACATGGCATGTGTTAGCGGTGTCCAACACGATAAACAGCCTTACTATAGCTATAATGTCAGCAGGTTTCTTCTTGGCGATTTTCTTGGGAGCCTTCTTCACTGACGCTGGTGTGTCATCGACACCCTCTTCACTCTCAGGTTCAAAGTCAAAGTCGTCCTGATCATCAGGCTTATGTCCATCAGGCAAGTCCAGCATCCTCCAAGACACGACAATGACTTACTATAGCAGGGGCTGTTTTCTTTTGGGTAGTCTTCCTAGCAATCTTCTTGGGAGCCTTCTTTACTGGCACCGGTGCGTGGTTGACGTCTTCTTCACTCTCGGGTTCAATGTCAAGGTTGTTCTAATCGTCAGGCTTATGTCCATCAGGCAAGTCCAGCATATCCTCCAAGACACAACAATGACTTACTATAGCAGGGGCCGTTTTCTTTTGGGTAGTCTTCCTAGCGATCTTCTTGAGAGCCTTCTTCACTGGCACCAGTGCGTGGTTGATGTCCCCTTCACTCTCAGGTTCGATGTCAAGGTTATCCTCATCATCAGGCTCATTACCTTCCTCATTGTGGCAGTCCTGTAATGTTAGTGGTATGATACTGTAGCTTATTATTATGAAAGATGATACCTTGTTCCATGAATCATTAAGTCGGTACTTAGCATTGTGCTTCTGATTGAGAAGCATACGTTTGAGGACATCATGAATCAGCCATCCATCTGCAAACTGCTGAAAGAATGGAAATTTAATCTGGACCTTTGTATCTGAGTGAGCAAATATCCAACCAGGGACTTGTCAGAGTACTCACCTCTAATACGACTTCATTGATAAGCGATGGGGGTTGTTGTCGAAAGGTCTTCTTCCGTTCCAATGTTGAGTTCGCAATAATGTGAATTTCATGCTAGAATATGTGATTAGCAAGTCAATGGTGATAGATTGAGCGCATATATCCACCATATAGCCATTGTAGCGTCCCTTGTCACCCTTCAGCCCCATTGCATCTCGGAGACTGTATCCACCAGCTGAAACCTTGCCAGCTGCACCCTGTGGTTTTGGAATAAGGTGCTTTCCGGAATGTAGAGCCGGGAGTGCATGCTTGCGGTGATCCACAACTACAGTAGTGCCTGAGCATTGACACGACTCTGCAAATCACAGACAGAATCACATACCATGAGGCCTGATAGTTGCCCATTTGGAAGTTGCATCTACACGTGTAATGGGACTGGAAATACGAGTGGATTTACCCTTTGAAATCTTTTGGGATGATTTAGAGACCATGGCTAGTGAGCGAAAGGGGTAAACACGTCCAAAGACGCGACACATCATGACCATTTCTGTAAAATTATGTAATACCTATAATTGGAAACCTCAGGCTGCTTACGAGTTGGATCATGTGCTGACTCTTGACATCCAGCTTCGACTAGCTCGAGAGTCAGTGACACGATCTATTGGGCTGGGCTGGGCCGAGCATTAGCTCAGGACGGGATGCAAGCAGGTGGAGCCGCTGGGTGGGCGGGACAACTGCTTATGAATTCGATCGTGTCTAATAACTCTTCGAGTAGCAATAATTGGGACGGTAAAGTGCCATTGATAGGGCAGGCTATAAAACATATGACTAAACAATTTACTAGGAGCAAAATTACGGTGTGATAAAATCAAAGGGAGTGGTGGGCGGGTATAAAGAAAATTGTTTGAGCGAGTGAGGAGTGTAACGAACGACGAACTCGATGTTGTGGCAGAGAGGAAAGAACAAATGGAGGAAGCGAACAGCGCAGCCGCTCAGCTGGACGCATGGTGCCGGGATATCCTGGCGACATGGGTGAGGGCTGTGTATGGGACATAGTGGTACTGCTTAAAAGCATCCTTGACTTTGGGGGGAATGGCTGTAGTGAGGCTTGTTAGAGACTGCATTTCAGAACGGACAAATATGAGGAAATGGACGGTGCGGCAGGAGAAATCCTTGCCCAAAAGAGACACAAGTGCCCTATAGGCTGATGGTACGGTACGGTGTGGTGAGCACGCTACGGCTGTAACCGCTTGACAAGTGCATCGTGCATGTAATATATGGTACGGAGTATGCAAAAGGGCGGTAGGATGACTCACGCAAACTCAGTGCGCTCACTTTGTGCCCTGGTTGGAGAGCAGGTAAGGTGAGACATTTAGACTCTTCCTTAGCACTTGCTATATTTGCCCGAATCCGTTCAACAGCTGCAGGGTCTGCGATTAAGGCCTGCTGAGGGGCAGGAGCTCTGGCCAGTAAAAGGATGCTGTGAGCTTCGCCACACTCGGCAATTCATGCCCTTAAGGCAGCAATTTCATCTGCAGGTGTGGTAGCGACTTGGCGCTGAGCAGCTGCAGGCTGCGCTAATGTCGGCTGTGGTGGAGGCGGCTGAGCTGGCTGGGGAGCCGAATTAGTCGCTGCAGCGCGCACGACTGGGGGCCGAGCCTGCTGAGAAGCGGGCTGCTGAATGCCCTGCATGCTTGGTTGCTGTGCAGTGATTGCATCGGCGGAGTGAGGATGACCAGGGTGAGAACAGAGCCATTGCAGGTCTACAGAAATATGTAAGAAGGCTGTCTAGAGAAATAGCGTGTGGCTTACCTAACGGGTGAGTGTCGTACGACCGATATGAAGAACGTACGGACATCGCCGAAGATATTAGCATGGGCACGAGCAGCAGGCTGCTGGAAAGCACTGTACGTCCTGGCCGCACAAGGTGCCAATACCGAATCGATGTTGTGTTGTTGCTGCACATGGGTAACAGATAGGAGAAGACTGGTCAGATGGAGAAAGTGAAGTGTGGAGTTATTCGAGGATGCTACCAGATCATAAGTGTGAGCGCGCCAACCTACAGCGCCACCAACACCTCCCTGGTGCTGAAGTTGACGTCGTCTGAGACCTCCTCAATGTGGTTGCACAGCTGGCACCTCACAAGCAGTAGTATAACCTAGAATGACATGTAAAGTTAGTAGTAAATTTTTTTTGAGTGTTCCCAGGGCGTCTTAGCACTCAGGGACCTAGAAGCACAAGATAACGGTGGACGGTGTAGGGAGTATCCCTACGCTAGGCTCGTATCCACCACTTTTCCGATGCATCAGACGTCCATCCGACACCTATCCATTCCATCCGATACACATCTGCTTTTCAGATGACATGCAGATACCTTCGGATCTCCCCCTATAGCTCGCACATCCACCACATCTGTCCTGTCCACGTCCATTCTACCTCATTGGTACGTACTCACACGCATTTTCTTGTTACTGACTGAACACAGACATATCCTCTCACACCTCATTGTATTTTTTGGATAGCTTATGGCATGGTCTATACTTGCTACCTATATATCTATGTTCCTTGAAAATACTGTACCCTATAAGCATGGAGGGTTTCGGAAAATACTTACTTCATGTAACTTTCTCCCACTTTTCCTGCACCCTACCAGAAGATCGCTTTGACTTATACTCACTATCCATCTAACCTTTAAATGAACTTCCTTCAACTTTGATTCACATCTCGTCCAATCCACAAGTGCCATCCACTCCATCCAACGAATCTGTACGTTTCGCATCCTATCCGCTTCATCCGCTTTTGCAGATCTTTCATCCTGTAGGGTCGTTTTAGACAGAGACTAGTATTCCCCAGTAGCAATCCCCTTAAGGGTCGAATGCACTTGTTCCCAAGCAAGGCAGCAGGCAGCGAAGACCCAACTGTGTAGTAGATCAATTTCTCTCTGCTGCACTTGTTGTACCCACAACGGTCATGGATCAGAGCCTGAGCGTCTGAAACTGTCCCACTAAGGGGAGCCATGCGTGGTGCTCGTATTGGCAACTGGAATGAGGCTTCGAACGCCCAGTGGTACTAACTGAAGAACAAGAACACGAAGTTTGAAAACTTGGTTCAACAAGATCACGTGACTTTCAAACTCCACTGGCAAATTCTGACAGCACGCTGAATGATCAACAATGTTTAATGTCAGCCAGCACATGCGCGCCAGTATCTCCTAGACTCTGCAACGTGTATTGTCTCCTCTTGCTGGCATTTATTCTCAGCTAAATGCAACGACTCAACCAACAACTAGTATGTTCTATCTGATGTTGTATTCTAACCACTTTTCTTCACTAGCGAACCAGTATGCTCGCAACCACGGAAAAACACTGTTTGTGATATACCATCTTCAAATGCTTGTGTTCGAGGGAGCAAGGACTCTCTGGGGTTGTCACCACTGTGAGTACTCGCCTGCGCTATGTTTTCTTCTTCCTGTCCTTCTCCTTCTGCCTACCAATTCCCAGCAGAGAATCAACGCTGATCACAGACCCACAAACGACACAGCAGAGTCCACCATGCCTACCTCAACGCGTCCAACACAGTCCAAGTCACTTCAATGGCTACTTCATTGTTGGTACTGAAAGTCAGCATTGCTCTGGGTTGCTACTAACACTGCAGTCTTGGATGACAGCGGCTGCCCACATACTTTAGAGCAGTAAATAAAGTGTCCAATTAATTTATAACCATAGCCTAATGTTACCAAAAGTCTTGTCTTCATGGGTTCGGAACATACCCATACAGGGCATCATAGACCATCTTGCGAATCACAGTGAGGATCTCAGTTGGAAGACGGCACATGAGTCACCACTGCACCCCATGCTGCTAGCATGGAGAGATATTGTCCTGGTGTGTTCTGTATCTACCTCCCTTTTAAATTCCCATGCTCTATGGCCAATAACTGTGGCCAGGAGGTTTTGAAACGCTGCAGGCACCCTGGATGCTACAAATTCCTCAAACAGGAGACTCGAAGAAAACACTATGCTCGTATCAATCCCAATGATATACTGCCATCTGACTTGGGTAGCGATTCAGATATGGATGACTCGGATGAACACTCAGATGAAGATGAAGATGCCCAAGTTGGCACTGCTATTGTGGCACCTGTGGGTGATCCTATGGTTGTTGACTGGCTTTCACAGGATGCAAGTGATGAGGAAGATTTGAGGTTAGCAGCCTCAGAAGGCGATCAAGACATTCCAGATCTCTCACATGATATGGTTCACTCATCCGCGTCATCTGATGGTGTTGTTGAGGAGGCTGAAGAGTTTGTGTTCAACAAAGGGGATAATGACCCTCTCATTCAGCATACATTAGAAGAGATGCTCCAGCAGCTGCGAGACTGGCGTGTTCCTGAATGGGAAATCAATTTGTATGAGCACTGTACGTTGTTGCTAAATCCATCACTGTCCACACTTTGAGTTTTCAATATCAATAGGGAATTTGCTTCTCACCGATGAAGACAAGGATAATATCAGGGCATTTCAATTAAAAATCACCTGTAACATGCCTCGACGTGTTTTCAACCACATGCACAATACATTTCGCCACAAGATAACCATTGATTCAGAATGGGTCATTCTACATAGGGTCGCAATCCTGTCTGGCATCCAGCCTATTAACTATCATTGCTGTATCAACTCATGCATCGCCTACACCAATGACTATGCGGACCTCGATGATTGTCCTTTCTGTGACGAGCCACGGCACTTGTTGAATGGACAACCACAACACATATTCTCCTATATTCCCCTTATCCCTCGTCTTCAGGCACTGTTTCAGAGCCCGTCTACCATTGGTCGCTTGTCTTATTGCCGAGGCTATGAGCATGAACCTGGCTTGATACATGATGTCTTTGATGGTCAGTGGTACCGCACACTCCTTCAGAAGCATGTTGTCGTGGATGGTGTCGAGCAAGACCATACATACTTCTCTGGAAAGCATGATATTGCTTTATCCCTTGCTGCAGATGGGTTCCTGTTGTTTGATCGGAGGCGTAGTGGGCCATCTGCTACTCCCATTATCCTGCAGAATCTCAACCTGCCACCACAGTCACGAACCCACCTTGAGAATATCATTTGCGTTGGTATCATACCGGGCCCCCACTCAACCCAAGGACATAGCTTCATTTCTCACTCCCTTGGATAACAAGCTTGCAGATCTTGCAATGGGTGTCAAAACATTTGATTCCTCAGATTTGTCTAACTTCTACCTCTACGCATTTCTAATTTTCAAGAATGGCGACATCGTTGCGATTGAAAAGCTGCTTGACATGAAAGGTCACAACAGCTACTGCCCATGTCAGTCATGTAAAATCAAGGGTGTTCAAAATATCACTGCTGGAGGCAAGGTCTACTATTCACCACTGACAACACCGCAATGTGAACATCAAACTCGACCATCTGCAGATCCCCGCCAACTACAGATGCATACCCATCATCATTTTATCTCTGTTGTAGAGAAAATCGACTCAGCTCAATCACAGAGGGAGAAAAACAACATCATGAAGCACTATGGCATACGAGGCCCACCTGCACTCCACCGTGTTGGTTCCTTGAACTATGCAATATGTGCTCCTTGGGAATGAATGCACCTTCTCCTCGAGAATGTGGTTCCTGGCCTTGTCAAGCTCTGGACAGGGAACTATGAGCTTGTGCCTCATATCTGGGAGGAAATTGGTCAAGAAACTGTTAATGCGATCAAAACAATTCCCGCATCCTTCATCCGCGTTCTTGGAAATATTGCTGAGAACCGCTCAAGTTTTACAGCCGAATCATGGGGCTTTTGGTTCATTTACCTGGCACCCATCTTGTTGAAAGACCGCTTTCCAGATGACAAGTATTATGTACATATGTGCAAGCTTGTTAAGCTGATGAAAAGTACCATTAAGCTTGAGTTGACAACAGATGAAGTTGATGAATTAGAAGAAGGGTTTGCACAGTGGGTCCAGGAGTACAAAGAGTGAGTATGTTCAACTGTCAAGTTATCACCTGCTGACCTGTACTTTTATGTCAGGTACTATTATCAATATGAAGAAGACCATCTTTCAACATGCACACTGCCCATTCACGGCTTGCTCCACGTGGCCAATGACGTAAAGAACTCAGGTCCTGTCTGGGTTCACTGGACTTTCGTCATGGAGCGCTTTTGCCATTTTGTGAAGTCAAACATCCGATCATGCCGTCACCCTTGGAGCCAACTCTCACGACATATCTTGTATACTGCATACTTGAGTCAGCTCCGGACCAAATTTGATTTAGAGGATGAGCTTGAAACAATGAGTTATCGGAGAGCGCCTGGACTTCAAAGGAATGAAGTAATGATTGATGGATGTACGTGTTCAATTTTATTGTGGGGGTGATACTGAATGTACATCTACTAGATCCTGATCAGGTACTCCGAGCACCTCATCGTCTCACTCATACACCAGATGCAGACACACGAAGATGAATTGGTATATATTTGCTGCCATTTTTCAGAATAGACATGGCTGGAGTCAAGTCGTTGCCTTACTGCCGAAGAATATGCAAATCTGGGGAAAGATGCAAATTGTTGGTGGTGATAACATCCAGACATCACTCACTCTCAAGAAAGCAACTTGTAACATGGAAACATACAGAAACAATAGTTACATTTGTGTGCGTGCAATCAGTACAACGTGGTTGTGACAACATATGTACTGACCCAACTCAGTATGAGGTTACTTATGATGGTGGACACACTGTCATCTCTTACGGGCGTTTAGATCAGATCCTAGTTTGTGACCTTGGACCTGATGCAATCTGGGGTGAACTTTGTAACACCTCTTGTATCCTTGCACTGGTTACTCCCTGCCAAACATATGGAGCCGATGCATCAAAGGATGTTGTTGAATTCAGAGCATATGCCCAACCTGTTATTATGACATTCGTAATGTCAAAGCTACCGTGGGATGTGTAGAAACAAGGAGGAAATGGGGAATCATTGATCGCAGTACTAGCTTGGTAAATGCAGTCTTCGACAACCAAGATGCTACGTTGGCCAGCTCAGTTTGACTAGTTTCCCTAACTTATAGATTGCTTTTTGCGTTACCATGGGTGTCCAATGCGACCATGTGTGATATACAGTAATATAACTATAATGCACTGAAAATCGGTTCACATGCACTGAAAAACAGTGCGTCAAAACTGTTTCAACTAAAATTCAGTGGTTGCGAAGATGCACTGAATTTCCAGGGCAACTGAAGTTCAGTGGTCAAATCCACTGAAGGAATGGCATTGTGGTGTTTGCTCCCTAACGACGAAGGACAGCGTAGACTTGAGCGATTGAGAGGGTTGATGAGAGGACAAGTCTTGGTCCGAGTGTCACTGTTTCAAGTGATCGTGCTTTTTCTATTTTACCTATCTATTTGTTATCTATCTTATCACAAGCTTCATACATCGCAATAGTATTTAGAGTCGCGAAACTGTACTGAAAGCTACTTAGTATTCTTCCAATCTATCCGGACTGGTATCTGGTTACTTGCGATAGAGTCTCTAAGTTGTGCCGTCATCTAAAGTCTTACCAACTTCTACCTGCCGTCACATATTTTTAACCTTCAACCAACCCATCTCCTTTTCTTGACTCTTTCAAAAACAATATAACCATTCGACAAACTGGTCTGGCCCACCATGTTACTCGAATAACCCACATATACACAGAATGACTTCGACTTCTACCTATAATCTCCGATTGCGAACACGCGCTAGAGCCAGCTCTGTTGGCACGCCTGCAGAAGAAAAGAATTTCAAGGTAAGTGATGAGTTCGGCAATCTCGTCGTTAACCTACTATCTAGCGCGAAAACCCCGGTGGAGGGCCCGAGCCGAAAGGCTGTGCTGCCCAACTCTGGGGGATCCCCCTTAACCTTGGTGGGGCGGTCCACGGAAAGTGAGACCGAAAGAGAGACCTCATCTGTACCTAAATCTGTTCGCTTGTATAGCGATGTGGTTAGTGTGCGTAGCCCCAGAATCAACCCCTCGGTTGACTGGGAGAATAACATAGCTATAGATGCAGTTCTTAGCGTGGAAATAGCAGATGAAAATGAAAACAACTCACCTGCTGAAAGGACGAACGGGAACATGATGTTCGAAACGGCGAACGAAAGAGTGAGCCGTCTAGCGATGAAGAGGGTGGTGACGACCACACCTGGACTACGATCCGTCGTAAGAGAAATTCCAGGACAGAGACTCCTGGATCACTGACCAGTGAGCAAAGAAAAGCGGTCAGCGAAGCTGAATGAAGACTCACCGAGTCAGAACGAAAGAAACTCGAGAAACAAAAGAATAGTGTCAATCAGAACCCTACCGATACGGAGACTTCAGACACAGAGTCAAGAGGCGAATGACCATCCAAGGGAAAAGGAGTGGACCCTCAGAACTGGGGCGCTATAACCTTGGAAGAAGAAATAGACATAGAAGAACAAAGGGCGGCTCTGGCGTCCTATAAGCTAGCCAAAGACATAACTCGACCATCAGTTACAGCATCCGATACTGGCGGAGAGACGGACACAGATGCAGGAGGACTGATTCAGAAAAAATGAACAGATGACCGCCTAGCGCAAGCGGCTGAGAACAAGAGGGCTATAGATGCCGCAGTCGCTAAAGCCGAAAGTCGGCTACGCAAAGAATATGAGAAAAAGATAAAAGAGCTTATGAAAAGTAAGAACCAACCTGAGAGAACCTCCAGAAAAACCCGCCTAGTGGACCCAGTCAGAACCTTGGTAGACAAGGTGGTCAACCCCACATCAGACAGACACGAGAGGAGGTGCACCCCCCAAGCAATGGAACCAGTTCACCAGGTGGCGCCTAGGTCCTATATAGGTCAGGCGCTGGGGAGAATTGGCAAAAGAAATGGAGGAGATCCAGACTCCTCCGACTCGGAAAGTGAAACCTCGTCTAGCAGCTCGGAGAGCTTGAGCATAAACCATAGCTTGGCCCGTTCAAGTGATGGCGCTGCCGGAAGAAGGAATAAGCGAAAATTGAAGAGGAGAAAATCCAAACGAAAGAGTGAGACAACTCTGAAGCCAATCCCACCTACCTCGTATGATGGTGCTGTGGACTCCAGAGCATTCCATAGGTTCATCACTGAAGGAACCGCCTATGTGGAAGACGGTAAGGTGGAATCGAAAAAACGAGTCTTCGTGCTGTCGCACTACTTGAAGGGCAAAGCACATGAGTTTTACATATGTGAGGTGTTGGGAGACCCTTACCGTTGGCGGCTCCAGGAGTTCTTCACCGAGATGTTCAACTACTGTTTCCCCATAAACTTCAGGATGAAACAAAGAGAGAAGTTGAAACGCTGCTTTCAGAATGACAAGCCTGTACGAGACTACATATACGAACTCAACAAACTCTGGAATATGATTGGGGACATTGATGACTGAGACCGGGTGACTCGTCTATGGACTGGGTTGAACACTGAAATTCAGCAAGAACTCTGGAAAAAGGAGTTAAATCCGGAAATATCTACCTTTAAAGAGGTACAGGTGGCAGCAGAAATCATCGAAATAGCTCACTCAGTCCCTCAAGGGAGAGAGAGAGAAAGATGAAATGGTCGAAAGGAAAAACCAGCTATAACAGTGGGATCCAACGCCATAACTCCTGCGAGACCCCCGTTCAAAGCCTGGACCACCAGACCCGCAGGGTCGTCGAGAAGGCCAAGGGAAAGGCAAGCGAACCAACCGGATAATATCCGGGCCCAAAGACCCAATGGAGGGGGATTCGATAGAGGGGCCGGCAAGAATGTCAATAGACCGGGAGATGCCCTAAGCCCAGCTGAGCGGGACTGCCACCGGGTAGAAGGCAGATGCTTTGTTTGCGGGGAACTAGGGCACGTCTCTCGACTGTGCCCCAAGAATACGCACGTCAAATCGGACGTACCTAACAGACCCCCTGGAATACCCAGCTTCAGGGTTCACATCGCCCAGAGCGATGAAGAACGAATGAGATGACTAACAGAGACAACGGAACCTGCAGAAGGGG